>NC_143423.1:6005833-6339166 GCF_059467195.1 Physcomitrium patens
TCAGGACTAGAAGAAACGCATCGTTACAGGACAAAGCCAGGTTCAGCAGCTTGTAAGAAATCTCACACGTGAAACCAAGAAATTGAACCAAGGGTAGCGAGATGCTCTGACAGATATTTCCAAAACCCTCGATCGGATGGTTAGTTTCAGATAGGAACGGAAAAAGTACGGAAGAAATAGTAGGGAAATCAGTCATTCCTGCTTGGGCTTACCAATTCCTTAACTGACATGCTTGAATTATGAACACATTCCGGCAATGCAGTAAGGTGCTTGAGTTCCTGATGAACATTCCATACAACCACTACTACATTCCCTTTGGACAACGACAGCAGAAGAAAGCATCGACGTTGAAGGTAAAGCTTGTAACGATTCCGACTGATTGTACAAACGATCGCTGGTGATCAATTCCATTCAGGAACTGATCGCCGGAATCAGTAAAATCAGCTCAAGCAAGCTCATTCACTCCCACCAACCCCTTCCCTAGAGTCATGGAAGCACACGCCTAGCCTTCATGCGATGGTGAGCTTCAATCAACGTCTCAACGATCACCACATTCACGCTATTCGAAATGCTCACTAGATTTTAAAAAACAAAAAACAAAAAAAATAATAATACAAGAACACAAATCAACAATAAGCTCAGCGAACCCACTTCTCAAAAGTACTTTCACTCTAGACACACACACACACACACTCATACCGACATTCTTGATCAAGTACAGCATCCCTGAATGAGAAAACGTCGGTGCCCGCTCACCCGCAGCAGCTGGCCTCCTCGCATCACACACTCCACAACACGTTTCCTGCTCTTGAGCTTGTTTCTCATCATGCTCTCCATCTTCGAGGCACCAGTAGCAGCAGCAGCAACAACGATGCAGAAAGAGACTGTCAGAATGAGGTTGGGCTTTGCCGTCTGTCGCCCCCTCTGCTTCTTTTCTTCTTCTTCTGTTTTTTCCCCTTTTCTTGTGCTTTATTGTATGGTATTGTGTGGGTGCAGCAGGCGCAGCCACAGCCTCTGTCTTGGAGGTTGCTCCCTCCCTCTCTCCTCCCTCTCTCCCTCCCTCTACCTGAGTGTGGTGGTGCCTCTGCTTGTGGTGGTAATGTGGGGCCCAGGTTCAGGTGATGGTGGTGGGTTCATTTGTGAAGGTTCTGTGCTTGGTGGTGAAGAAAAGCTGCATTTTGGAAGCCTGGGTCTTTGAAATAAAGTGAGAAGAGAACATGAAATTAATCTGTGGGTGAGCTCAGCCTCCATTTGCATGCATGTTCTCTTACATACACACTCCCACTACCCACTTCATCTCCAATTTCTCTTGCACATCCTAGTGTGAACTTGAACTTTGATGTGAATTGTGTATATAAGGTTGTTACATATATATATATATATATATACACACACACACACACACAATATACCTTGGCAACCAATGCCCCTTACTGCAATTAAAACAAAAACATAAAAAAATGGCACTGCGTCAACCACATGTAGGTTGGATTCATTTGCATTGTTGCTGCCAACATTGCTGCTGTCAATCCCGCCAGTTCTATCCTACTCCAGCCCAGCCCATTCTATCCCATCTTGTCTCATCTTGCATTATTTTGGCCTGGCCCGTCCCATTCTAGTAATTAGATAACTTGGGAGTAACTGGATTAAATTTGTAACTAGCTTTTATCACCCTACTGCTCAAGTCAATGGAATTTTTTGATGCTCCAACCAAACATAGGCTGGTATATATATATATATATATATATATATATTTACATACATACACATATACATATTCACATACATGTGATGTTTGTGTGCTAGGTTTTCAAGAATTGCAAATTCTTAGGGTTGGAATTTACATGGAGATTTGAAAGGATCTTATAAATCCCACAAATTGTGCCCAAATCAAGTGTTAATTCTCTTTGTGAAGAATGGGTGGAGGTTTCATAGAATGTGGTGTAAAGTTATGGTTTACTTGGTGGCAAGATGTTGAGGGGAATGGATAGTGCTACTTACTCACCTTTCTTAACCAGCACCTGGTTTCTAATACTGATTAAGTCTCTATTTGAAGTCTTGTGGTTTATAATATACACACACATCTAGTCAATATAATCAACTTAATATTAGAAACAATTAGTGCCACCTAACTTATGACAATGCAGCATTCTATACAAAAGTTCAAAGTGTAAAATTTAAATTTTTGGGTTTACAACTTAACTCCTAAAGTTCTTTGTGTTATCTTGCCTTCCAATATTTTCAACACTTTCAATGGTAAAATCTTGATTCTAACTTATGATAGGAACAATTTCTACTTGTGACTCCAAAATTTTTAGATGGTAGATAGAGGCTTTATTACATGTTTAAAAGTAAAAATTAAAAAATTAAAAAAAAAAAAAAAAAAAAAAACTGAATTGATGTAGATTTTAGAAGGTCATGCATGACCATTAGCTCTAAAATGCATTGGGTAGATCTCTAATGCTTTTGGCTGCCCCCAAATCTACCCACAATTATGTTTGTAAACTACACTGACATACTTGCTCTTATAAATAATTCTATGCAATCAAAGTGACATAAAACATAAAAGAATACAAACATAATACATATTTAATAAAATACTTACTAAAAGTCTAAAAATAAAAGTAGTAAAACAAATTTAAATGAATTTTTTTTTTCTTTCTTCCTTTTTTCAAAAAGACATGTGTTTACAAAAAAAAAAAAAAAAAAAAAAAAAAAAAAAATAGTTAAACATAATTCAGAATAAATTCAAAAAAAATAAGACACATGCATGAAAGAATGAATTGAAAGTAATAGTTATGCCAATGCAATTTTTATTTGAATTGTTTATAGGAACAAGCTATAAAATTTTGAAAAAAAAATTTGAAAAGATTAAATATTTATTATTATTATTATTATTATATATACTCGTGTATTTTTTTAAACAATTCAACATAAAGCATCATGATTGCAAACTTGGCAATAAATGAATGTACGTAGCTTAAATTCTATAAATATTATTTGTACAAACTCTTAGTATTGTTTGACAAGAGAAGTCAGAAACACTATGACATGCACTGTTGGATTAAGTCTTGAAAATGCTTCAAATTCTACCAAAAGTATCAAAGAATTAATCATATCATTAATTCAACCTTTTCCAACTCACAGTTCCATCCAATATGCTTAAAACATTAAAAAAATGCCACCTTTCAATAAATAAGAATACCATTCTAAAAAAATACTAAGAAAAGTTTTTAGAAATATCAAAGTAGATTGGTCTTGAATTACACAACGTTCCATCCATCCATCCATCCATCCATCCAAAAAGATGGATGAAGAAGATGATAAATAACAATAATAATAATAAATTAACAAATGAGGCAGTGAGTCCATCACAAGAGATGAACCTTCTGGAAACATGTAATAGTGTTTCCATCTGTGTTGCCATTGACACCATTCTGGCCACTATTGGTGATGGTCATCCCTCCAACTGTAGAATGTACACACTAACCAACGACTCTGAAAAAATAAATGAATAAATAAACAATGAACAATTGCATGTTGCTAATTTGGGGAAAAGACAAACCAATACATAGAAACAATACAAAACAAAAACACAAAAGAATGAGCAAACAAGGGAGGGAGGGATATGGGCATGTGCATTGTGCACAGAGAGATGCATCACAGTGAGGTAATCACAATTAAGTCTGAGTGAGTGAGTGAGTGAGTGTGTGAGTGAATGAATAAATGAATGAGTGGGTTATTGAGGGTTGTGCCCCATCTGACATGGCAACAGCAAACTCATTGAATTATATGTCTCGCTCCTCTCTTCACTCTCTACTGTGCCATTGCAATCCTCCTCTTTACTTCATTACTTCATTACTCTTGCTCTCTCGCAGTCTATGCTTCTGATTCTATTTTCATGTGTAAAATTGTGACTTTTATGCAACACAGTTATCAAGCTATGTGCTAATGCCAAGAGGGGCTCAGGGAATATCTTGCTCAGGTCTCTTCAAGAGTCTTGTTGGATTTATTTATTTTTATTTTTTTACATTTTTATTTTTTTATTTTTTGATATAGAAGGATAAGAACTAAGTTTCTGGGTATTTATCCAAAGGTATTGATAATTGAGATAAATTTTTTAAAACAAGAATAAGAATTAGAGTTTTTTTATAAGAATAAAAAGATTTTCTAAGCCAATCCAGACCACATTTTTTTTATATATAATGGTTTTTTCTATTAGTGTGTTTTAGACTAATAATTATAATTATTCTGTTTCTTCAAACAGAATCTGATTTCAAATGTAATATTTTTAACAGAAGTACCTTATTTCAATTCATTTAACTTTTCTTTTGATTTGTTGATCCTTTGCATTTTATTACTCAAAAGTAAATATGATATCTTGTTGATGTTATTAATCACTATATATACCATTGTAAGGATTAATATATTACATGATATGGATCCTGCTAAAATTTTCAACCCTGCTTATTTTATTTTTTATAAACTCTTTACTCTACTTTTATCATAATTTCTACATAATTACGTTTCTTTTAAAGATTTAGTTGTCACAAATGCGTTACTATTGTATTTTTAATGCCTTTTAATATATTCTCTACCGTTTCTTTATTTAATTATTTTGAGTTTAATTCATATCATGTAGGAATTTAACATAAAAAAGTGATTTAAATAAAAAGAATTAAGTAAGATTTCATAACATTTTCTATGCTTAATTATAAAAGAAGAAATCTAATCTGTGAAAGAAGTCAATAGAGGAAATCTAATCTGTGACAAAATAAGTATTTTAGAATAGCTATTCCACATTTTCAAATATGATCTTTGTCTTTGTTGTATCCAAGTATTGCTTTCAATATATGGCAATCTACATAATTTTATAAATTGTGGTCAAATTCTTGTGCAATGATGTATAAAGGACAAAAAACATAATAAAATCCTCTAGACCCAATATACTCTTAATACATTTAAAGAAAAGAATTAAATTAAATATTGATTAATATACAAGGCAACCATGCAATTTTAATATAGTTTTAGAATTGTCTCATTTTAAGGAGGTTTTTAAAACTTTTTCAATTATTATATATTATGTTTTATTCAATAAAATAAAAATAATTTATATTTATATCTTTTATTTTATATTTTATAAAGCACTAATTATAGATATAGATCTAAAATTAAGTTTTTTAATATCATAGAATCAAATAAGATATATTGGATTTTAAGAAGTTCTAAGATTCGTTTTCTCCAACTTTTAGATCATTGGTGACAATCTTTAAAATTTAGATGAGTATTTAAATTCTATGTCTGTTTATCAATTCAAAGTATTTGTATTATAATAGTTGCATTGCTATGTGTTTGTGATTCTTGTATTTTGTGCCTAAATAGAATATTTTTATTTTTATTTTATTTTTTTATATTTATATTATAAACAAGAATCTTCAGAATTTAAGATATGATTATTATTGTTGTTCTTTATGTTAAATATTTCTTTTATTGTAGGATTAAGAATAATCAACTATGCATTTATAATAAATTTTTAATCTACATTAAGAATTTTTTTTTCTTCATGTGCACTTCAATTATTTCTATGTTTAGTTATGTCTTTTACAATTGGTTGTCTATTAGGTCCAATGGTTAGAGGGCTTATGTAGAATAGTGATGGCATTCATGATTCTCATCCTAGATGGTATCCATGTTATATTTGTGCGATGATATGGTTTATAAAGAACCACCAATTTAGGTTTTTTATTGTTTTGGTATAAAAAAAGATTTCTTGAGCAAACAAATTGTACTATCGAAGAAGTATTATCTCCATCTCCCTATTACTTTTTTTTTAAAGATGTTATACTATTATGTTATTTTTGGCATGATTTTAGATACTTGGAGTAGCTGCTTCAATATTATTAACTATTTGGTTGAAACTACACTTTTTATTTCATGGACTTCTTCTCATATTATTAATTGCACTAACTATAATTGAATGTAAAGATTTCTTGCAATTGGTTCTATTTATGATCTCTCTTCTCTTGTGTATATAAACTTAGATGGATCCATAATAAAACCAAGAGATTAGTGTTTCAAGTTTTTATTTTTATTGATTCATTTTTATAAATCCATTTAAATTAGTTGATAGCTAAAAGATTAATTTTATTTTTTAAACTTTTTTTAGTTATAATTCAATTTAGATAAGCTTTAATTTTTTAAAATTTCTACAATTATATAGCTTTTTTATCCTTTTGACTATTTTAGATAATATATTCAACTTCTAAAGCATATAATTATAGTCTATTATTAATATATATATATATATATATATATATATATATTGATAGAACTAATTACTTCAATTGAATAAAATTCACCTCTTTTAAAATTTAATACAATAAAAAAAAAAATGATGTAGGTCGACAATGTTGTTATCATCATCTCTAAATTGTATTTTGAATTGATTGGTCATAAAACTACTTATTGTCCAAAATTTGACATGCAAATTTACGATAAAATCCAAACTAAGATTCTAACTTAGATTTTTAATAAATTTAAATCATGAAGATGAAAATTTAAGATCTTTTTTTTACATAGTATAAATACTAATAATAGATTTAAATAGATTTATTAACTTTAACTTCTTTATTGCATATTGATTGCTTATTTCAATCAAAAAGAATATTTTTGACTAAATTTTTGTTGATTTTTAAAGAGTGACCAAGTTTCTTTTGTAGATTGGCAAACTATTTATCAAAAACCAAGTTTAATGGTTTATTTCTTTTAAATCCAACCATAATAAAAAAATTACTCTAAATATTTCATCTATTTCTTGACAATATTCATGTCAACTTCAAAAATTCTATTCAAATTGCAAAGTAACAAACATCTAAAACTTCTTGAGAAATCAATTAGAAGTTCTTTACTTAAAATTTTGTTGAAGAAATAAAAATATAAGGCCTCTATCTTGAGTCAAATGTTATGTGATATAGTTCCTTTCAAAAACAAATCTTAGAATTATATTAAGAGCTTGTTGTGGTTTTGTCTCTACCATCAACTTGTCTTGTTGTATCAATATTGTATTATCTTATGTAATTTCCGTAATGTCATAATAGCTTAAACCATCAACTTAAGGTTTTTCAGCTATCATGAGGTGTTTTTTTTTAAAAAAAAATAAAAAATAGGTGGAGAAATAAGATTCTGATTTGCTCCAAAAGAAAGAAAGAAAAATGAATTTCCATAGTGGTTTAATTGATAAAAATTAACAAAGAAGTTTTTGCATTTGACCCCTAAACCAAGGCATAGACTTGAGCAAAACCCTCCACTTCCATCACATTAAACCATACCCTTCATCCTTGTAAAGTTTGTTGATCATTGGTGGGTGTGGAATGGACTTGGAATCTTTCTACAGGAAGAATGGTGTTTTTGGGTTTGTGCAAGGGTGGTTTAGGTAAGGTCTATGGGTTGGTTTAGGGGCATGACAAAATGTCATCTTGATTTGTCTTTTGAAAACTTTTATAGGTTGTGTGCAAGTAATTAATCCAAACAATCTATTGTAGGTGGGACACAGATAGATAGAGGTATGCCCAGAATATACCAGCATAATATCAAATGTTTACCCAGTTTAACTGAAACTAGGAAAATGATTGAGATCTGCAGAAAGTCGGTTTGATTGACTGAAATCCTGTACAGCACAATCAGGTACATCTTTAATTAGATCTAATTGCACAAACAAGTGTCAGACGATGTTGGTGAGTGGAATTGTCTAAAGCTTGGGAAGTGTGCACCTGAGGTGGTAGCTTTGAAGCTAGCGCATGCATACAGTTACTTTGTTTGACTAGAAGAGACACTTTGCAGACACTGGGATACTTAAAATTGCATCTGCAGTACTTGAAAAGGTGTCCATGATTCTGTTCTCTTTTCATCAGGGTGTAAAATATCAATACAAGGTTTTGTTTGATTTATTTATTCATTTGTTCGGTGTCTACACATAAACAGTTCTAAAGCAGCGCACACAACCAGAAGCATGAACAGAAGTTACCTTGGTAAAATTATGCTCAGCTCTAGTAAACGTGTCAGAGGCAATAATATGGATGGAAATCCAAACTTACACCTTCCACTGCCAAACAGAATGAGGTGAATTGGTTACAGTTTACTAAAGGAGTAAAAAGGAGTGAAGAAATGCCTCACAATTACAGAATACAAATAGCAGACTCAGTTCCAGCTGCAACTTTACAAAAAGACGAGGGACGCATATAGGTGACTACAGCATTCCACATCCATGGAAGCCATTGACATTTGGAGAGGGAATGGATTTTCGGAGCTCGAAGTGGAGATATGAAAGTAGGGAGTTAAGAGTGCAAATGGTCATTAAAGGCGAGTTTATCTTTATTAAACAAATGACGAGCAAGTACAACAAAGAGATGGGCCATGATTTCAGAACAAAATGTCCATAGTTTTCATAAGTACTCAGATCCCCTAAAACAGAAATAAATCATAATTATACATAATCGTCTCTATCTACACCAAGCTTCAAGTGCAAATGCTTCTCACGTTTGTGAAATTCAGTAGTCCCCTTCCCACTGCCTGTAACACCTACCTTCCCCTTAGGATCGTCAGGAGTTTTGAATATACTCTCCCTTTTGCGCCCCGTGAAAAACCCCACTTGCTGCTAGAAAAAACACACAATCTGCGATGTAAGTAAACAGGCAGCAATTGTTCAGAGGGAACATACTGAAAATTTGCAGTCTACAAAAGTGGGGTCAAAAGATCCTTCATTCTTGTCAAAATCGTGATAGCAAGAATACGGCTTATAAATAGATTAAGCTCGAGATAATACATTATTAAGCAAAGAACAGGACAGAAGGCACGTACTTTTTTGGATTTTCCTTTGGTAGTTTGAAATTGCTGCCAAGCATTTTGATTTTTGTTCTGTGTCAGCTCCATCTGCTCAAGCCTGACCTTCGACTTAAAAGCATGTATCTTTTTCTTCTTCGCTGCTTTCTGCAACGATCAACAGATCCTATGAACAAGATAACTGGATTTGCACAGAACTTTAAGGAAGTTAACATGAAAAACATTGACTACATCAGAACTTATATGGACGTCGAAATAGGTCTCACGTACCACATCTTCAGGATCATCAGGTTTGATCCGCAACTTTGGGGGCAAATCCTTAGAAATAACATCCACGTTGGCGGCTTCTTCGATCTTTCTCTTCAAGGCAAGCCTGGTGAGATTAGCTTGTTGCTCAGCACTCAATAATGGATCCACACTTGCCTCGTCAACTGCCTCAGCTCCATCGAGCATTTTGTCTAAAACTTCCTCATCATTGTCTGAAATGTTAAATTCCCTTACATTTGAAGCATTCACCTGCAACATACATAAGATATTTTAGGTCTCAAACCATCAGAGCGAAAAATTTAAAGAGACTAGCGGGGCACGTCCCCATATTACCATAACGTCCTAAGAACTAAAAGCACGCACCTCTTCTTTGTTTCCCCATTCATCGTAGACAACAAAATAGCCCCCAGGAGTAACTGCTTCTACTGTGGCTTTATACCTGCAAGTAGCAGAGAAAGCTAAACTAATTAGATAGAACTGTCATGAGAACAATCAGAAACGAACAATATTAACCTTCTAATACAGAATCACACTGAGCACTACGAAGCGTGACCTTTCGAAAGACAGAGCTTGAAAGTAAAAAGTTAGTTAAACGACGACTACAAAAGGGAACAAACTACTTCATTGAGTGACCCTGAGACAAACATTTAAACAAGAAATCAAAAAAAATAAGGTCTTTCAAGCCAGACGAAAAACTAGATATATGTTTGAATTCAATTCTAAAATCAAATATCATAAACAGTGGCATCAATTACCATTGTCCGTCTCCACTCCACATGGCTTGAACTTTAGTCCCAACACGAAGTCTGTCTGCAACATTTTGTGTAAAGCTTTCGCCCTGTGAAATAAATAAATCAATAAAAGCCAATTTCTATTAAGAAAAATTGTTAGGTAACAAGACAAAGAGTCAAATTAGCATCCCTATTGAAAGCATTCATTTCAGTTCCGAGAAATTTTCTTTGGGAGCCATCTGTCGCTTGTATTCCTATTTCCAAGCCCGAAAGGCTGGAACCGAAGCCATGATCCATTCTGATTGATGTATAAAAGCTCAAAAAATACGCCAAAGACCTCACCTGAAGCGGCGTGTGAGTAGATGAGAGATGAAAGGGAGGCCTCTGCGTGCTTGTAGCCGCAATTTGTTCCTGTTCCTGCTCCAAAGCCGTTGCATCTTCTTTGGCTTGTTGAGCTTCATTAAGCAGATCATACGTCAACTCCAAGACCTGCAAAAATTCAAGTCAACTGGCAGATCAATTGTTAAGAACAGGATGCGAATGTGACCGACACATCATCCACTGAAATCCTACTTATTCATATACTGGAGTGATTTAAGTTAAAACGATTCAACAGTTGTGCACTTGCAGGAAGTTGACGGCACGTTATGGTTTTCTCAGCAGTGTAAGAGGCGAACGTAGAAGAAATCACGACCACTGTCGAACACACCGCTGTGTGTCAATAGGGCAAACCACCTCACCTTGCAAAGCAACTCCGACAAATGTCCTCTCTCGCATGCAGCGAAGTCGTGTTGCCCTGCTTGAACAAAATTGATGATCCTTAGGACATTTCCAAACCCTAGCTGACGCTACATTCTGTTGATCGCCACTAGTTCTTCTCTAACCCCCCTACTACTTCTGTACACCACGTACACCTGGCGCAGTTCGGGCCCCTCGCGTAAACCACACAACCTACAACAGACCGACTTACTACCATGACTTGCATAATCTACTGCCACTCACAAGCATAGCACCGAGTTGACCGTCATTTACAGGTACGTACCTCAGTCAAACTTTTCTCCATCTCCTGATACTCCCCATTGTTAGGATCCAACACCAGCAATTCCTTCACCTGCAGTAACATGCAAAACCCTAGTAAGTCGCCAACGATCCTCTCCGAGCACCGCCACACAACTCCGGATCTTCCAAAAGAATACAAACCTAATACTACAAACCGACCCCGGGAACACCGAAATAAGTTTCACGTACTTGCTGTAGCTGCTCTTTATACGTCGAGAGATTGGCCTTCAACTCTTCAATGTCCTGTAGGCTCATCTTGGCCCAACTGCGTTGACGACACCACTCGGCAGATTCCAATTCCCGTCCAAAAAATAAATAAAAATAACGAAAACCTCCTCAGTCCAGTAGTAACAAGCGCTGTTCAAAAAACATCGCAAGCAGCACCGAGTAAAGGAGAATCCGCAGCAAGCAAGAGAGCAATCTTCCAACACAACAGGCACAGGGAAGCAACACACACACACCGCGGCGAGCTTCGAATGAGCGACGCCGAAATTCCCCTCCAATCTCTCTCTCGACTGGAATTGCCCTCTTCCCCTTGTAGATGAATGCCTTCGTTCGTTTTCTCGTTCGAATATGCCCATCCATATTTTTTGCATCCCTTATCTGTTCGGACCCTTCGTTCATCTCAAATCTGCTCGGAGTCTCTGTTCGTCGTGTTTCTGCTTTGAGTTTCTGTTCATCTCACTCTGCTTTTGTGATATTTCATCCATTTAGAGAATTTGTACGCATATTAATCGTTTACAATTAATTTTTTTATTTTATAGTATGCAGCCAATTATTGTTTCAAATATGTTACATTACATATTTTTGTTGCAATACTTTTGCATTTTAAATATTATTCAACAACAGGCACACCACTCTAAGATCTTTTAAGTACTGTGATGCATACAAATTTGAATTCGTCATGAAAGTATCACAAATAAACCCTGTCACATTCCTATAGTATCACACATCTTGTTCATCAATTCGAGCTCCTTTTTCAACCTTTTGGGATTATAGACATTCTTTTATGAAAAGAGATGCAAATATATCATGGTCCTTTTACACCAAAAGTTGAGGTCAATTAAACTCCAATTCAACACACACACACACACACACAAAATAAAATAAAATAAAATAAAATTCCGAAGTTCAAAAAAGTTCCCTGAGCGAAATAAAAAAGCAACATGAACTTTCCCACTATGTTCAATCCAATTCACAACACACAAAAACACAAACCCCACTTTCAAACCAACCCCAGCTCCCACAAATACACACACCAGCTCACACGCTTGAAAATACGAGACAAAAGAAAAAAGAAAAACGAAAAAAAAAAAAGCAACAAGAGGAAGAAAAAGAAAAAGCAGCGTGGCCAAGCCCGACCCCATTCACACGGGGAAGCGGGAGGGAGGGAACGGGGATATTTGGGAAAGCGCGGGACGGGCGAGAAGCAGCAAGAGGACAAGTGTCCAGGTGACGTCAGATATGGGCGAGGATGACGAGGACGATGGCGTTTGCCCTAATTACACACAAACACACACTCTCTCCAACACAGCGAGAGAGAAAGAGTATGAGAGCATGACAATGAGCCAAACGAGTTTGCTCGGCCTCTATTTTGTCCACAGATCCAGCTTTCGACATGGTCGTTGCATCATCCCCTCCCGCCCCGACTCGTGCACCATGTTGTTGGGTCTTCTCGTGTGTTTTGACATCGATCTCTTGGTGCCCTCACATTCTCCTCCTCCTTCTCTTCTGCCGCTGGGGTTTGCCGCAATCTGATAGACCTCGGTTAGATCGTCGGGCTGTGTGTTGTGTTGTGAATCCGATGTGACAATCCTGTTTGTGGCGGTGGGCATGCTAGGCGTAGGCCAGCATCTCAAGGCTGATGTTGTATGCATTGTGAGAAGAAAGGGAGTTTGGTTTTTGTACTTGTGAGAGAAGGGAGTCAGCAAGCAAGGAATCTGCCATGGTGGTTTTCAAGAACAGGTACATGGTGCTAGAGATGGTGGTGGGTCACGGCCTCCGATTGGCCGATGTGAAGATCACCCAGAACGATGTCGCGAGCGCCATCCAGGAGAGCCTTCTCGTCAACTTCGGCGAATATGGGCTTGCCTCCAGCCTTCCTTCTCTTCAAGGTATTGATCGCAATGTAACCCCCCCCCCCCTCCCCCCCTCTTTTGGTCTATCATGGCAAGGATTAGAATTAGGATTATGGGTTGGGACACAGGTCGTGATTCTTTTGTTCTGGAAAAATGTTTCTTTTTTACTTATCTTTTTATTGATGTTCTCGAAGTTTAAGCCATTTTGATGTGGAGCTGTTACTTTGTGCAGTTAAGTACGTGAATGGAGGAACAGGGATATGTGTGGTACGGAGCAGCAGGAAGCAGTACAGGACTATATGGGCTGCTATCACCTTTGTCACGGAAATACGGAAATTACCGCTTGTCTTCAACCTTCTCGACTTGAGTGGTGAGACTCCTAATAAGATCGCTCCTCCATTGTCTTGTAAAATGCGCTATGTTGAGATATGTTAAGTGTAAGCAAGGTTCATCTTTTTTGGCTTTCGCTGCAGGTTATCTTTGAATTTGTTCATGTTGAGTGCGAATGTCTTTTGGTAGTAATTATGAACTGTTGTTAACATGGTGATTGATTCAGGCAGTACAAGTGCGTGTCGGCGGGCAGCGCAGCAGTGTGACTCAGAGAAGCTGAGGTTGTTGAAGTTAGACAAGCACACGCTATCGGCGGAGCAACTGGAGTACGCCGAGCTGATGCAAAGCAGGCTTTCTTCAATTGATTAATTATTCGATCCATCTTACATAACGCCTATAGGCGCTATTATATAACCCCTACACAAGTTGGAGTTTATATTCTTATACCAGATACCACTCTACAAATCACATTGCATTCATCGGCAACTTTGGAGATAAGGGAAGTGATTTTCTTGCTATTTGAATTGAGGGAAAAGCTCCCTTAGTGCTAGTTTGGTGCTTAATTACTGCGACCTACCTAAATCGAATAACATGTGTGCTTTCAAGGTAAATAGGGCTCATATATAGCACTCGACAATGTACATGATCTTAATTACTCAAACCATTGGCAATTGGCAATTGGGAAGTGTGCCTCTTTCTAACTTTCAATGCGTACTAGAAGAGTGATCATTTTAACTATTTTTCATTTGACTGTGGCTAGTTACTGATCATTGTTAGGGAGCAGGTGGTTATGGACTTCGACCAGTGGTTTGTAAGTATCTAACGTTTGAGGGTTTTTTCAGTTTTGAAACCTATTAAACCAAGATTTCAAGGTTTGGCTCTTTGCGGTCTCTTGTAAGAATCGTTTTACTACTAAATATCTTCTGGAGAATCGTTTTACTAAATTTTTGTTTGAGTATGAGCATTATTCATAACACAACGTGGTTAAAATTCAAAGACTTCGCTAAATCGCACAATGTGTCTGCAATGAATATAAACAATCACAGATCACATTTCAAGACATCTTGAAATGTGATCTGTGATTGTTTAAATTTATTGCAGACACTGAAACATTCATTTGGAACTACTCCAAAGATTTACTTCTAAGTCGTTGATGAGTAAACGACGTGTCATGAATGTGAAGCTCAGCATATAGAGAATATGTTAGTAACTTTTTGTACAACTATTTAAAACGATATCTGGATATTTTGCTGTTCAGAAAATTCAAAAATCCTAAGCGTATTTTTCGACATTTATTATTAGAAAAGTTGAAGTACTATAATTATTTCGTTTGCATAATAAATGCTTGTACATTTTAAAAGAGCTGTACTAGTAGTTTAGTAGAATCGTCAAGGTATAATTCGAAAGGACTAAATGAAGATTTCTTTTATTATTTTGATAAAAACAATGTCAAAACCCTTCAGTTTTAACACTCACAATTGATTGTGCTTATCTGGCAAACAACAGCATCTAATGTCTCGTTAAACTTTTAAGTTGCTTTGGATTGAACTACAATATGATGAAATCAACTAGAACTTGCAGAAGATTATGTTGCTGTAGATAAATAAATAAATAATATTATTCTGTGATTGTAACTGAATGTTGTGATAATATGCGAATATATAAAAATATAAATTTTATAATAAATTCTACGTATATTCAAACTTCGAAGCTATGTTTTAATGTTTTAAATCTGCACAGTTCAAATACTGGCATGAATCACATGTAACTCATTCTGTTTTCCAATTTGAAATCAAATTACTATTTGATTAATATTGTCTTACGCAAAAGAGGCTGAGCAAAATTGTTAGAGATGATTTAAAATTGATGATGTTATTTTGTTTTTCAGAATCTTCAAATAGTACTAAAATAATAATAATCTTTACAATCAGACTATAATCACATACACATTCAAGTTAACTTGTGTAATTATGATTATAATTATTTTCTCATTAATTTTTTTTATCTCAAAATTTTTATCATAGATTGTTTTTTCTTAAAATCATGCTACAATGGATAATTATATATATATATATATATATATATATATAAAGAAAAATCAACTTATAATGTATCTTTTTACAACTCCTATTTGGTTTAAGAATGTTCAAAATATAAGTTTCTATATGCTAAATACTTTTAAAACTCCAATTTTTAGCAACATTGAAATGAAAATAAAATCGAATTTGTATGTTATTTTTAAAAAATTACTTATTTTAACCGGAAAATCAAAACATAACGACAAAATAAGAAAAAAACAAAAAACTTCAACTCGTGAAAATAATGTTTATTTATCAGGTTTTGCTACCACAAGAGTCTAAGTCACATTTTTGTAATTACATTCACACTTTGACTTTGTAGTAAAAGTATCATTTGAATTTAAATCATTCGAATCTGAATTTAAATCTGCATTTTTAATTTTTTTAAATTGATGTTATTTTTAATATCATTGAAAAATAATATATTGCTGACAATTGTAAATAATCAACAATAATTTTTGTCACCATACCTTGAAGATAATATTTTCTTGGCATGCCATTGAACATTCAAATTGAACATGATACAATTGTTGATATATAATCACAATTCATGTTTGAAACAAATAATAATAATAAAAAAAAAAAAAAAAAAAAAAAAACCATCTTTAAGACAGATAGTATTCACATATTAATGTATGAAAGTTGTAAGCAACAAAATAATGACCAAATAAAACATGTAATTTTAATTTTGAATGAAATGTACCAATAATTATATATATATATATATATATATATATATATATATATATCTTGGAAAATATTAAAATGATCTACTCATTTACTAAATCAATCCACCCTATCATAACCATTATCTCTTGAAACCTTCATTACAATCATAGCCTTCATCCCAACTTTCTTTATTCTTAGTCCTCCTCCCTCTATTCTTAACCTTCTTCATCTTGACCCTCTCCCTTTCATTCCCTTTCTTCCATTCCCAATTCTTATCTTGACCCCTCATTTTCCTTATTCTCAAAATAAGGTGGGTCAATTTAGTAAATGGATGGGTCATATATATATATATATATATATATAATTAAAAGTAAATGAATTTTATATTTATAGAAACAAGTTTTTTTTCTATTTTTAGATTTGTCTCCAAATCTATTTAAATTAATATCAAATATTAATTACTAATTTAAGGTTTTTTTTATTATGATTAAGAATATGTTATAACTTCTAATATTGATGTATTTTAGATTTTTTTGTTACATATATACATAAGAATATTGCAAATTTTAAATTTGATAATATTATTATATTTTTAGTTTAAATTTGTATTTTTTTTAAAAGTGTGATGTTTTAAAAATCAACTTTTGAGTAAATTTATATTTAATTTTTATTTCCAAAATCATTTTAACTATTAAAATTTAATAGTCATTTATTAAAATATATCCAATAATTTATCTATTGATTATTTATCTTTTATGTATGCATAAACAAACATATATGATCAATTCTTTTCCATCATTATTTTTTAAAATAATATTATACTTTTAATATGCTATAGATGATATTAATGCCATTTTTTTATAAAAAATATATTTATTGGAAGTAACATAAATAATAAATAATAAAAAAATAAATATACAAATAAATTATATATCTAATTAATCATTTATAAACAAATATGTAAATACAATAAACAACATTCTATCTAAACTCTTTATACACATAGTTTATGAATTATCACAAATTGTCAAGGACATGAATTATAATCAATAAAAAATTCAATACACTCTTGTCTCACTCAAAAGAGATGATGTTTGCTTAAAAAATAGTACAATATTAAAACTAAAATGAATATTGCCAAAGACAAGAATACTAGAGATTCTTGAAACAAGAATAAAAATAAGATATAAGTTGATAATAATGAAAGAGGCTTCATTTTTGCTTCCATATATACTATCTAAGTAAGAACTACATGGCAATATTCTATTAGACCTCCAACACATGTACAAACTGCAAGAAAGGTGTCTAACTTACAAGATAAGTTTTTGATATGTGCACCACATAGTCAACTTATATCACAAGCTACCAATATGTACAACACCTAGCTAACTTATTAGCTAAGTTCCTAATCAATCAACTATAAATACATATAAAGTCAAATCCACATCTATAAAGCTTCACCACAAGTTATTATCAAATCTATCTATATTTACCTTCTATCTAACACTTCTTATCTAGGTAATTAAGTATATCTTTGACACAAATGCACACATCTCATATAATGTAAATATTTAACATATGAATTTTTTTTTAATAAAAGAATTATTTTTTAATCATTATATAAAAATATGCAACCTAAGTATTAAGGTGGAGGAGATGTAAGAAAAGAAATATAAAACAATAAAATATTATATTATAATTTTTTAAGTTATATAATAATATAAAGAAGTCTATGGTTAGTTTTCTTGAATATTGAAATAGATATTTAGTAATCTAAGTGTCGTACATAAGAAATCTAGTGGTGAAAGGATGCACAGGGTAAAACATATTAGAAGATAAATACTAAAAATAGAAATTTAAAAGATAATTCATATGAGATTATTTGTAATAATAATAAAAATAAATAAATAAATAAAATAAAATATTTTTAATATGTAACAAAAGAAATTAAATTTCCAAATTATGTTTCTTAATGCATATTCAATTATTTGTATCTATAAGATAGAAAGAGGCCTAAGATAAGGCATATCTTGATTGAAAGCTCAAAGGTTATAATCCAAAAAAATGCCACAATCCAAATTGGTATGCAAATTTTTTTAAGGTAGAATTTGTCTACAAAATTGAAAGAAAAAAAAAATAGACTTGATAATATGGTAATAGTGAATCTATCAAATATAAAATTAAAAAATTAATATTTTATTATTTAAAAATTTAAAAATAATAAAAATAATAAAAAATAGTTCCTATTATTCTTTAAAAGTAAGTAAGAAATCTTTAAAAGAAAAAGAAATAAAATCTATCTTCTTAAGTTTCTTGAAAAATAGATAGGACAATTGTGAGAAGATATATATTTAAGTATGTAATGCAAGTCTAAATAAGATGGAAATGACCAATAAATACATTAATTTTCTAAAATGAAAGATATTGTAATAACTACCATTATAGAGACATCGCTTACTTATAATCTTTCTTAACTTAGAACTCAAATAAATCAAAAGAATCCAACTAGTCTTGAATAATATTATAATGACTTATTTTCTTTTCTTATATTATTAAACCTATGCAATCAATATATACTTTTGTTTAGTTTTTGACAAATTTGAGATATATGTTATGATGCATAAATACTTTCAAACCTTGGTGATTTTATATATATATATATATATATATATATATAACTCTTCTTTGACCACCTCTAATGTTAATTTAAAGTATACTTTATATATTATTTTTTATTTTCTCACTTGTAGGTTACTTAAAAATATTATTATATAAGTTTTAGACTCAAGAGCCCTTTCTTTGATCTGGTATGCTACTACCTAATAATTCTTTAAAAGACTTGTCAATGCATGTCTAAGTCTCACGACATGTTATTGAATACATTGCTTTAATGTCCTTTAGAAAGTTTCCTGTTTCTTAAAAGAGTATTTATTTATTTATTATTTTTAATCTTTGATTGAATTGCTACTTTTTATTTCACCTTTATATTATTTTTAAAATTTTAGGTAATTTTATACCAATTTAGCTTTAATGCTAGTATATATTGTAATTTCTTTTTAATCATTATAATGATAGTTTTCAATTATTAAATCCATATCTAGAACTTGCTTTGTTCTTAACTTGTTTCTACTTTTTGAACATGGTTAGTTGTCTAGGCATTAAGAAATTCAATGTTGAAATTTGATAACTTAAAAAAATACTATACATCTTATTTGTGTTTCAAAAGATATTCTGAAATTGGTTCTAACAAGTTTTCTTATTAATTTGTTTTTTTTTTGTTTTTTTTGTTTTTTTTTATCCTATTATATTCTGAATGTCTTTCATACTCAAAATTTGACATATTTGAAATAAATTGTGGTCACTTCTATGATAAGCTCAATTTTATCAATGAATTGTGTTAATTTATTTGATAAGAATTGCAATGTACATTTATCTTCTTTTTTTTACCAATAAAAATTCTATTGCTTTAAATGTATCAAATCCATATACCACTTTAAATATAAAAAGATATCTTGCATTGTTATAGAAGTTTTATTATGATTTTACTTAGCAAAAAAGAACCAAATAATTTAACTATTGTAACCAACTTTACATAGTGTCTTGTATATATGGCAAGAAAACCATTTATTTATTTATTTATTTATTTTTTCCATGACCTTTTAGGTGCCAAATCTGGGTCATATTAAACTTAGTTCTTAACTTATTTGTTTTACATTGGAAAACATTTGTATATAATTAGACGTCCCTTCTATTTATTTTACTTGAGATGTTTATAAATGACTATTTATTTAGCAAACAATTATATTTTAGTCATATCTGTAGTGGTTCAAGTGTTTTTTGAAATAAACCTTGATATCTTATTAAATCTCTTAAGTACAAAAAATACCAAATTATTTTTTTGTTTTTTTTTTTCTAATTTAAAATAACACAACTATATGGCATTTTTGGGGTTAAAAGAGACTACAATATCCATGTTTTAAATTGCTTGGTGTGCTTGTTTACTTTACATATTATATGACTCTAATCTCAATTTTAATATTGTAATTCATATTTACTAAATCAGTAAGGATTTTTTTTTTTTTTTTTTTTATTTTTTTTTTTTATTTCTTTGCGGAATGTAATAGATAAGTTGTATTATTTAAAAATATCTTCTTTTCTTCACGTATATTTAGAATATATAGTCTTATTATTATTGTTATTATTATTATTATTTTTAAATGTTAATTTATGTTTAGATAAAGAAATTTTCATAAGCTATCTTTGTTATCATGTGGTTTTGCTTTTGCCTTGTGCAAAGTTTTATACTACTTGTTTGGTATCTTTATCTTATTCATATCTTATTTAATCACCTTTTATTATAAATTTTATTTTATTTATTAAATATTTTAATTTTTATGAAGTTATTTATATATATATATATATATATATATATATGTAGGATATTTGGTACAAGATTGTCATGTCTTAATTTAGGGATTAATTCTAAATATTTTTTAAAAATAAATTTATAATAATAAAATTCTCTCAAGGATGCGTAAGATTTTGATTAAAAATATTCAAGTAGTATGTTTTTTTATAAGAAACTTAGTAAGTCTTCAACTAAGACAAAATCTTTACATTTTCTAAAGAATAGACTATTGAGTATAATTCTTTTTTACGAGTTGATAACTTGAATTAGCTTTCACTTAATGTTTTATTGTTAAATATGCTAAATCATTTGTCTTAGATGATAGAAATATTGGTTAAATAAAGAATCAATATTTATTTGATTGATATCTATCTTTTGAAACTATAATAAATAAATAAATAAATAAATATATATATATATATATTTTATTAATTCTTTATACTCTATAAAATCATATTATATACAAATAATAGCTAATTAGCACAAGGCAATAAAAAAGTCTTTAAAAATTAAAAAAACCATTGAATATAAAGTTAATTCGGAATAAAGTCTTGATTATATTAATTCAGTGTAATATTAAAAATTAAAAAATCATAGTGAAAATAAAATAATTATTTTAGTAAACTAAATAGCAACCATAAACTACTAGAGGATTTTTATTATTAAGTTTATTTTTAAATAGATGAAGTTGATGATTAGAAAAATCTAGCTTTTAATATTTTATTTTTTTAATAAGATAAGATAACTTCAATCTCTGAAATTGATTTAGATGTCTTTTCAAGTTAATCTCTAAAGAAGTATATGGCTTACTTTGCTAACTTACTTTACATATGAAATAATTTTTAAAAATAATACAACATAATTTGGGCTCATAACCTTTATTACACTTATATTAATTTTAGAGAAAATATCATATGTCCCCCTAAAATATGTTGAAATATTAAGAATACCCCTACATTTTTGATAATAGCAAATATATCCCTCAAAGTTTTGATAATAGCAAATGTATGATAAAGTATGATAAAGTATGATAAAGTATCTCAAATCTGACAGAAGTCCTTGAATTCTATTACCTTTTCTTTTTGTTTTATATAGGGCACAAACCTTATGCCTTTGTGGTGTATCTTTAATTGTTTTTGTTTGTTTTGCACTCTCGGGCAGCTGTGGCTCTCTTGCCCGTAGCCCCCTCATTATCCGTCATCCGTCCTCGCAGCGCCCGCAGTCCGCCGCGCTCTCTTCCCCGCAGCGCACCTGATTTTGGTTCCGACCAGGTTTTTGATATGGGCAGACTGGTGATGCATGTATGTTCGGACAACTTTGGCTCACAAAGCTTGCGACGCAAATTTGAGAAGCAACCATCGCAGACAAATGTAAGTGGAGCCTTCGCCTCCAGCTTTTGACTATCTAATGTTCTGTATTTCACACTAGTGACAACGCCTTCATTCTCGATTAAGCCGAGGGCAATAGCTTGCTCCAGTTTCACTCTGTGGACGTCACAGTAGTCCGAGAAACAACATTGCCATGCCATACATGAAAAGAAAATGAAGAATTATGGAACGACAAATATTGTACAAAGTTCCAAAGCAATCACGAGAGCACAGCCATCAATCCGTATTTGAGAAGGGGATTTAGTTGATTATTGAGGGATCGAGGCATCTTCTTCCCCCATTTTCATAATGAAGCATCCATTATGAAGGTTGCGACCAGCTATATCATCTCCATATCCCTCGAGGATAACCTACTTTAGCATCTCGCCCTTCCTTGAATAGAGCGTATCCCACCACTCTCTGTGCATCGATACCTTCTTAACAATCTGCACCAGTTTGAACTCTTCCCAGGTAAGCATCTGTAGGTGTAAACAACTACAAGCTAACCTCTAGTTGGAAAATACAGAACTCTCCCTAATTTGATTAGAAAAGTGTCGATGACCTTCTCAACAGACTCGATGGGTTCGTAATGGAAATTCTCTTTTATTATGAAACCCACGAAAGTGGTCCTCCTACACCAGACCTTAAAACCAGTAAAGTTGAGAATAAACGTGCAATTTCATAGTCCTAACAAGAAAAGATATCATAAGTTGAATTGAACTATGATGTTTAGGACTAAGAAATTGCACGTTTATTCATGTTTTCAACGTGGAAACATCAGATATCATAAGTTGGATTGAAGTAGCACCTTTTAGAATAAATATTTTGAAAGAATTTTAGAAAAAATTGCTAAATCTTTTTAGATTCTTTAATCTTCATTAATCAAGGATTTACCTCCTTTCTCAAAAATTCATCCAATCAACAAAATTTATGCACATGTAGAAAAATTTAGTCAATCAATAAATTAAAAATGGAATTAATTAGTTTCTATTTTAAAAATAAATTAAAAATATTACAATTTACATGTAGCTACTAATAATATTTTAATAATATATTAAGTAGCTATGTGTAAATTGTGAAAGTTTTAATAGTTGATCTCAATATCAAAGTTTTGGATGATTGTTGACAATTCTTAATGACATTGAATTTACAGAATGTTTGGTCCTTTCTTACATGGTGTCCAAAATGGCAGTTCAATCTCATAAAGTTTGCCTGAAATTAAGTTGAAACTTAATGAGGGCATTGGTGAATCTAAAAACATTTGAATTCCTTAAATACTAAATGTGGCCATTCATCAACAGCTTGTTTCAAATAAGCAACAAATTTTCACATTGATTGTTCAACATCCAAAATTTATAATAATTCTTTATATTTGATTTTTTCTGTTTTTATTTGAAATGAAAGAGGTATCAACAAGATTTAATGGGCTGATTCAACCAAATGGCTAATCCTCAATTTGAAACATAGTTTCTGTTCTGTTCACAAATCACATAAGATTACTGAGAAATTTTGTATTCTAATCTGGTTAAATCTTTTCTCATTACTAAGTTGAATAGAGAAAAAGCTAACTTAATAAATTAAGAAAAAGAGAACCCGGAGGATTATTTAGCCCAATGTGAAGAGGTGCATTAGCCTGTAGGATTTGCATATTATGTCGATCTTGACCCTTTTTGGGTTCACAAAAATGAACACATTTTTCACCGCAAAAAGTTGCGTTGAAAGGCTGCCAGAAGCGCTTGATCAAAACAGGGCAAGCTTGCAAAGTAGAAGGTGGCATGCTTTTACAAGGTCCGAAGCACAGCTTGTCAGGAGATTAAGAACACCAACCACTATCAGGGCAAGCAAATAACACCTCCAAACAGTTGAGCAGTAACGTTGGGGAAGAGCGCCCCACAACAAGTGAAACGACCTATTCAACAACATGCGCAAACGACTATTAACCCTGATGATAATTTACCTGGTGCTAGTTCATAGACAATAAATTTGAGTTGTGAAGACATCAAAGAATGCAGCGCAAAAGTAAAATAAATCAGAACAAATATAAATCAAAATGATTTTTATGGATCGTTCTAATACGGCTAGTAAGAAGGTCCATGATGGGTCGCTGTCGTGAGGTTGGTGGAGAAAAAATTCAAGCGACATTCACAAACAAGCAATGTAAGCAAAGAAGTTGCACGAGCACAGTGCTACACTCCACTATTCCTCAGTAAGCAACTAAATCCCCTTCTCAAATACGGATTGATGGCTGTACTCTCGTGATTGCTTTGGAACTTTGTACAATATTTGTCGTTCCATAATTCTTCATTTTCTTTTCATGTAAGGCATGGTAATGTTGTTTCTCGGATTACTGTGACGTCTACAGAGTGAAACTGGAGCAAGCTATTGTCCTCGGCTTAATCGAGAATGAAGGCGTTGTCACCAGTGTGAGATACAGAACGCTTGATAGGCAAAAGTTGGAGGCGAAGGCTCCACTTACATTCGTCTGCGATGGTTGCTTCTCAAATTTGCGTCGCAAGCTTTGTGAGCAAAGGTGCCCGCAAGCACACGCATCACCAGTCTGCCCACATCAAAAACCTGGTCGGAACCGAACCAGGTGCGCTGCGGGGAAGGATGACGAATGACGAGGGGCTAAGGACAAGAGAGCCGTAGCTGTCCGAGAGAGCAAAACAAACAAAAAATTAAAGATACATCATAAATGCACGAGGTTTGTGCCCTACATAAAACAAAAAAAAGTAATGGAATTCAAGGACTTTTGTCAAATTTGAGATACCTTATCATATTCAAGGATACATTTCCTATTATCAAAACTTTGAGGTGTACATTTACTATTATTAAGAATGGAGGAGTATTCTTGATATTTTAAAATATTTGAGGAATGCATATGATATTTTTCCTTATATTTATTACCAAACATATGTAGATTAGATATTTTATTAATCTACTTAATTGAAATTATATTAAGTACTAATAAAAATAAAATAGATATATTAGGTATGTTTAAAAAAATTATATTATTATAATAAAAATAATAAGATATAGAAGTACCATAAGAAGATGTAAGAAAAATATATATTAACTCCAATATTTACCTAAATAATATGAATAAGTAGAAGTAGGTACAAATAGATTAATTTGATAATATCTTAAAGAAAAACTTCTTAGTAGCTTCATAGATGCAATTTCACCTTTGTATGCGTCTACAAGTGATAAAGGTTGAATACTAGGCTATCAAATTAGCCATGTGTTACTCATATTGATAGATTGTGGTACAAGCTAACCATGCAGCATATATATATATATATATATATATATATATATAAAACTTGTCTTGCAAGTTAAGACATGTGTCTTTAAAACTAGAGACATATTAGAGGTCCTATAAAACATTGCCATGTAGCTCTTGGTTAGATAATATATATAAAAGTAAGAATAAAGCTTTCTTCATTGTTGTTAATTTCTTTTTTTGCTTCTAGTTTAGTTTCAAGGATCTCTAATTTTTTTTATCTTGTAGCAATAGCCATTCTAATTTTTTTGTAAACATACATATTACTTATTTTCATTTTTTCATCTTTTTTTAAGAAAACTCTGACTTCTTAATTTGTCTTCATTAAGTTTTTATTCCTTGATAGATTGACAAATTAATACTTTTAGTATTAAAGCTTTGTCTTTCTTTTCTTGATTAAGAATAGATTACTCCTTTCTCTTCATAAGATATAAGTATATTAGAAGTAAAAAATTACCTTCTTTTAAATTAATATTATTCTTAGTATTTTTTTATGTTTTCAAGTCCTTTCTTTTACTTGTCTTCAATGATATTAGATATTTTCTTTTTTTTAATGTTATCATAG
Organism: Physcomitrium patens; assembly: GCF_059467195.1. NCBI lineage: Eukaryota > Viridiplantae > Streptophyta > Bryopsida > Funariales > Funariaceae > Physcomitrium > Physcomitrium patens. Next base: position 6,031,507 of record NC_143423.1, read on the forward strand.
GAAGCTTATTAAAATGAAGAGTGCAATGGCATAAATATAAGAGCAATTGAGGGAATTAATGCTTGCAATGCATCAATTTAATTTACAACCACAAAAAATAACAAGATTAGTAAGAAATAAAGATATAGAGATGATTGGAGTTACTTCAACATCTATACAAAATCATATTAATCAGCTATAATTAAACATCATTTAAGTATTAAAAAAAAAAAGTTATATTATTTAAGAAGTTTGATGACATAAGATCAAAATTTTAAGGATTCATCAATCAAGAAAAATTGATGATTTAACATTAATTCCAAAGCTATCAAACTTTAGGATTATAAGTTAGGTTCATTAATATACTTTTCTCAACTTTTGAATAATTATAAATTTGATCTTTTCTTGAACAATATGATATAATATTAGATAATTTGAAGGCTTTTTTGGAAGAGTTTTGATCCATGTATAGAGAACATGATGTAATTTGTTTTGTAACCAATAAGATTTGTATCTTATAATAAGATAATTAATTGATAATATTGTATGCTTCACTATTTTGATAACTTATTATTGATATTAAATGAGATGATGCACTCATTCGCCAATTTTTTTATGGATTATAATATGAGGTAAAAAAAATTATGCTTAACTTACATGATTATGAATTAAAATAAATCCCCACTAGTTGGAAGTCTATCTATCTTTAAAAAAAATTATTTGTTTATTAGTTCTTATTTTTTTATGATTATTATCTAACTAGTGTTAAATTTTTTTAATTCCTTAATTAAAAGCTAGATAAATCTCTCTAGTAGATGATTTATTCTAGTTCACAACTATTCATTAACTTGTAGCTTGACTATTTAAAAATGTCCTTTTAATTCTTACTAAGACCTCAGGTTATCTAAATTAATTCAATTTTTTTCCTACATATCTATAATTACAATTTAAACAACCTAATATCATTTGTGATATTCTCACATATTTCTAAGATTTTTATTTTTTATTTTTTATTTTTTAAAATTTAATTTTATTATAATTTTTAAATTTTAAAAAATTAAATCTCTATCCAAGATAATTCTCATCTAAGGCTAATTTTTCAAAATTTCATCCAAAAATAATTTTTCCATCCAAGTATGAAATTTCATCTACATAATTATTCATTTAGGCTTAACTTAAGTTTTCCTACAAAGATTTTCATCTAATATTGACTTCTTTCAAGTAATATCAAAAAAAAAATATTGATTGATTTATATATTATTTATAGAAATTTTATAATTGAAGATAGATGTCAAAGAAAAACTTTTGAATAACTTGGATGACTATCCACCAATTCTCTTTATACTTGGATTCATAATACTTAGGTTCTATTGCTATAGTGGACAATAAAGTTGGCAACTTCAAATTAAGAACCTCTTCCATACTACTTTTGCCCTAGTACTTTCCTTACCTTGATGCCTATGGACCCTCTTCTAAAAGCAAAACTACGACTACAATTGCTACTAATATGGATTGCAATAAATAAGATCTTTTTAGAGTTTCAACTCTTTTGGTATTATAATTTATTACCTTACTAACTAGAAGCTAATCTATGGTATGTATAATATGCCTCCTACTAAAAGCGTGATTTAGCATGTGATTTATTCAACTTGTAGTGAGCTAGATGTCTCTTATAATATACAATTTTTTTTTCTTTGAATTGTTGTAGCTTGTACTTCCTAAATATTGACTTAGCCAAAATAGCTACAATGGATTCAACCACAATAACAATAAAGTAAGTTGCTTGCAACCTTAGAAAAAAAATAATAGCTTTTATTATGTGAAAGATCATATATACAATGCTGCGACTACTTTAATAAATATCACCTTTGACATGAGGCCCCCTCAATTGACTTTCAAATATGCTACACTAAAGACATGAATATGATGTCTATGCTTGACAACAATGTAATCATAACTAATTTCAAATATGATTATAATCCACGGTGTCATGTAGTAATATGATTATATGGTAAAAAATGAAAACATGGGTTTTATTATAGAAGAACATAATAGAAAGATGTAGTAGAAAAATAAGGGTAAATGATAGGAAGGTAATAAAAGATTTAGTCTTAATGCTACCTTTTAGAAAAGAGGCTTCTATTTGATTTATAGAAACATAAATGCCTCAAATCAAATCAAGTAAGATAAGTAATTAATATAGACATGTTTAGAAGGGAGTTATCAATAGATTCAAGCGAAAATTACCTCAAATTATCAAATATTGATATCCAAAGAGGACCAGTTGTCAACTTGGGTTAAAATCAGACCTTGTAGCATAAAACTACACATCTATGACGACTTTAGGGTTCTTTGGTAGATTAGAGAGTGGGAATTGAGAACAAACTTAAAAAGAGTTTTAAAAGCATTTGTTTTATATCAATAAAATTAAAATTTAATTTTTGGAAGATTTTCAAAATTAATAATTTTTTTGATTGGATTAGATTTTAAAAAATAAAATTATGTTTACAAAATTGAGGGTCTATTGAGTTTTGTGGACTTTGTGTAAAAGAATTTAAGGCAATGTATTGTTCTTTTAGTTATTAGTGTGTGTGAAAATTTTGAGGTCAAACAAACAATTAGATCAAAAAGTGTGAAGGTTTTTGTAGGTTGAGGTCTCAGAAATTGGAATTCAAAGGTCAATGAGTATTTTTAAGATTTTCAGCAATTTGTTGATTGAATTTAAGTGATTTTTTTTTGTGTAGAAATTAGACTTGATTTTCAACAATTTAGATGTATTTTAGAGGCAATTGAATGGTTCAAGAAGGAAATATTGGCATTAAAAATTCAACATTCAGATTAGAGTAGGAGGCTGTCGAACACCTAAGTAGAATTTAAGTTTGAAATTCTATTTGATAAGTTCAATCTTCTTCAAATTTTGTGTGCTTATTGCCAACTTAGTTTTTGAGAGGTATATAAAATCTTAAGTAAGATCAATAGTATAATCAATAGATACTGAGGTTCTAATCTGTCTTAGGATTATGTTAATTTGATTAGAATTTGGTTTAAGTTTTAGAAATTGATTAGGATTTAGGATTTTTTTAGGGTTTAGAATTATTTAGGATTTAATTAGGATTTGACTTATGATTTACACAATTACAAAATAATAATCTTCTATGATACATTGTGATAAAATAGAATTGTGAGCAGTTCAAATAGTTTTTTTTACAAAAGAAAACCACCACCAAAAAATTGCCACCAATTTTCAATACATCAATCTTTGAAGTTTAGAGATTAAAACCAAGGATTCTACTATAATATCATTACTATTCTATTCATTTTTAAAAATACCACCTCATCAAATCAAATTAGATTCTACAGCAATGACACTGTCCTATATATTTAGTCCTACATATTCATATATTATATATGGCTATATATAGCATATCTTAAATACATAATATTATTCAGAATATATTTTATTTAGCTATATATCAATTATATTTAAATAATATTTTGATTGTATTTAGATTGTCTTATATCATATTTATATTATATTAATATCTTATATTAGTATTATATTATATTAATAAAATATTCCATATAATATCTATTACATAGTATATTATATATTATACATTATATAATATTTGGACATAGATTATATTAGTATTTTGATTATTTTAGATTCTTTTTAAATACTTCAAAGATACAAAAGATGCTAAATTGATGCTTTTAAGACACATTATAAAGTTGGAATTTTTTACTAGAATTATTATACTCTATCAATTTTATATTTATTAATCCTATTTTACTTTTATCTAACATCTTTTATATTAATTTTAAATTAATAATTACCAAGTGATACTTCAATTGTATTCTTTTGTTCTAAAATAACTTGTGAGTAGATTTGATGACTCAAAATGATCATCAAATATTCAATCAAGTAATAGATTTTGTTGTGAAGTTTAACAATCAACTTTTTAAATTTTTATTTGAGAGTCATACAAATGGTCTTCAACATTATTACAATGGTAATATCAATGTCTTTTTCACACATATATTTGGAAATAGAAGTTATGCAAGTTGACACAATAAATTTCAAACCTTTTATTGAGCAAGAAAAGATTCATTGTTAATAAGAAGGATTATACTTATATTATGGAGAATCTAAGTAAATTATTCAATATTTTTTAAAAAAACAATACAACCAAAAAATGAAGAGTATGGCTATTAAAAAAGATAATATGTCAAAAATAAGTTTATTCAACTATAATAGGAGATTATGTAGCTAAAATCTTATACAACACCTAACAAAGGTCTTATTCTCTCATCAAAACCATTCTTTTATTTTACATTAGATGTTAATTTAGGACCTAAACATCACAAAACCTTTGCCTTATTAGATTCAAGAGCCTTAGATTGTTTTTTAAAAGAAGAGTTTATTAAAAGATAAAACATATCCTTAATAAAGAAAACTAAACTTGTTCATGTAGAAATCATAGATCATTGCTTATTATCTCTTAAAGATGTTATTTATAAAATTCTTATTATAGAAGAATTAATTAATAGTTATAATAGCTTTTTAATATTTAATATAATTAAATCTCCTTCTAATTTAATCATTTTAGATTTTTTATGGCTAAAAAAATATAATCTTTGAATAGATTGGATTTCTTGTAATCTTATTTTTTTTCAAAGTATAATTAAATTTTTTCTTAATCAAATAGAAAGTCATAAGTCTATTGCAATTAAAGTCTATTTTGTAGATGTAAGAACTTTCTAATATGTTGCAAAAAAAAGATCACTTTATGTTATTTATTCCATTTATGTTTCTAAAAGTGAAAAGATTTCAAGTAGAATTTAAAGCTAAAATCAAGATAATCAAGATATTTTAAAAAGAAAAAAATATAGATACTCTTTTAAAGCATTATCCCTATGATTGCTCTAATGATTTTGAAGAGGAAGCTAAACTGCCATTTGGATCAATCTATAGTTTATTGTAAAATGAGTTGTATAAACTTAAAGAATACATTGATGAAAATGTGGTCAAGAATTTTACATGCCGTTCAAAATCTCTAATAGGATCTCCTATCTTAGTTGTAAAAAAAAAAGATGAATCATTATAAATGTATATGGATTATTAAGGACTCAATAAGATCACTATTAAGAATAAGTATTATCTATCCTTAATATTAGGACTTCTTGATTTATTGAATCAAATTAACATCTATACTAAAATAGATCTATAAGAAGTATACAACTTAGTATGCATCAAAAAAAGTGATAAATGGAAGATAATATTTTGAATCAAATATAGATATTTTGGATATAATGTTATGCCTTTTGAATTCACAAATATCCCAATTGCTTTTCAACATCTTATGAATGATGTCTTTTAAGAATTTTCAAATGATTTTATTATCTATTTTTATTACTCTATTTAGATAATATCTTAATCTATTCTAAAAAAATTACAAGAATATAAACTTCATATTTTTCATATATTACAAAAATTTAAAAATACAAGATTATATGCCAAGTTAAAAAAAAAAATTTATACTATTCAAATTGAATTTTTAGAATACATCATTTTGAATGATGACCTTGTGATAGATCTTTAAAAATTTTAACTATTATAGATTTAAAGGTTCTAAAAATAATAAAAAATATTTAATATTTTTTGAAATTTTCCAATTACTATTGAATCTTCATCAAGAATATTTTTCAGGTTATAGCTTTAATTACATATTTAACATGTAAAGTCAAATTTGAGTGAAGAAAAGAAGTCTTAGTATCTTTTAAAGCCTTAAAGATAATATTTATTTTTGCACCAATCATGTATTGTGTTTTCTTTTTCAAGATTTTTTTTATAAAAATAGATGCATCTAATTTTGCTTTAAATATTATATTGTTAAAAATAAGAAAAAATAATAAATTCTATGTTATAGATTTTTATTCTTAGAAATTTTTAGCAATCAAGATTATCTATAAGATCCACAATAAAAAACTTCTTGCAATTGTGGATTCATTTTAAGAATAGAGTCATTATCTAAAAGACACTTCTTATTCAATCACTATGCATATGAATTACAAGAATCTTGAGTGTTTCATGGTAGTATATATTTTGAATTGTTGCCAAATTCCTTGCCACATGTTTTTATTAAGATTTGATTTCAAAATCACTTATAGAATAGAAAAATAATAAATTTTGTCACATGTTCTTTTTAGACATTTTTATCTAGTATCAAAAGAAGAAGATAAAGCTTTTGATCAATAAAAAAAATTCTCTTGAAGCCAATGTATTTTTTATCTTTAAGCAATAAAATCAACATTGAATGTTGATTCAATTTTTTTCAAGAAAATTCAATTGAGTATGTTCTTATATCTTCTTTTTCATGATATTAAAAATAATTCATTTTAGTCTTATAATACTTTTAAGTTCAAGTTCAAGAATAATCTACTTTATTTTAAAAATCGTAAATATATTTTAAAAGGTGAAACACAATTATCTATTCTTTAAACTTATCACAATTTTTGAGTAGTAGAATATTTTAGATACAATGAGGTTTTGGAACTAATAATTAAATATTTTTAATGGCTTTAAATGTAGAGGTATTTTAAGCTAATTTAAAATTATTTAATATTTATTTAAGATAAAAAATTCCTTGTCATTAATCTAATAGACTCCTTCAGCTAGTACATATTCTAAGATAAGTATAATCTTCTATTTCTATAGAATTTATCACAGTGTTATATTGAAATTTGGTTACTATGTAAAAATAATATATATAAATATTTAATGTATAATTTACTATATAATATGATAAGAGCTACATTATTAGATTTTAGTTAGTGATAAAATATGGTTAGATTACTACTTTGAAGTAGTTAATTTAAAAAGGATATTATCAAGGACACAAATTGGAAGAAGATATATAAACTTGTAGAATCTGTATCAAAAAGAAAGTGATAAAATAGAAGAAAGTATATATATTCAAGGAAGAACTGGAATGAATATTGCCAAAGATTAAAAAACATAAGACTCTTGAAACTAAACTAAAAGCAAAAAAAGAGTTGACAAGAGTGAGGAAGGCCTCACTCTTGCCTCTATATATACTACTTAACTAAGAACTATGTGGCGACATGCTATAGGACCTGTAATACCCGTCTAGCTTGTAAATTACATGTCTAATTTACAAGGCAAGTTTCCTAGGTGTGCGCCATATATCCAACTTGTACTACAAGTGGTCAACATGTCCACACGTGGCCTCCTTATTGGCCAAATGTTTAACCTACCAATCACCTATAGACATGTATAAAGACAAAACATTGTCTATAAAGCTTTTAGGAAGCTTTCTATAAGATATTATCATATTTATCTATTTTGACTTACTTCTTTATATTCTTATTATTTAGATAATTATCAAGATAAATATGTATGTCTGTGATAATATCTCTTTTTTTAAGGATGAGTTCCATGAGGAATAGTGATTACATATTCATGAAGTCTAAGATATGCTGAAATGTATTTGTTACTTACTCTGATCTTTGTTTACTTCAAAGGTAGTTGATAGGTCCCTTCAACCATCAATAATGTTCCATACGAAGGTGAAAAGACTACCTTAATATTTGATCATTATTGAGGCCTTCATAAATTCCTTCAAATAAAACATTAGTAATACTATTAAGAGTGGTTCTTACCTCCAAAAGTATCACTAAATACTGGGAGTCCCTTCCAAGGTCGTGGTACCAAATGCATTGTATCTTGCCATCTATTCAAGGAAGAACATGTTATTCTTGAGGATCTTCATCTCAATTTTGCCATCTCAAAAGTTGTGATAGTTACAATGTCTCATCTAGTAGTTCAATAAATGATAGCTCTTCAGTTGAATGTGTTGGTTGTTCATTCTCTATCTCTTAAGCACTAAAAAATCCAAAGAAACAATGATACAAGATAGAATGAAATCTCTATTAGGCTTGCTTTGTTTTATAGCAAAGAATTTATTAACTCTTCATCTTGGTTTTGATCAATGTCGTTGATGAAAAGCTTTAACTTTAGTTGATGCATTTGCTAGATTCCTAAATGGCTCCCATGTGTATTCATTAATATCATATCTATACCAATGTACTAGATATTTTAACCTATTTCGGCACCACCTTGAATCTAAGACTTCTTCCACCTGAAATTCTTCATTATTATCTACTTCTATAAGAGGTGGTGGTATTTATCTCCTTCCTTATATATCCATTGTCTTGTATGGCTTAAATAAAGATACATGGAATACATGATGGATTTTCATAGACTCCAGTAGGTATAATTGATAAGCAACTAGATTGATATGTTCACAAATGAAAAATGGTCCATGCCTAGGATAATCCAGCTTATCACAAGAACAAATAGTTTTAATATTATCACAAAATAACCATACCTTATCCTCCATATGGAATTAAGGTTGTTCATTGTAATAGACATCTATGTTGGCTTTTGTCGTTCTTGAGCTACTTTTAATTGTGCCTTCATTGTCGCATGTAGCTCTAACAATCAATTTGCCACATCTTTCTCGACAGGATTATCAACTTTTAAAAAATCAAAAGTATCAAATTGTGGATGATAATTGTAATTACAAAAAAAGGTGTTTATTGAATAGAAGAATGTATCGAATTATTGTAAGCAAACTCTGCCAATGGCAAAAGAGTTGTCCAATCATCTTATTAATAGTTGATGATACACCTCAAATATTGCTCTAAAATTTGATTTACTTGTTTTGTTTATCCATTAATTTGAGCATGGAAAGTGGAAGATAGTTTAATATCCACCTTCAATATCTTGAAAAGATTTTTCTAAAATCTTGATAAAAACTGTGTTTGTTTATCTAATATAATATCCTTTGGTAATCCATGATAGTGATAGATGTTGTCAAGGAAGAGTTCAACTGTTTCTTCATGTGTGATAGATTTTGTATATGGTACAAAATATACCATCTTAGTGAAACAATCTACAATCATGAATATGAAATCATATAAACTTGAAATTAGAAGATCTGTGATAAAATCAACAGAAACAGAAGACCATAGTTGTTTTAGTATAGGTAATGGTTGAAAGAGTCTATAAGGACAATGACGAGGAGTTTTTGATCTTGAACAAATATCACATGTTTGCTCAAATTCTTTAATAGCCTTCTACATTTGAATCTACTAAAAATCTCTCCATATAAGCTCTAAAGTCTTATTACATCGAAAATATCCTATTGTAGAAAAATTATGACAAGCTTCAAGAATATGTAATCATGCTTTTTTTTCTAGAATATATCGGCATCTTTCGAAATAGAGTAGGTTCTCCTTAAACTCAAACTTGAAAGTATCTTGAGACTTAGAGGAATTATTTTTAATATCATGAACAAGAAGGTCTGAGGACATACTTACTTGAATCTGCTTGAGAAAAGTCAAATCAATAGTCAATGTTGATTTCATTGTTCAAAGATGAAATTATTTTGGCTTTAGTAAAATTATCTTTTATTAGTCAAAAGTTACTTTTCTTTCTTTTGATATAAGATAAGAACGTCTAGAAAGGGTATTAGACAAATCTTGTTATTTTTCTGGCTGATAAGTGATATTGAATTCAAATCTTGACAAAGACATGTTTCAACGAGCCTGGCAACAATTCAAAATACATGCTAACATGAAATACTTAATTTTTTTGTGATCCATATATAAGGTGACTGGACTTGAAGTGCCTTCTAAATAGTGATGCCATTCTTAAAAAGAAACCACAATTGGAAGAAGTTCTTTGTTATCGATCTCATAATTAATTTTGACTGTTGAAAATTTTCTTGAATGAAAAGCTATTAGATGAAGTTTGTCATCTACTCCTATTTGTAACAAGACTGTACCTAAGGCAAAGTGAAATGCATCTGTCTTCATAAAAAAAATACTTTAAAAAAATTGATGCGATGCAAGATTGGTGCAATTATAAAAGCTTTCTTCAAAGTTTCAAATGATGCTTCTGCTTCTTTATTCTATTCAAACTTGTCTTTACAAGTTAAGTATGTAAGTGGCATTGTAACTTGAAAAAATTTCTTCATAAAGATCTGATAGTAATTGATAAATCTGAAAAAACATTGTACATTTCTTAATGTTTTTGAAATCTTCCAGTCCATGATTGTATGAATTTTTTAGGATCCATCATTAGACCATTGTTTGAAATGATGTATCTTAAGAAGTCAACTTGAGTAATATGAAATACATATTTTTCCATCTTGGCCTACAATCCTCCATCTCTAAGTTTTTGTAATACACGATGAATATGAATTTTATGCTCTTCTATGTTTTTAGAGTAGATTAAAATATTTTCTAAGTAACAAACAACAAAATCATCTAGAAACTCACAAAAAACATCATTCATAAGATTTTGAAAAGCAGTTGGTGCATTTGTGAGTCTAAATGGTATGACATTGTATTTAAAGTATCCATACCTTGTTTGAAATGTAGTCTTTCATTCATTTCCTTCTTTAATATAGACTAGATTGTATGCTCTTCATAGATCTATTTTTGTATAGATCTTAATTTGATTTAATTGATCAAGAAGTCTAGATATCAAAAGCAAAAGATATCTATTCTTGATGGTAATCTTGTTGAATCCTTGATAATCCATACACATTCACAATGATCTATCTTTTTTCTTCACAAATAAGATAAGAGTTCTTGTAGGAGATTTTAAATGGTGTATAAAATTCTCGGCCAAGTTCTCATCAATGTACTTCTTGAATTCAACCAACTTATTTTGTGATAAATTATAGATTGGACCAAATGGCAATTGAATTTTTTCTTTAAGATTGATTGAACAATCATATGGATGATGCTCCAACAAAATATTTGCATTCTTTTTTTCAAAAATATCTTGAAAATCTTGATATTGACTTGGAATTTCACTTGAAATCTTTCCATCATTTAAAATTGATGTGGCATGAATAATAAAAAATGACCCTTCTTTTGCAATATAGAAAAAAACTTTTATACCTACAAGTATAGGTTTGGCTATACTAGACTCATGGAATTTTATTAGATTAGAAAAATTCTTAATAATATTTAAAGAAAATTAAGGTTTATGAGAAATCCAATCTCATACATGATTATACTTTTCTTGCTACAATAAACCTAAAATGATTAGATTAGATGGTGATCTAATTATATTAAAAATTATATGACTATTATGACTATTTATTACTATATTTATAGGAAGTATTTTATGAGTAACATCTCTAAAAGATAATAGATGACCGTCTATGACTTCTACATGTACAGATTTAGTTTTTTGTATTAACTGTATATTATGACTTTTAATAAATTCTTCATCTAAAAAATAAGCTAAGGCTCTTGAATCTATTAAGATAAAAGCTTTGTGATTATTAGATCCTAAACAAACATCTATTGTAAAACAAAAAAAGGATTCTGAAGAGAGAATAGGACCTTCATTAGAAATTGTACAAGATTTGAGCTGCACGGTCCCTATTGTAGCTGAAAATTTTTGTTTTGTGACATGTTTTCATCTTTGACAGCAGTACTCCTCATTTTGTAGTTGTATTGTTTCTTTGGACAATATTGAGCAATGTGCTTAGCTTCTCTATAATACAAATATAGTCTATTTTGACAACAATAAGTCTTTTCTTGTTTGATAAGAGATTTAAAACATATTACATTAATTTACATGTCTTCTACTTCTAAATATTTAGATTGAGAAGTTGTTGGTATTGTTATTAAATTATAATAACATTGAGGTTTTTTTGTGTGATTCTCACATTGAAATTCAAAAAGTCGATTATTACATTTCACAACAAAGTAAATTTCTTGATTCAATGTCTGAGGATCAAGTAAATTGAGCATCAATTTGTTTACTTCATATTGTAATCCATAGAGAAATTGGCTGATGAGAGTTGCATTATCCAACTTAATATCTGTCACTAATTATCAAAATTTTGAAGAGTATAATGTCACTGATCGATTGTCTTGTGACAAGATACAAATCTTCTTAGTTGCAACATGGATTACATCATGTTCTCCATACATAGATCAAAACTCTATTGAGAATGCTTCTAAATTATATAATATTAGATCACAGTATTTAAAAAATGATGAAAACCATGGTAAAGCAAAATTTGAAAGTAATGTTCCAATAAACTTGACTTATGATCCTTGAGTTGAATAACTTTGAGGTTGTAGTTCAATCACCAGTTGTACATGATTGATGAATCCTCAAAACTTAGATCTTGTTCCATCAAACTTCTTAGGTAATCTAATTTTTGGTTCCTTGAAACTTAAACAATGTTCTATTGTAAGAGCAATATTATAGCTTAGTATCGATGTTGAAACAACTCCAATCATCTCTATATCTTCATTCTTTGATAATCTTATTGCTCCTTGTGGTAGTAGATTGAGTTGATGCATTGCAAGCATTAATTCTTCCATTTGCTCTTGCATTTGAGCCATTGCATTCTTCCCTTAAGTAAGCTCTTTCATACTAGCACAATAAAAAAAAAAGTATCTATTCTCATAGAATACAATATTCAAGAATCAAGATTTTTTTTTTTTTTTTTTTCTAGAAATAATATCAATTTAGAAGAGGGTAATCCGTAACTTCTAATATACTATGTCTTATCAAGAAAAAGAGACAATCCACTTTTAATCAAGAAAATACAAAGCTCTAATATTGTATGTATACTCTTGTGAATATGTCAAGGATACAAATTAGAAGAAGATGCATAAATTTGTGGAATCTATGTCAAAAAGAAAGTGACAAAATAGAAGAAAGTATGTATATTCAAGGAAGAACTAGAATGGATATTACCAAAGACTAAAAAATATAAGACTCTTAAAACTATACTAAAAACAAGAAAGGAATTGACAAGAATGAAGAAGGCCTCACTCTTGCCTCTATGTATACTACTTAACTAAGAACTATGTGGCAACATGCTATAGGACCTCTAATATGCATCAAACTTGCAAGACACATGTCTAATTTGCAAAGCAAGTTTCTTAGGTGTACTTATATATCCAACTTGTACTACAAGTGGTTAACATATCCACATGTGGCCTCTTTGTTGGCCAAGTGTTTAACCTACCAATCACCTATAGACATGTATAAAGGCAAAGCAACATCTATAAAGCTTCTAGGAAGCTTTTCATAAAATATTATCATATTTATCTATTTTGACTTACCTCTACTTATTCTTATTATCTAAATAATTATCAAGGTAAATATGTATGTTTTTAATAGATATTATTGAATTTGATTTTATATTGATAATAGTTTTATATACTTAAAGCCACCTTTATTAGATATTAGTGACTCTTGAAATTTTATTTTATTTCTTTTATTTAATATTTAGGACATATATTATGTAAATCTTATAAAAAAAAGAATTAGAAAGGATTTTTGATAGCAAGAAGAATAGTTAGAGCATCCATGTAAATGAATGGAAATGAATGATGAAAATTTCTATTGTTATTGGCCAAAAAGTATGCCCAATGGATTTCAAGGAGGCTGTTGGAAGCCTTATTAGGAATTAGGGTTATTTTTTCAAGATCATTTAAACTTGGGAGGCTAATATCAAAGATTTTAGGTTTTTTTTATAGTTTTGGTGCAAATTTTGGATGATTTGGAGTTTTTATGAAAAAGATGTGGATTTTGTACCTACTGTCACTCTTTTGGATATAACGTGCACTTACAGAATGCAATAAAGGATCGGAAATTAGAATTGGAGAGAATAATTTTTTGGCTATATTTTTCATATTTTTTTTAATGAATTATAAGTTTGAAAAAAGGAGTTATAGGAAGTTAAAGTCAATGCTTGCAATCTAAGCATAGTAAGTAATCCGATTTACTAGTGGTTGTATTTTGAACTATATCTTGAGCAATTTGACAAAGTTTTGGCTAATTTTTTTTTGAGAATGTGTATTATTATGTTAATAAAATTTATACACAAATTTTTTGGTATTTGAAGTTTGGATGTTTGAGATATGGAAAAAATAGTATTTTTATACTTATAAATTAGAATTTAAAGGATTTAATAGAGTTTTTAAGATGCCAAATAATTTGTAGTAGATTTATGGTTCATTTTTTTATAGTAAAGCTTAAAGATAAATTCTATATTATCTAAAAATAAAAAAAAACCTAAACAATTGGATCAAGAGATATGATTTTTTAAAGTTTGGAGAAAAAAATTCTTTGTAGGAGTTAAATGTTTTGAAGGGATTTTGCTACAATTTGGACTTTTTATTCAAAATAAAGGAGTTTTTGGAAGCCAAGAATTTATATATATGTTAAATTAGAGATATGGAGCTATGAAAAAATTATAATATAAAGATAGATATTTCTTAGAGGATTATGGATTTTCTTTAAGCTTATAGAAAATCAAACTTATCAACAAATAGTTAGTAATGATTTGATATAACAAAGGATATTAGAAATTTTTTAAATACTATAAAAAGTCTTATATATAAAACTTCTTAAAATAAAAAGATTTTATCAATAAAATATCTTTTGATACTATTATATTTCTTTAGTATCTATAATAAGAATACATCACTTATTTGAATTTTTCCAATAAGTTAAAACTAAATTCTATACAGTTAGATACTTGATATATTTTTAGATAAAAAATCATGCCATATAACAATGAATCTTTCAATTTTAAGTTCTTATAATTCTATATTTATCATAGTAGATTATTTCACCAAGATGATACATTTTATAGTAGTAGATTTAGAGGCTAGAGCTCCATAAATTATAAGAGGCATAAAGGTGTTAAATCTATTTTTTTTGAGAAATATTATTATGATTAAATTCTTATTTTTCTATAGTATGATTGCTAGTATAGCATTTGACATCTTTTGAAGAATATAGTACATTTTTTATTTTTTTAAAAATAGAATAAAATAGAGTGATTGGTAGAATTAGAGTACAAAATAGTAACAACAATCCTATTGTCTATGCAATTGATGAAGGACTAGACAATTGTAGTATAAAACAATCAATCATTAAAAAAAAATCCAATACTTCCAAATACTATTTTTGTAGTCCTATACAAAGATACTTGGTGGAAAAAGGTCAATTGGACAAACTTACTTCTAATTTATAATAAAAAAGAGATTAAATCCATCTATAGGAGTATACAATACAGCTAGATATAAAAGTATCTAAGATAAAGACAACCAAAGATAAGATCTTTAGTGGCTAGATAAGTTCTAAACCTACTTACAAAATTGCAACAAGAATAAGAGGCCAACATTGATAAGATAGAATAGAAACTAATATCATTCTAAAATAATTGCATATAACATATAAAAAAATAATCTTAAATATAGTCACAATCTTAGGCATATATTGGCATATCAATCAAATTATTTCTAGTCAAGAAAGAATCCAATTGGAAAATCTTTCAGCTATTATAAAAGTATGTAAAAGCTTAAAAACTAAAATTAGAAGTGATAATTTAAAAATATAACTTTTTAAGTTTAACATATCGACTAATAGAACAAGAAGATATCACCATACTTATTGAAAGAATATCTCCAAACTTTCTTAGATTTTTGGCAAATTGCTATAGAAAAAAATTAATTCTAATAACTTGAGTAATTTTGATTCTAATTTTAATAATTCTTCATTAGTACCTTATTTATGAGAAAAAAAAAGAAAATATAAATTATTATGAAACAAGTGAATTTTAGATTTGTATTGATATACACCAAAATAGATCTCTCTAGAGCATACAATTTGGTACAAATTAAAAAAAGAGATGAATGAAAGACAATATTTTGATCAAAATACGGATATTTTGAATATAATATTATGTCTTTTGAATTGAAAAATGCTCCAACTATATTCAAGCATTTGATGAATGTTATTTTTTAAAAATTCATTATTAAGTTTTTTGACTATTATCTTAATGATATCTTAATCTACTCTAAATCTTTCAAAGAATATAAAGAATATATGAGATGAATCTTAGAAAAATTATAAGATATAAGATTATATTCTAAATTTTTAAAAAATATATTCTATCAATTAAAAGTTGAATTTTTTGGATATATTATATCCAATGAAGGCTTACTGATGGACTCAAAGAAAGTTCAAGCTATAATGGAATAAAAAACTATAAAGATAATACTTAATGTATAATATTTTCTTGAATTTGCTAATTTCTACTCATTATCTATTAAGATTAGTCCCAAGTCGTTGCTCATTTCATTCAATTGACATCCAAAGATAAATTAGAATAAAAACCTCAAGTACAAAGGATTTTTTAAGATTTGAAGGTAACTTTTATTATAACTCCAATCTTATTGTATTTAAATTTTATAAAATTTCTATATTTGGAAATTAATGCTTTCAACTTTGTATCAAAAATTATACTATCATAGATAAAAAAAAGATAGAAATTTCTATCCAATTACATTTTATTCTAAAAAAATTTCAATTATAGAGATCAATTATGAGATTCATAATAAAAAGCTACTTGTAATTATAATTTTTTTAAAGAATTGTATCACTTGTTTGAAGGTTTTAAACATCTTATGATTGTATATATAATTCAAAAAAATTTAGAATATTACATATTAGCTTTGTTTTGAATTGTTGCCAAGCTCATTGAAATATAACATTATCTTGTTTTAATTTTGTCATTTTACATCAATGAAGAAAGTAGCAAGGACTATTAGACTCTTTATCAAGATCATTTATTATTCAAAAGGCCAGAGAAGCAAGATTTGATCAATAATATATTACTCTCTTGAAGCCAGAACAATTTTAACTTTATGATACTTCTATGGTTATATTTGTTGATTTAAGTTTTTTTGAATAAATTTTTATAGTATCAATTAAGGACTCATTAGTTTATAATATCAAGCAGTATCTTGCCAAAGATAAGTTGAAGTTTATGGAAGATCTTTTTTATTTTAAAGATTATTTTTTTATTCCAAAAAGATTGGTGAAACTTTGTGTTCTTCAATCTTGTAATAATTTTTCAACTGCAAGATATTTTGGATTTAACAAAATATTGGAGCTTATTTCTTAAGATTTCTAGTGGCCTCAAATATAAAAGATCATAAAGAACTTTGTCCTCTTATGCAATATTTTTTTGAGATCCAAGAATCTTTGACATCATTCTAATGGACTTCTATAGCCACTACCAATTCCAAAGTGACCATGGTCTTTAGTATCAATGAATTTCATCATTGATTTACTACCATTAGTTACATTTGATACTATTTATATTTTTGTAGATTGACTTACAAAAATGGCATATTTTATCCTATGTAAAATGATAATTTTTAGAGAAGAAATTGTAAGGCTCTTTCTTCATAATATATATTGATATTATAGTCTATTTGATGACACGACTTTTGATCAAGGACCTTTATTTAAATCAAAGTTTTAAAAATATTTATTTAAGATATTAAAAGTAGATATCAATCTTTTACTACCTCCTATCTTCAAACAGATGGTCAAATAAAATAAGTCAATCAAGTTTTTAAATAGTATTTGTGATGTACTATTAATTATCAGTAAGATGATTGGACCTTGTATTTATCTTTAGCAAAATTTGCTTATAATAATATTTTTCATGCTTCAACTTAATAAAAACTATTTTATGTCAATTATGATTATCATTTGAAGCTTGATTTGTTAGATATATTAAAAGATAAAAATTCAATAGTTGAAGCTCTTGTAAAATAATTGTCATAGCTCTAGACAAATTTGAAATTCTATTTACAAACACCTCAAGATTCTTATAAAGAATCTTCAAATAAATTTAAAAAAATCTTTTATTTTTAAATTTAGAAATAAAGTATGGCTTCTTTGACAAAATATGAAGACCACTTGACCTAAGAATAAATTAAACTACCAAAGATTAGGGCCATTTTGTATTCAAAAGAAAATCAATTCAGTGGTTTATTAGTTCATACTACTCACATCTATGAACATATATTTAGTCTTTATATTTCCCTCTTAGAGGTATATTTAGAATCAATTATTTTAGGAACAATACAACCATTACAGCCTTGTATTGAAATACATAATCATATGCAATATGAAACAAAAAAAAATCCTTGATTCTTGGTAAAGAAGAGATAAGATGGAATATTTTATTCATTAGTGTAGTTACAATATCAATGAATGTATGCAAAAATCAATAAAAAAATCTAGTTAACATGCTACAAAAAGTACATGAGTTTCATCAATACTACAAAAATCTAAATCTATTTTAACATAACTTCTCTATGAACCTACTGCTAGGCTCTTATATATAATGAAGAAGTAGATATGAAATTGATGCTCATAGTAGAATTTGAAGTAAGAAAGAGAAGAAATGTTATGGGCATTCAATAAAAATATTCTATTAGTTTCTAAAAGATTCTAAAAGTTTCTAAATAGATTTTAAAAATATTTTAGAAGATTTTAGATGGTTCTTAAAATATTCTAGTAAATTCTAGAAAGTTCTAGGAAGATTAAAAAAATTATTGAGAAGCTTCCAAGGATTTTGTCAAAGACATAAACTAAAAGAAGATGTATAAATCTATGAAAACTGTATAAAAAGAAAAGTGATAAAATAAAAATAAAAAATATGTTTATTAAAAAGAAATTGGAATGGCTATTGCTAAAGGATAAAAAAACTAAAGACTCTTGAATCTAGACTAAAAATAAGAAAAGAATTGACAAGCATGAAGAAGACTTCACTCTTATCTTTATATATACTATCTACATAGAATCTATGTGGCGATGTTCTATAGGACCTCTAAAAATGTGTTGATTTTGTATGACACATATCTTATCTTGCAAGGCAAGTTTTCTATATAGACACCACATAATTATCTTTTTTTGCAAACTACCGACTTATGTGGCACGTAATTAACTTGTTGATAAAGTTTCTCATCTATCAATCAACTACAAATACTTGTAAAGTCAAAAGAGCATCTAAGAAGCTTTTTTAGAAGGTATTATGAAATTAATCTACTTTTATCTACTTCGACCTATTCATATTACCTAAGAAATATTTACAATAGATATATTTTTGTAATATTATCTCCTCTTCTAGGAACGAGTTCCACAAGGAGCGGTGATTATATATTGAAAAAGTCTAAAATGTGGCAAATTATATTTGCTATATACTCTGATCTTTGTTTTCCTTTCAAAGATAGTTGATAGGTCTTTTCAACCATTGGTAATGTCTCATTCTAGAGTAGGAAGATCACCTTGTGATTTGATCATTTTTAGAACCTTCATAACTTCTTTCAAATAAAATATTTGTTATACCATTAGGAGTTGTACCTACCTCTAATAAAATCACCAAACATCAAGAGTTTTTTTCTAGATTTTAATACCAAATATATTGTATCTTGCCATCTATTTAAAGAATAACATGTCTTTCTTGAAGATCTTCATCCCTATTATGCTATCTTTAAGATTATAATAATCACAATATTTTGTCTAATAAGTCAGTAAATGATGGCTCTTGATTTAAATTTTCTAGTTGTTGGTTCTCTATTTTCTTAATGGAATAATTATACAAAAACTATAAATAAAATTAGAAAGTAGAATGTAATTTCTTTTAAATTTTTTTCTTTTATAGCAAAGGTTTATTTTCCTTCATCTTAATTTTGATGGATGTCGTTGATGAAAAGCTTTGACCTTCTTTGCTACATTTATAAAAAAATTTATTGACTCCCATGTGTATTTATTAATATCATATTTATGCCAATAGATAAGATATTTTAATTTATTTTAGCGATGCCTTAACTCTAAAACTTCTTCTACTTTAAACTCTTCATTTTTATCTACTTCTATTAAAAGAAGTAGAACTTATATTTTTCTTGATATGTTCATTGTCTTGTTTGGTTCAAGAAGAGACACGTAGAATACAAGATGGATCTTCATTGACTCAAGTAGATACAATTAATAAGCAAGTAGATTGATTTCTCCACAAATAAGAAAATGTCCAAGCTTGTGGTAGTCCAACTTATTATAAGGACAAGTAGTCTAGATATTATGATGAACTAACTATACCTTGTCACTTACATTGAATTGTGGTTGTTCTTTTTAATAAGCATCTACATTGATCTTTTGTCATTCTTGAGCTTTCTTTAATTGCGCCTTCATTGTTATATGTAGCTCTGACAAACAAATTACTAAATCTTTTGTCATAGGATTATCAACTTTTGAAAAGTCAAAAGTATCAAATTTTAGATGATAACCATAATTGGCAAAGAAGAATGTCTGTTGCATAGAAGAATTTATTGTATTATTATAAGTAAACTCTACCAATGGCAAGAAGATTGTTAAATCATCTTGTTGTCAAGGACAAGAACTCGATGAAAAAGCAATTCAGACAAGTGAGCCTTCACTCAAAGAAAGGTAACAAAATATAAATAAATAAGTATGTATATTGAAAGAGAAACCAGAATGGCTATTGCCAAAAGACAAGAAAACTAGAGACCCTTGAAACTAGACTGAAAGTAAGAAAGGAGTTGATAAGAATAAAGAAGGCTTCAGTCTTGTCTCTATATATACTATCTAACTAGGGGCTACGTGGTGATGTTCTATAAGACTCCAATATGTGTTGACTTTGTAGGACACATGCCTTGACTTACAAGGCAAGTTTTTCTATGTGTGGGCCACATAGTTAGCTTGATCTTCAAGCTAACAATATGTGTGGTACATGGCCAACTTGTTAACTATGTTTCTAATCCAAAAAATCAATTAAAGACACCTATGAAGTCAAAGCAACGTCTATGAAGCTTCTAGAAAGCTTCCATATTAAATACTATAGAATTAACTTACTTTTACCTACTTTTACTTACTTCCACTTATTTATATATGTAAATACTAGCTTATATGAGTATATCCATGATATTACCCCCCCTTCTAGGGATGAGTTCCATGATGAGCGGTCATCATATGTTGAGAAAATCTATGATGCGACGAATTATATTTGCCACATATTCTGATCTTTATTCTCTTCGAAGATGATTGATAGGGCCTCTCAACCATCGATAGTGTCCCATACCAGGGCGGGAAGACCACCCAATTATTTGATCATTGTTGAAGCCTTCATAACTTCCTTCAAATAGAACATTTGAAATACGATCAGGAATTGTTCCTACCTCTAGCAAAATCACCAAACATCGAGAGTCCCTTCTCAAATCGTGTTACCAAACGCATTGTATCTTGCCGTCTATTCCAGAAAGAATATGTCGTTCTTGAAGATCTTCATCTCGATTACGTTGTCTTAAAGGTTGTGACAATCGTAATGTCTCATCCGACAAGTCAGCAAATGAAGGCTCTTGAGTCGAATCCACTGGTTGTTAGTTCTCCATCTCCTGAGCGTCATAACTACAAAGAAGCTACGAACAAGGATTGAAAGTAGAATGTTATCTTGCCTAGATGTTGTTTCTTTAATAAAAAAGCTTTTCATCTTGATTTTGATGGATGTCGTCGATGAAAAGCCTCTACGGCCTTTGCTGCATTTGCAAGATTCTTTATTGGCTCCCATGTGTGTTCACTAATATCATATCCACATCAATGGACATTATATTCTAATTTATTTCGGCGCCGCCTTGAATCTAAGACTTCTTCTACTTCAAATTCTTCATTATTGTCCACTTCTAGAAGAGGAAGTGGAGCTTCTCGTCTTTTTGGTATGTCCACTATCTTGTATGGTTCAAGAAGAGACACATGGAATACTAGATGGATTTTCATAGACTCCAGTAGGTATAAACGATATACAACTGGATTGATTTGTATAGAAATAGAAAATGGTCCAAGCCTTCGATAGTCCAACTTGTCACAAGGATGAGTGGTCTTGATATTGCGACAAAGTAGCCATACCTTATCACCCAAGAGGAATGGTAGTTATTCCTTTCGATAGACATCCGCATTGATCTTTTGTTGTTCTTGAGCCTCTTTTAATTGTACCTTCATCGTTGCATGTAGCTCTGATAAATGAATCACCAAATCTGTCGCAGCTGGATTATCAACTTTTAAAAAGTCAAAAGTATCAAGTCATGGATGATAACCATAATTAACAAAGAAAGGTGTTTATTTTGTAGAAGAATGTACCATGTTATTGTAAGCAAATTCTGCCAATGGCAAAAGAGTTGTCCAATCATCTTGTTGGTAGTTAATGGAACATCTTAAATATTGCTCTAAAACTTGATTAACACGCTTGTCTATTTGTCCATCAGTTTGAGGATGGAATGCCAAAGATAGTTTTATATCCACTTTTAGAATCTTGAAAAGAGTCTGCCAAAAACTTGATACAAATTGAGTTCCCCTATCTGATATAATATCCTTGGGTAATCCATGATAGCGATAGATATTGTCAAGAAAGAGCTTAGCTGTTTCTTCACTTGTGATAGATTTTGTACATGGTACAAAATATGCTATCTTGGTAAAATGATCTACTATCATGAATATAGAGTCATAAAAACCTGAGATTGGAGGATCCGTGATGAAGTCCATAGAAACAGAAGACCATGGTTGTTTTGGAATGGATAATAGCTGAAGAAGTCCATAAGGTTGATGACGAGGAGTTTTTGATCTCGAGCAAACATCACAAGATTGTACAAAATCTTTGGCTGCTTTCTATATTTGTGGCCACCAAAAATCCTTGGATATTAGTTTTAAAGTTTTATTGTACCCAAAATATCCTATTACTAGGAAGTCGTGACGAGCTTGAAGAATACGTAAACATGCTTTTCCTTCTGGAACATATAGGCATCCTTCGAAATAGAGTAGGTTATTCTTGAATTCAAATTTAGAGGGATCATGAGATTTAGAAGAATTATTCTTGATATCATGAATAACAGGGTCTGAAGACATACTTAATTGGACTTGCTTAAGAAAAGTTAAATCAACAGTCAATGTTAATTTTATTGCTCGAAGATGAAATTGCTCTGGCTTGAAGAGAACTGTTCTTTGTTGCTCAAAAGCTGCATCTCCTTCTTTTGGTACAAGATAAGAATGTCTAAATAAGGCATCAGACAAACCTTGTTGTTTTCTTGGCCAATAAGTGATGATGAACTCAAATCTTGATAAAGACATGCTCCAACGAGCTTAACGACAATTTAATACACATGCTGACATAAAATACTCGAGGTTTTTGTGATCCATATATACGGTGACTAGATTGAAAGTGCCTTCTAAATAATGATGCCATTCTTGAAAAGAATCCACAATTGCAAGAAGTTCTTTTTCATGGATCTCATAATTGATTTCTACTGCTGAGAATTTTTTTAAATAAAATGCTACTGGATGAAGTTTGTCATTTGTTCTCATTTGTGACAAAAGTGCACCCAGAGCAAAGGCTGATGCATCTATTTCCATAAAGAATGCTTTAGAAAAATCAACACAATACAAGATTGGTGCAGAAACAAATGATGTCTTCAAAGATTCAAAAGCAACTTCCGCTTCTTGATTCCATTAGAGTTTGTCTTTACAAGTCAAGCGTGTAAGTGGAGCTGCAACTCGAGAGAAGTCCTTGATGAAGATCTGATAGTAGTTAGCAAATCCCAAAAAGCATTGGACATCTCTTACCATTTTTAGAATCTTCCAATCTATAATAATTTGAACTTTCTTAGGATCCATCATAAGTCCATCATTTCAAATGATGTAACCTAAGAAATTGACTTGAGTAGTGTAGAATACACACTTTTCTATCTTGGCATAGAGTCCTGCATCTCTTAATTTTTGTAACATATGACGAACATGAAGTTCATATTCTTTTGGATTCTTAGAATAGATCAAGATGTTGTTTAAATAACAGACTACAAAATCATCTAAAAACTCTCGAAAAACATCATTCATTAAGTGTTGAAAAGCTGTTCGTACATTTGTAAGTCCAAAAGGCATAACCATGTATTCAAAATGTCCATACCTAGTTTGAAACGCAGTCTTCCATTCATCTCCTTCTTTAATGCATATTAGATTGTATGCTCCCCGAAGATCTATTTATGTATAGATCTTAGCTTGATTCAGTTGATCAAGAAGTTGACATATTAAAGATAGTGGATACCTGTTCTTGATGGTAATCTTGTTGAGTCCTCGATAATCAATACACATCCGCAATGATCCATCTTTTTTCTTCACAAATTGAATTGGAGCTCCTGCCGGAGATTTAGAATGGCATATGAAATTCTTGGCTAGATTTTCTTCAATATACTCTTTGAGTTCAGTCAACTCATTTTGTGATAAGCTGTAGATTGGTCCGAATGGCGGTTGTGCTCCTTCTTGAAGGTCAATTGAGCAATCATAGGAACGATGTTCTTGGAGTGTATCCGCATTCTTTTTTTCGAATATATCTTAAAATTCTAGATATTGGCTTGGAATACTACTTGAATTCTTTCCACCAATAGAAACAGGTCTGGCATAAATAATATATGATGATTCTTTCATAGCAGCATGCAAGAAAGCTTTTGCACCTATAAATACGGGTCTAATTGAACTGGACTTATGACTATCTACTTGATTAACTACACTATTAGTTATATTTTTAGAGAAAGTAAGAGTTTGAGAAATCCAATCTATTTGAGGGTTGTATTTTTCTAACCATGATAAACCTAAAATGACCGAATTAGAAGGAGATCTAATGATATTAAATACTACAAAGCTATTATGACCATTGATTATTACTTCTATAGGAAGGGTTTCATGAGTAATATATTCAAAAGACAATGGACGACCATCTATGACTTCTACATGAACAGGTTTAGTTTTCTTTACTAAAGATATGCTATGTCTTTTAGTAAATTCTTCATCTAAGAAACACGCCGAGGCTCCTGAATCTAACAAGGCAGAGGCTTTGTAATATTTAGATCCTAAAATAATATTTAATGTAAAACAAGGAGAGGGCTTTGAAGAGAGAATAGGACCTTTACTAGATATTGTGCAAGGTTCCAACCGCACGGTCTCTATTATAGCTGGACAAACTCGTTTTTCGACATATTGTCTTCTTTGACAACCATACTCCTCATTTTGTAATTGCGTCATTTCTTTGGACAATGTTGAAGAGTGTGCTTTGGTTCTCTATAATATAAACATAATCCTTCTTGACGACGACGAGTCTTTTTTTGTTCAATAAGAGGTTTGAAATGTACTGCATCAATTTATATATCCTCTACTCGCGAATGTATGTGTTGAAGAGGTGTTGGTGTTGCCATTGAATTATAGTAACGTTGAGGTCCACTTGTACGATTCTCAGATCGAAATTCAAAAAGGCGATTGTCGCACTTCACAACAAAGTTAATTGCTTGACTCAATGTTTGAAGATCAGGTAAGTTGAGCATTAATTTTTTTACCTCACATTATAATCTGTAGAGAAATTGGCTAATAAGTGCAGCGTCATCCCACTTGATATCAGTTATAAGTTGTCAAAATTGTGAAGCGTACAACGTTACTGATTGATTGCCTTGTCGTAAAATACGGATCTTATTGGTTGCAACACGAATTACATCATGTTCTCTATACATGGATGAAAACTCTACTACAAAAGCCTCTAGATTATCCAATATTGGATCTCGTCATTCAAGAAAAGATGAAAACCACGATAGTGTTGAACTTGAAAGAAGAGTACTAATGAATCTAACTTGCGATCTTGGAGTTGGATAGCTTTGGGATTGAAGTTCAATTACAAGTTACACTTGATTGATAAATCCTCGAAACTTAGATCTGGTGCCATCAAACTTCTTGGACAGGGTAATTCTTGGTTCTCTAACATTTAAAGGGTGTTCCACTAAAGAAGAAAGGATATGGTTTGGTGCAAATGTTGAAGCAGCTCCAACCATTTCTATATCTTCACTTCCTGCCAATCTTGTTGCTCCTTGTGGTGGTAAATTGAATTGATGCATCGCAAGCATTAACTCCCTCAATTGCTCTTGTATTTGTGTCATTGCACTCTTCATTTCAAGAAGCTCTGGCATAATAACACTTAGAAGAGAGAAGATGTTTAATATTGCTCAAGATAAATAGAAGAGAGGACTTAAGAACAAAGAAGATACTAACGATAATACCAGTTTAGAAGAGGGTAATCCGTAACTTCTAATATGCTTATATCTTATCAAGAAAAAGGGGTAATCCACTTTTAATCAAGATTAGATAAAGCTTTGATATTGTAAGTGTACTCTTGTCAATCTGTCAAGGATAAGAACTCAATGAAAAAATAATTCAGACAAGTGAGCCTTCACTCAAAAAAAGATAATAAAATATAAATAAATAAGTATGTATATTAAAAGAGAAACTAGAATGGCTATTACCAAAAGATAAGAAAACTAGAGACCCTTGAAACTAGACTGGAAGCAAGAAAGGAGTTGATAAGGATAAAGAAGGCTTCACTCTTGTCTCTATATATACTATCTAACTAGGGGCTACGTGGCAACGTTCTATAGGACCTCCAATATGTGTTGACTTTGCAGGACATATGCCTTAACTTACAAGGCAAGTTTTTCTATGTGTGGGCCACATAGTTAGCTTGATCTTCAAGCTAACAACATGTGTGGTACATGGCCAACTTGTTGACCACATTTCTAATCCAAAAAGTCAATTAAAGACACCTATGAAGTCAAAGCAGCGTCTAAGAAGCTTCTAAAAAGCTTCTATATTAAATACTATAGAATTTACTTACTTTTACCTACTTTTATTTACTTCCACTTATTTGTATATATAATTACTAGCTTACATGAGTATGTCCGTGATACTTGTTGGTAGTTAATGATACACCTTAAATATTTCTCTAAAATTTGATTTATGTGCTCTATTTATCTATCAATTTGAAGATAAAAGGCCAAAAAAAGCTTTATATCTATCTTTAAAATCTTAAAAAGGATTTTTTAAAATCTTGATATAAATTGAGTCCTCTTATCTAATATAATATCTTTCAGCAATCCATGATACCAATAGATATTATCAAAGAAAAGCTTGGTAATTTTTTCACTTGTGATAGATTTTATACATAGTATAAAATGTGCCATTTTAGTAAAATGATCTACTATCATAAATATAGAATCGTACAAACATGAGATTAGAAGATCTATAATAAAATCCATAGAAATAAAAGACTATGATTGTTTTGGAATAGGTAATGGCTGAAGAAGTCCATAAGATCAATGATGATGAGTTTTTGATCATAAACAAATGTTACATGATTGAACAAAGTCTTTTATAGCCTTCTACATTTATAGCCATTGAAAATCTCTAGATATTAGCTCCAAAGTCTTATTATATCCAAAATGTGCTACTACTAGAAAGTCATAATATGCTTGAAGAACATGCAAACATGCTTCTCTTTCTAGAAAATATAGGCGTCTTTTGAAATAAAGTAAGTTCTTCTTGAATTTAAACTTGAAAGTATCATAAGACCTAATAGAAGTATTTTTAATTTTATAAACAAAAAAATCAAAGGACATACTTGATTGAATTTTCTTGAAATTTTTTTAAATCAATAGCCAATGTTGATTTCACTGCTCAAAGATGAAATTGTTCTATCTTCAATAAAATTATCTTTTATTAATCAAAAGCTATAGCTCTTATTCTTGGTATTAAATAAGAATGTCTAAAAAAAGCATTATATAAACTTTGTTATTTTCTCAGCTGATAAGTAATATTGAACTTGAATTTTGACAAAAACATGCTCCAATGAGCTTGGTGACAATTCAAAGTACATGATGATATTAAATACTCAAGATTTTTGTGATCCATATATACGATGACTAGACTAGAAGTATCTTCTAGATAATGATGCTATTCTTAATAAGAATCTATAATTATAAGAAGTTCTTTGTCATAGATCTTATAGTTAATCTTGACTACTAAGAATTTTTTAGAGTGAAAAGCTATTAAGTGGAGCTTGTCATCTTCTTTTATTTGTGACAAAGTAGAACCATAGCAAAATCTAATGCATTTTTTTCTATAAAAAATACCTTAGAAAAGTCAACGCAATATAAGATTGCTGCAAAAATAAATGCCAACTTTAAGACTTCAAAAGATCCTTTAGCTTCTTTGCTCCAATCAAATTTGCCTTTGCATGTAAGATGTATAAGAAGAGCCACAACTTGAGAAAAATTCTTAATGAAGATTTGATAGTAATTGATAAAGCCCAAAAAGTAGTGCATATCTCTTACCATTCTTAAAATCTTTCAAACTATGATAGTTTGAATCTTCTTTAAATCTATCATAAGTCTTTTATTAGAAATAATATATCCTAAGAAGTCAACTTGAGTAATGTAGAATACATAATTTTTTAACTTGGCATATAAATTTGCATCTCTAAATTTTTGTAACATACAACAAATATGAATTTTATGCTTTTCTATGTTCTTAGAATAGATTAAAATGTCATTTAAGTAACACACAAAAAAATCATCTAAAAACTCATGAAAAACATTATTCATAAGATGTCAAAAAGTACTTAGTATATTTGTAAGTTCACAAGATATGATATTATATTCAAAGTGTTCATATCTAGTTTAAAATAGAGTCTTTTGTTCATCTCCTTTTATAATGTAGACTAAATTATACACTCTTCAAAGATCTATTTTTATATAAATATTAGCTTAATTTAGTCAATAAAGAAGTCAAAATATCAAAAATAAAGGATACCTATTCTTGATGGTAATCTTCTTGAGTTCTTGATAATCTATGCATATTTGTAGTGATCTATCTTTTTTCTTTACAAACAAGATAGGAGCTCTTGCAAGAGATTTTAAATGGTGTATGGAATTCTTGGCCAAGTTCTTGTTAATATACTTCTAGAATTCAACCAATTCGTTTTGTGATAAATTGTAGATTAGTTCAAATGGTGGCTGACTTTCTTCTTTAAGGTTGATTGAGAAATCATATGGACGATGCTCTAGGAAAATATTTATATTTTTCTTTTCAAAAATATCTTTAAAATCTTGATATTGACTTGAAATATTACTTGAAGTCTTTTTATTATTAAAAATAGATATGGCATAAATAATAAAAGATATATTTTTTTTTGCAGCATGCAAGAAAGCTTTTGTATCTACAAGTATGAGTTTAGCTATACTAGACTCATGGCTTCTTATAAAATTCTTAATAATTCTTTGAAAAAAGTCAAGTTTATGAAAAATCTAATCTATCAAAGGATTATACTTTTTTAGCCATAATAATCTTAAAATAACCAAATTTGATAGAGATCTAATTATATTAAAAATTATGCAATTATTATGATCATTTATTACTACATATATAAGAAGTATTTTATGAATAATATCTTTAGAAGATAATAGACTACCATCTATGACTTCTATAAGTACGGATTTATTTTTTTATATTAATAATATTCTATGGCTTTTAATAAATTCTTCATCTAAAAAACAAGCTGAGACTCTTGAATCTATCACGAAAATAGTTTTGTGATTATTAGGTCTTAAATGCATATCTATTGTAAAAAAAAAAAAAAAAGGTTCTAAAGAGAGGAAATGACCTTTATTTATACAAGATTTTAGCTGCACGATCCCTATTGTATCTAGACAAATTTGTTTTTTGATATTTTTTCATCTTTGACAATTATATTTTTTATTTTGTAGTTGAGTCATTTTTTTGGATAATTTTGAGCAGTGTATTTAGCTTCTCCATAATATAAACACAATCCTTATTGATGACAATGAGTCTTTTCTTGTTGAGTAAGAGATTTAAAACATATTGCATCAATTTACATGTCTTCTACTTTTAATTGTTTAGATTAAGAGGTTGTTGGTGTTATCATTATATTGTAATAACGTGGAGGTTTTCTTGCATGATTCTTAGATTAAAATTCAAAAAGTCAATTGTCACACTTCACAATAAAGTCAATTTCTTGACTCAACATTTGAAGATCAAGTAAGTTGAACATCAATTTCTTTACTACATATTGTAATCCATAGAAAAATTGGCTGATAAAGATAGCATCATTCTACTTGATATCAATTATTAGTTTTTGAAATTATAAAGCATATATCATTAATCAATTACCTTATTGCAAGATACAAATCTTATTGATTGTAACACAAATTGTATTATATTTTATATATATAGATCAAAACTCTACCAAAAAAATCTCTAAATTATCCAATATTAGATTTTATTATTTTAGAAAAAGATAAAAACCATGATAATGCCAAATTAAAAAGAAGTATATGAATGAATCTAACTTGTGATCCTAATTTTGGATAGCTTTGGAATTAAAGTTCAATCAAAAGTTATATTTAATTGATAAATCCTTGAAACTTAGATCTTGTGCCATCAGACTTCTTACATAAGATAATTTTAGATTTTTTAATATTAGAAATATATTCTATTATAAGAAAAAAGATATAATTTAGTATAGATATTGAAGTGAATCCAATCATATCTGTATCTTCACTTTGTGTCATTTTTGTTGCTCCTAGTAGTGATAAAGTGAATTGATGTAATACAAGCATCAATTTTTTTAATTGCTCTTACATTTGTGCCATTGTATTCTTCATTTTAAGAAGCTTTGTGATAACAATACTTAAAAAAAATGTCTAATATTGCTCTAGACAAGCAGAAAAGAAGGCTTGAAAATAAAGAAAATACTAAGAATAATATTAGTTTAAAAGAAAATAATTCATAACTTCTAATATACTTATATCTTATTAAAGAAAGAGATAATCTACTCTTAATTAAGAAAAGATAAAGTTCTAATATTATAAGTATATTTTTTTTAATCTATCAAAGATATAAGTTAAAAAAAGATGTATAAATTTGTAAAATCTATATCAAAAGAAAGGTGGAAAAAATGTATATTAAAAAGAAACTGGAATGGATATTGCCAAAAGACAAGAAAACTAAAGACTCTTGAATCTAAATTAAAAGCAAGAAAAGAGTTGACAAGCATGAAAAAGGCTTCACTCTTGCCTCTATATATATTGTCTATCTAGGATCTATGTGGCGATGTTCTATAGGACCTCTAAAAATGAGTTGACTTTATATGATACATATCTTATTTTGTAAGGCAAGTTTTCTATATGGATGCCATATAATTGGCTTTTTTTGTAAGCTACCAATACATGTAGCACATGATTAGCTTATTGACAAAGTTTCTAATTTATTTATCAACTATAAATACTTATAAAGTCAAAACAACGTCTAAAAAGATTTTAGGAAGCTTTTTTAAAAGATATTATAAAATTAATCTATTTTTACTTATTTCTATCTATTCATATTATTTAGATAATATTTACAATAGATATATATCCATAATAGGTTGTTTCAACTTTTAGCAATACACAAACTTCTTAAGAAACTTCTTAAGGTTGCTTCATCTTCAAGCAACATGAAAACTTCTTAAAAAACTACTTAAGGTTGTTTCATCTTTAAGCAATATAGAGGATTTCTTAAAAAGCTTTTTAATATCTAGTATATATTTGAATTAAGGTTGAAGGAATCATTAGTCTTTAAAATACATTTCTTAGAACTATAACTCATGTCTTTTGGTGTTGATCTTCTATTTATCTAGTTAAATCAAGTTATTTTTAGCTTTTTTATTAAAAATCTTTCATTTAGCTTCTTTTTTGGTCTCTTATATAGTATATCTATGACAATCTAAATATATAAAAAAATCTTAAGACAATCGATTTTTGAGAATATATTAATTAAAAGTCGATAGGGATGATACTTAGTACATATTGGTCATTATTATACAGCATCTAGAGTAAGAACAATGTTTTTTCAGATTAAAGATATTTAAAATTCAACCACACAGAATTAACTCATTATGGATCAACTTCAATGCTGAATTTGCAACATCCAAATACAATGAGACAAAGTGGCTTAATACATCCTATAAACTCCAATGGATCACTTTGAACTAAAAATCAACTAATGGATTACTAGAGAAATTGAAGAGACCATTATCATAGTCTATCATATACTAAAATCATTTAGGAGTGGACGGCAAGTGTATGAATGCTACAAGTATGCAAATGAAAAATTTATTATAATTCCAAAAAGACCAAATAAGATCTTAGATGGCTCACTTGAGCAAATTAGTATATTTTTCATCCTATTGGTGGACAATATAACAATTGAATACAATCTAATGACTTTTTTAGATAAGCATTAGAGAGTGTGGCTAATTGAGACAATCTCAATATTTAGATATCTTTGGACCTATTTGAGTAAATTTGGCCAAATGTTAATAGTATGAAAGATGGACTATTTTATAAATTCACAACCAAACTGGAATATTGTTTTGAACTTACTAAATAACATGGACTCATGAGAGCTAACCAATACTTCTATTCTAAAAAATATAATACCATTACATGTTAATAATTTTTTTGACAAATTTGGCATTTCTAAATTCCTTGCAAAGTAGTAGCTATGTATTCAATGATACTTATTGAGAGCCTACCTATCAATAAGAAGAGGCAACAAGCTGATTGGAATAAATAATACAAAGTTTGTCACAATCCTACTACAAAAAAAGTTAAGCATGTACTAATAACATGCTTAGTTTTAGTGAAAGTTTGACAATGCTTTGATAATCTTAGAATAAAGGTTGAGCTTATTAACTATCACATAGACCAAATTCTTCTACAAATTATTTCAAAAATAGAAATATGGACCATCACAAGAGAATCTTTATTGAGACATCAAGAAACAATGGTCCATCAATATGAATACTTTGTGAAAAATACTAAAGAAAGTATTACTAGCAAAAAACCTCCACGGCTAGTAATATAAATTAATTTATTAGAACAACTCAAAAATAGAGTACACAATCAAAGATCTTACCTTCCTATAGACTTTCTAATTAGGCAATCCAATCTTAGTTCAACTTAATTCTTGAGAGATAACTTTCATAAGAGATTAATTCCATAGTTATGATAATTATACTATTACTAGTTATTATGCTACTATCATTGATCTAATCCTTAAGAACCATGCAATTAATTGAGAAGACTAAAAGAAAAATGCAAAATCAACTAAATTATATACCTTACTTTTAAAAAGAAATACTTCAAGTAATAGAAGTAGTAAGAAGTTCAATAAAATTTCATAGCTTCCCAGTAGCATTAAAAATCTATGCAACAATAGTCCAACATCTATAACTATCATAAGTGAAGAAATAATTAAGTTTTTTCTTAAAAATATCTATAAATATCATAGATTGCTCAAGAATATTATATTACATAAGAAGACTCAATTTATATCAAGATTTTAGAAAATGTTTTAAAAATTTTAAAAATAAAAATAAAAATAACTTTGGCTTCTCATCTTCAAATAAATTGACAAATAAAGTATATAAATCAAGTTTTAGAATAATATTTGAAATATATTATGAACTACCAACAAGTTGATTGAACAATTCTTTCACTATTGGTATAGTTTGTTTATAATAAGTAGGTATATTTTTCTATTGAATAAATATCTATTTATTTTAATTATAGATAACATCCATAATTTAATATTTTTGACTTCTAAAAATTTAATAATTTTATAATAGAAGATTTAAAAAATTATTTATCTAAGCTAAATATAACAATGAAGGTATAATTAAAAAAAAACTAAAAAATAACCAAAAATCAATGCAAATATCTATTGCAAGGAACCATATCAATTCCACGTTGGCAACAAAATATGATTACTTTGTTGTAATATCAAAACTATCTGTTCTTGAAACAAGTTGGATTATTATAGACTTAAACCATTTTGTATATGTCAATAAATCAATCTAGTTGCTTGTCAATTATATCTACTAAACTCTATGAAGATCCATTTTTTATTTTACATGTCTCTTGCTGAGCCATATAAGACAATAAATATCTTACAAAGAAGTCAAATGCTACCACTTCTTATAGAAATGAATACAAATTAAGGCAGCACTGACTTAGATTGGAATATCTTATTTTTTTGTATGTATATTATATTAATGAATGTACATAGAAGCTAATAAAAAAATTTCCAAATGCAATAAAAAATGTCAAAACTTTTCATCAACATCCATCAAAATTAAGATAAAAATTCAATTACATCTTTTCTACAAAAGAAAGGATATTCAATGAATATTGCATTCTATCTTCTATTGATCATTGTAATTTTTTTGTATTAGAAGTGTTAAGAAGATGGAAAATCAATAGCTAGGAGATTCAACTTAAAAAGTATTATTTATTGACTTATCAGAGAAGATATTGTTATTATTATAATCTTTAAAATAATGTAATAGAAATAAATATCTTTAACAAAAAATTCTTTTTTAAATAGATGATAAAATATAATACATTTAGTATCACAACTTTAGAAGAGATTTTTGATATTTGATGATTTTATTAAAAGTACGAATGACTTTTAATGGTATTATAAATATATTATTTGAATAAAGTTATAAAGTCTTTAATAATGATAAAATACTAAAATAGTCTTTCTATCCCAATATCAAGGATATAAATCTCAAAGAAAGAAAATCCTTAATACACTCTTTAGTCATTGAAAAAAACTAGAAAGTCATTCAAAGATGATATAATATTGAACTAAAATGGCTATTACCAAAAATAAGAAGACTAAAAAGTCTTGAAATAAGACAAAGGACTAGAAAGGCATTGACAAGAGTAAAGAAGGCTTCAATTCTCTTTGTTGCATTTGCAAGATTCTTTGATGGCTCTCATATATATTTACTAATATTATATCCACACCAATGAATGAGATAATCCAACCTATTTAGGCACTGCCTTGAATCTAAGACTTCTTCTACTTCAAACTATTTATTATTATCCACTATTATAGGAAGAGGTAGTATTTGTTTCCTTCCCAAGATATTCATTGTCTTATATGGCTTAAGAAGAGATATATAAAACACAAGGTTGATCTTCATAGACTTTGATAGAAATAATAGATAAGA
Source organism: Physcomitrium patens (assembly GCF_059467195.1). Lineage (NCBI taxonomy): Eukaryota > Viridiplantae > Streptophyta > Bryopsida > Funariales > Funariaceae > Physcomitrium > Physcomitrium patens. The sequence continues at coordinate 6,066,378 of NC_143423.1, forward strand.
AATAAGATTGATTTATTCACAAATAATAAAAGGTTCTTACTTACAATAATTCAACTTATCACAAGAATGATTAGTCTTTATATTGCGAGGAAGTAACTATATCTTGTCACCCACATTGTATTATGGTTGTTCCTTCTAATACACATCTATATAGGTCTTTTTGTCATTCTTGAGCTTCTTTTAATTGTTTCTTTATTATTACATGTAGCTATGATAAACAATTTACTAAATCTCCCATCATAGGATTACTAGTTTTTAAAAAGTCAAAAGTATTAAGTTGTAGATGATAACCATAATTGGTAAAGAAAGGTATTTATTCAGTAGAAGAGTGTACCAAATTGTTGTATGTAAACTCTACCAATGGCAAAAGAATTATCCAATCATCTTAATAATAGTTCATGGTACACCTCAAATACTGCTCCAAAATTTGATTAATTCGTCTTGTTTGCCTATTAGTTTGAAGATAAAAAGCCAAAGAGAGCTTTATATCGACCTTTAGAAACTTAAATAGGATTCTCCAAAATCTTGATACAAATTGAGTCTTCCTATGTGATAAAATATCCCTTGGCAATCCATGATGGCAATAGATATTGTTAGTGAAAAACTTAGCTATTTCTTCATTTGAAATAGATTTTGTACATGGTATAAAATATGCCATTTTAGTAAAGTAATCTACAATTATGAATATAGAGTCATATGAACTTGAACTTCAAAGATTTATAATAAAACCATAGAAGTAAAAGACTATGTTTGTTTGGATATAGGCAATAGTTGAAAAAGTCTACGGGATCAATGATGAAGAGTTTTTGATCTTAAACAAACATCACATAATTAAACAAAGTCTTTTACTACCTTTCACATTTGCAGCCACTAAAAATTTCTAGATATAAGTTCTAAAATCTTATTATATCTAAAATGTCCTCTTGCTAGAAAGTCGTGACGTGCTTGAAGAACACATAAACATGCTTCTTCTTTTGGAACATAAAGGCATCTTTTGAAATAGAGTAGGTTGTTTTTGAATTCAAACTTTGAAACATCATGAGACTTAAAAGAAAGATTCTTGATTTCATGAACAAGTAGATTAGACGACATACTTGATTGAATTTGTTTGACAAAGTTTGAATCAACAATTAATGTTGATTTCATTGGTCAAAGATGAAAATGCTCTAGCTTCAAGAAGTTTGTTCTTTGGTGATTAAAAGATATGTTTCTTACTTTTGGTGTAAGATAAAAGTATTTAAAAAGAGTATCTAATAAACCTTGTTATTTTCTAGGTTGATATCTAATCTTAAAATTAAATCTTAATAATGACATGTTCCTATAGGCTTGGCAATAATTCAAAATAAGCGCCAACATGAAATACTCGAGGTTCTTGTAATCTGTACATATTGTGACTAGACTTGAAGCACCTTGTAGATAATAACACCATTCTTGAAATAAATCCACAATTACAAGAAGTTCTTTGTTGTGGATCTCATAATTAATCTCAACTACTAAAATTTTCATGGAATAGAAAGCTATAGGATGGAGTTTGTTAATTATTCCTATTTGTAAAAATTTTACATCTAAAGCAAAGTTTGATGCATTTGTTTCCATAAAGAATGCCTTAAAAAAGTTGACGCAATATAAAGTTGATATAAAAGTAAATTCTTTCTTCAAAGCAATAAATAATGCTTTGACTTCTTTACTTTACTCAAGTTTGTCTTTACAAGTCAAATGTATAAGTGGAGCTGCAACTTAAAAAAAGTTCTTAATAAAGATTTGGTAATAATTGACAAAGTCCAAAAAGTATTGCACATCTTTTATTATTCTTAAGATCTTCCAATCTATGATAGTTTAGACTTTCTTTGGATCCATCATAAGGCCTTCATTAGAAATGATGTATCTCAAAAAGTCAACTTGAGTAGTGTAGAATACATACTTTTTCATCTTTGTGTTGTCGTATTACGTGCTTTCCTGCTTGAAAACGCGCCGGGCGTCTGGCTGTAGAAGGTAGTATGGAGATTCGCCGATAGTCAAGCAGTCTATGAGTTTTTGACTGCTGGAATATAAACGACTGCAACAATGTACCGTAAATCTATATGGATGCTCTTCGACTACTTGTCGAAGTCTCTTTTTTGCCCCAGCCAATAGGTCTCTAGACGTTACAGAGAACCCCGAACAACCCAAACTGTTAATCTTCAATACCCCTTTGTACTTACGATCTTGTATCCACTGACTGTCTTGTTAGATTAACCCAATAAATTTCATTCACTCCGCATACTCAATCCTATAGACACCCCTTTAATCCTTCAATCACAGACGTAACTCGATTTTACAAAACAGTCAAGAGTATTCAAACCCACTTCATTTAAAAATCCCGATTCACCATTACAACACTGACTTCAGCAGCGATTGCCTCAGTCTTCCCAAAACTCTACGAAGAAGAAAAATCCAAATTCTATGTCTTTCCTTCCCCGACCCGAAGCATGAAGCTCTTCTCTCTCTAATTCCCTTGATCTTCAAAAAACCTCCAATGAAAAAAAACCGAACTGGTAACCTTGCAAAAGCTTAAAAACTCGCTCCCCCCCGATTCCCCCCTAACCTTATCCTTTGAATTTCTTCAATCTTTCGTCTTAGATCCGGAATTGGCTCCCACCTCAAGCTTGGATCCGAAATTGGCTCTCGCCGTCAAGCTTTCTCCTCCGTTTTTACCTTTAAGAAATCCATTTACCGAAAACAACGTTCCCTGAAACGGCACAGAGAATAGGACAGCCTGAAACAGAATCGAATCCCGTAATCAGGACCACATTGAGTCGCCCGACCAATTCAGGTCCTATATTGGGAAAGATGCCCATAGTAACCTGGATGTTCCCGTAATTAGATTGCATTGGGTTGACCGGCCAATTCAGGTCTCATATTACATAAGAGGACCCGGATTGGATTATCGAAATTGGATCCAATTGGCTCCTCGAACCCGTCATGTGAATTGATCCTTCTCTTCTTGCTGACTTCCGTTATTGGAATCGAATGGAGTATTTCAGTATGCCTCGGCTGACTGTAACGGAGTGACTAAACTTGACCACTCAATATTTGTACTGGAGTTGGTTGATGCTTCCAATATTTGAGGTAACTGAATATTAATAAAATTCCCTTTTCTTTTTATTTTCACTGTATACTCGTGTTACAACACGACATCCACCCCCTCTGAACCTGTGCATCCTCCGGTATGCACCAATTTATCCAATTGCGGTTTGATTCAGAATATATCCCCTACGTCTTTGTCCAGTTCGTCTTCGTCACCTTCATTATCCAAATCACTTTCATCTTCTTGCTGCGGAATCTCTGTACCTTCATTAAGGTCTTCCATATTCATCTCCGCGTGTCTTCGTTTAAATATTTTTACTCGCTTCCCTGCAATTGGTATTTTCAATTTTGTACCATCTAACTCCCGTAATGAGGAAGTCGCATTATCATGAACAGTTGTTACAATATATGGTCCAAACCAATGTTTTGAAAATTTCCGCAAAGTACTATGTTGATTATCCAGACTATTGTCATAAACAAGTACCCAGTCACCTTCCTCGATTGCTTTTGGTCTCAATCGATGTTGCTTATCGAATCGCGCCTTGTTTTGTAACCTTGCTCTTTTTAACCTTTCCAATGCTATCTGGACATCTTCCGTTCTTTGCTCCAATTGTCGAATCCTAATAGCCAGAAGTTCTTCTCTTGTCAATCCATCTTCCCATGGTAGCATATTCCAAGTAAGTACCTTTTCTTCAATCGGCATAATTGGTTTTTGACCTGTCATAAGTTCTACTGGCATATATCCTGTCACCAAATTATGTGTTGTTCGATCAGCCCATAATGCAAATGACAAAAGCCGTGGCCACTCTTTAACTTTCCCATTACAAGCTTTAACCAACGCTTTCACAATCGGCGGGTGACTGCGTTCGCTTTTCGCATTCCCTTCCGGATTATAAGCAGTAGTCAGTGATAGTTTAACTCCACATTTTTCAAAGAACTTACGAGCTTCTTGTGCATTTAATTCTCCACGATCTGCAGTGATTTTTCCTACGCACCCGTAACGGCAAATGACATCTTCAAGCAAAAACCTACAAATCCCCTCTGTAGATTTTGTCCTCAATGCTCTTCCTTCTACTTGATTTGATAAATCTTCACGAGCTAAAACCAAATATCTCATCTGCCATAACCCAACCGGCATAATAACCAAATCAACAACCCATTTAAAATGAATAGCCAGAGGATACGTAGGATGAAGACCATCTCGATGTCGGATATTAGAATACAATTGACAGATTTCACATGACTCTACAAATGAGAGCACATCTCGATACATATTTTTCCACCAATATTGTTCCTTGAGTTTAGCAAAAGTAGCTCAGATTTTTCTATGCCCTGTCCATAAACTATCATGAAACTCCTTTAATAATTTTAGTTTTTCTTCCCTTTTGCCTATCACTCGTTGTGGCATCCCAATTCCTTTCTTCGGTCTCTTCCATAAGAATCCATCTCGAAGTAAAAATCCATATGCTTTTTTTCTTATTTGTTTGAATTTTTCTGTAGACCAATTCCTCTGCTTAGACAAGGTATTCAAATAATGACCAATATCCAATAATTCTCCTTCATAAGATTCTTCAAGAAATAGCTTGTCTTCTCTGTTGAGATTTGATATTGAATAGAATTTCAATCCGACGTCATCAATGTCTTCAACTATTTCGTCCTCCTTCTCGTATCTTGCTCGAGATAGCATGTCTGCTACTAAATTGTCCTTTCCAGTGATATGCTTAAATTCTGGATTTAGTGACTTAATATAAGCAATCCATCTTAAAATTGTAATATCTGGCGTTGAACAGTTAATAATCATTCCAAGCAATGGCAAGCAATCTGTTTCAATTACTACTACTGCCCCAATCAAATAGTCCTTTTCAGCTTTCATAGCCGAAACGACTCCCCAAAGTTCTCTTTTGACTTGCGAATATGCACGCTGACGAATACTTAAAACTTTAGCCCCAAATCGAATTGCAAATCTACTCCCATTCGAATCATCTTGACCCACAGCCCATCCAACGGCAATTGGACTAGCGTCTACAGTAAGAATCACTGGTCTATTGCACTTATAATCAACCTTCCTCAATATTGGAGGTGACATCAATAATTTCTTCAATCTTTGCATTGCCTGAATATGCCTTTCTTTCCATTCAAATCGGTAACCCTTGTGTAACAGTTCATATAATGGATCCGCTATGTGAGCAAAATGAGGGATCCAGATTCGATAAAATACACATGCATCCAAAAACCTACGAATCTCTGTTAAAGAACTACAATCCTCTTTCATCCTTCCAATTGTATCAACTTTAGTCGGATCTGGTTTTCTTCCGTAAGATCCGCATAAATGTCCAACAATTACAACCTCTCGCACTCCAAATACAGACTTCATACCCGATAATGTAAGATGAACTTCTCCAAGCCGAGTTAAAATCTTTTCACAATCTTGTATATGATCAACAACATATCTGCGACACCCCCTCGTATCTAAAGTTTCATCCTTGTCTCCTTCTCTGCACCCTTTTATAGGAACATCATCCAGAAAAGGCATAGTCTTTTCCGGAATAAAATCCCTCAATACCTTATTCATCCCATTCATCATATGCGCAACTGAGTTGGTCGCGCCTTGAGGAAGAGTACACATTCTAACCAATCCAAGCGGTGTCCTCATCATTGTCATATCTCTACTTCCTTCGGTAAGTTGAAATTGATCATAACCTGAATATAAATCATCCATTGAATAGATCGCCCTTCCAGCAAACGCCTCAGCAAATTCATCCACAATAGGTCCAATTCCTGCATTCCTGACAGTTACAGCATTCACCGGCTGCATATTTTGAATAAACCGTAGTGATCCATTCTTCTTAGGTACCGTAAACCATCGACTAGAATATGGCGCAAATGAAGGTTCTAATATTTTCATCTTTATCTTTTCTTTCAATAGTTCCACCAATTTAGGTAAATGTGCCCTCGGTACTGGAATCGGTCTTAGATTCCAAGGTACATGCGGTACAGTGAAGATAACCATAGGTGTTATAATATTTGGATCCACACACCCAATTTCATGAGATTCGAAGGCAAACGATCTACCTTGTTTAGCCAACATCTTTTTGAAGCAAGTAATTTCCTCTGGCAATAAAGAACCATCAGAACCAATCTTCAATTCTTCAAAAGTCTCTTCAGTAAACTGATGTCCAATACTCATTGGATCTCTTAAACTTGCTTCTTTTGATGCTTCTCCCATTTGTTCTTTAGAATCCTCTGGTAATGGTCCGGCAACAGGCTTTACCTTCTTATGTGTCGTTTTATATCTCGTCTCTACTGTGACTTCTGGTGCTTGAAAAGATTCAAGCATGGTATAAACCTCTCTCGAATGAATCTCAACAATCTTATCATTATTCCCTAACCCAATAGATGTAATCAATTCCAATGAATCTTCCAGTCTATTTTCTTCATAAACACCCAAAATCCTCTCATCATCTTGCAATGTAGCTATCTTGCGTAACTGTCCTTCAATATCATATAATCTTTTTCTTTCTTTTCTTTTAAAATCATCAACTTTCTTATACATAATATTTCCATTCTCCAATATACCAATAAAACTCGCATCAAAGGCACCTTCATCTCGCGAGAGTACCTCCTCTTTTGTACCTCCATAATCTCGCTTTACAGTGGTACCTCCCCAAAATCCTTAAATCCTTCAACAATCTTTGGCAATGGTTTCTCCCTCAACCTATCTCGATTCCGTTCATGGTTAGGAGGTACTGTTAGAAATTGTACAGCTTTCCTCCCATCTTCGCTCCGTACCCTTGCATAAGCAGAACCATCGTCAAGTACCTTTGTTTCCATCCGTGTTGCCATGATATAAGGTTGTCCTAAAATCAACGGATAAGACGTTGTATCTTGAACGAAGAAATGTTGCTCCGTCGCAACATCCCAATCCGAATTTTGACATCTGGACAAGCTCCATATAATTCGCCTCGTGTATTATTAGCTGCTCGTATTGCCCATCCATGTTCCATATCAATTGGCCATTTTTGCTTCTTATAAAGATCTTTAGACATGAGATTTATTTCAGAACCATGGTCCACCAAGGCAACTATTGGTTCTTCTATATCTCCTACCTTCACCAATACCTCAGTAGTTGCCCTTGCCCAATGCTTTCGAGTATAATAGCTCAAAGTTTTCATTTCCTTGTCACTAGAATCTTCGAAATGTACTCGCTGATTATACCCATTCTTTTCATTTGTTGGTTGCTTGTAACCAATATCAACCTCTTCTTCATCTCTACATATTCTTGCATCAATAGCATGACTCATTCCAGTTTCGCTCATTAATTACCTCTTTCGCTTAATGCTGTCAATGATAACATCATGAAACTCCTTCTTTGCAATTCCCAAGACTTCTTTCAATGTGAATTTCACCTTTGCGTTTAATATACGTTCTTCCAACAGCCCTTTCAAATTTGTTGCTGCTTCAATGTCAGAAAGTAGCTTATAAGCAATTGATTTGCCTTTATCTTTTGTCTCCGTTGTTTTTTCTCCCAATGATGCTGAGGTATCCTTTACAGGTAATTCTTGTGAAGCTGCCTCCCGAGCCTTGTCTCCTCGAGTTTGCCTCTTAAAAGAATTTCCTTCTCTAGTATCATCAAAATTTCCTTGTCTTTTTTCTTCCATCAAAGCTTCATGTTGGCTCTTAGCAATATATGCATGAACTGAAAGAGACTCAACAGGATCCTCCTAACCTGTTCTTCCTCGTATTGTAGCTGCAGTTCTCAATAACGCTTCTCGAGGTAATTTCCCTTCTTGCATTGTAGAAACGGCAGAAGCCCAAAACTCACTAGTTTCCGTACTTCCACCAATTTCATCATCTACTCTAGCACCATAACTTGCACTTTCTCGTACTACTGTTTCATGCTCTTTTAAGTAATCTTGAACCAATGCTCTCATTCCTCCCTTGCCAAAATTGGTTTGAAGAAGATCCTCCCTATCTTTCAATGCTATCTTTCCATCTTTCCAGCAAATAATTCCCTGTTGTATCATATTATTAAATTCATTGCAATCTTTTCTAGTGTGTGAAGCATCATCACACCAAATGCATCTTTGTACATATCCTTGTTTTGAAACATTCTTCGAATTGTTTATAGAAGTATTCTCTTCAAGTCTTGCCAATTTGATTTGAAGATCTCGCATTCCTCGTATAATTTCTTCCATACCCATATCTGCTTTCTTTGACAAGGATGTCGAAGGTTGAACTGTAGGCATTGTCGGTGGTGTTGTACGTACTGGAGCTTTGGGTGCTTGTACTGTTTTCGGAATATTGCTCCTATCCTTCCTCCTTTCTTTTTTTGTAAGCAACCCCACCGCATCTTCAACGTTCTTCCACTTTGTTGTCAATCCTTCATCTTCTTCTTTGTCTTCAAGAAAGAGTTCTAATTTCCCTTGCAATTCTCCATTAGCAGCTTGAAGAAATAGATCAACTTTGTTCAGCTCCAATGTCAATTTTTCTACCTTCGATAATTGAGAGTACTGCCTCTCAAATTCCCTTTGTAGCTCTCTTGCTTGCAAATTCTTATTGGGCCGTTCATTCCATTCCAGAAACAGCTTCTTAGTAATGCGATCAGCATCTTCCAAGAAATATTCGTCTTTCAATGCATGTGAAAAAAACCTCCCATGAATTCCTATAACGATCCGTAATCGATGTAATATGGTCTCTTATCTCCGGTATTGTGGCAAGTCCAAATAATTCAACCATTTTCTTCTCAGAAACCCGATTTAATTCCATTTCACGAACATAACATCTTAAATACCTTGAAATATTCCTCCCATCAAATTGATCAATTTTATTGACCACTGCTTGCAATGCTTTGGTTGCCAAAGCTTCCTTTCGATCATTGCTTTGCTGTTGCTGCATTGACAATGAGAAGGCTTGAAACAAACTAGCAATAGATGGATCCATGTGCATATCTTGTCCTTTAGAAGACTCCCCACCAGAAACTTCTCCCAAAAATCCTTCAAAATTTTTATTTTCGTTTTCCATAAAAATAAAGATAAAATCAACCGAAATCCAATACCTTCTACCTCAAGCTTTCACGTCGGGTTCACCACTTATGTCGTATTATGTGCTTTGCTGCTCGAGAACGCGCCGGGCGTCTGGCTGTAGAAGGTAGTATGGAGATTCGCCGATAGTCAAGCAGTCTATGAGTTTTTGATTGCTGGAATATAAACGACTGCAACAATGTACCGTAAATCTATATGGATGCTCTTCGACTACTTGTCGAAGTCTCTTTTTTGCCCCAGCCAATAGGTCTCTAGACGTTACAGAGAACCCCGAACAACCCAAACTGTTAATCTTCAATACCCCTTTGTACTTACGATCTTGTATCCACTGACTGTCTTGTTAGATTAACCCAATAAATTTCATTCACTCCGCATACTCAATCCTATAGACACCCCTTTAATCCTTCAATCACAGACGTAACTCGATTTTACAAAACAGTCAAGAGTATTCAAACCCACTTCATTTAAAAATCCCGATTCACCATTACAACACTGACTTCAGCAGCGATTGCCTCAGTCTTCCCAAAACTCTACGAAGAAGAAAAATCCAAATTCTATGTCTTTCCTTCCCCGACCCGAAGCATGAAGCTCTTCTCTCTCTAATTCCCTTGATCTTCAAAAAACCTCCAATGAAAAAAAACCGAACTGGTAACCTTGCAAAAGCTTAAAAACTCGCCCCCCCCCCGATTCCCCCCTAACCTTATCCTTTGAATTTCTTCAATCTTTCGTCTTAGATCCGGAATTGGCTCCCACCTCAAGCTTGGATCCGAAATTGGCTCTCGCCGTCAAGCTTTCTCCTCCGTTTTTACCTTTAAGAAATCCATTTACCGAAAACAACGTTCCCTGAAACGGCACAGAGAATAGGACAGCCTGAAACAGAATCGAATCCCGTAATCAGGACCACATTGAGTCGCCCGACCAATTCAGGTCCTATATTGGGAAAGATGCCCATAGTAACCTGGATGTTCCCGTAATTAGATTGCATTGGGTTGACCGGCCAATTCAGGTCTCATATTACATAAGAGGACCCGGATTGGATTATCGAAATTGGATCCAATTGGCTCCTCGAACCCGTCATGTGAATTGATCCTTCTCTTCTTGCTGACTTCCGTTATTGGAATCGAATGGAGTATTTCAGTATGCCTCGGCTGACTGTAACGGAGTGACTGAACCTGACCACTCAGTATTTGTACTGGAGTTGGTTGATGCTCCCAATATTCGAGATAACTGAATATTAATAAAATTCCCCTTTCTTTTTATTTTCACTGTATACTCGTGTTACAACATGATAGCGTAGAATCTTACATCTCTTAGTTTTTGTAATATATGACAAACATGAACTTCATGTTCTTTTTATATTCTTAGAATAAATTAAAATGTTGTCTAGATAACAAATGATAAAATCATGAAAAAACTCACGAAAGACATCATTCATTAGATGTTGTAAAGTTGATGATGCATTCATGAATTTAAAAGGCATGAAATTATATTCAAAACATCCATGCCTAGTTTGAAAAGCAATCTTCCATTTATTTGCTTCTTTGATGTGGACCAGATTATATGCTCCTTATAGATTTATTTTTGTATAGATCTTTGCTTCATTTAGTTGATCAAAAAATCCTAAAATCAAAAATAAAGGATATCTATTCTTGATAGTGATCTTCTTAAGTTCTTCATAATCCTTACACATTTGTAGAGATCCATCTTTTTTCTTCACAAATAAGATAGAGGTGCCGGCTAGAGATTTGAAATGGAGTATAAAGTTCTTAGCCAAGTTTTCATCAATGTACTCTTTGAATGCAGTCAACTTATTTTGTGATAGGCTATAGATTGGTCCAAATAGTGGTTGAGTTCCTTCTTGAAGATTAATGCAACAATCATAAGGACGATGCTATGAAAGAATATCTATATTTTTTTTTCAAAAACGTCTTAGAAATCTTAATACTAGGTACATTACCACTTGATATCTTCTCACTATTAGCAATGGACATCACATACATGGAAAAAGATGGCCTTTTATTTGCAACATGCATAAAAGCTCTTGCATCTACATATAAGGATTTAGATGTAGTCGACTTATGGATTTCTACTTGTAAGATCTTGGATTAATTACGAAAAAAATCAAGATTACAAGAAATCTAACCTATTTGAGGATTATATCTTTTTAATCATGATAATCCTAAAATAATTAGATTAAAAGGAGATTTAATCACATTAAATAATATTAAATTATTGTAACCACTAGTTATTACTTCTATAGGAATAGTTTCATATGTAACAATCCAAAAGACAATGAACGTCCTTTTATTATTTGTACATGTATATGTTTGATTTTCTTAACTAAAGACATATCTTATTTTTTGATAAAGTCTTCATCTATAAAATAAATTGAAGCTCTTGAATCCAACAAGGTTAAGACTTTGTGATTTTTTGGTTTTAAATAGACCTCTATTTTAAAATAAGGTGAAAGATCAAAGGAGAGAATATGACCTTTACTAGATATTAGACATGATTCCAACTACAAGATCCATATTATAGCTAGAGCAATTGGTTTTCCTACACATTGTCTTTATTAGCAATTGTGCTTCTCATTTTTTAATTACATTATTTCTTTAGACAATGTTGAGTAGTATAATTACCTTCTCCACAATATAAGTATAAGTCCTCTTGACATTGTCAACTCTTTTCTTACTCTATGAGAGATTTAAAACTTATTATATCAATTTATATTAGTTATGGCCTTGACAAATAAGTTTTTAAAAACTTAAGAGATACCATCATTATTTGATTTGTTCCTCTCCAGCTATATCTTTGTTTTTGATGTCTTTCAAATAATCAATTGTCACATGGAATGGCTAGAGTAATAAATTGTTCCAAAGATTTTAACTTTGCCATTGTCAATAATAAGTCTTTGAAATTATCCTTCAATCTATATCAAAATTGATTGATAAGAGCTTTGTCATTCTAGTCCACGTCACAAGCAAGGTTTTGGAATTGAACAGCATATATAGTAGCTGATTGTTGTCGTAATACGTGAAGTCTTACTTGAGAATGCTCCGAGCACCTAGCTATGGAAGGTAGAATGGAAATTACAGCAACAAAATCTTAACTCTAATAGAATACTAATTAAACTCTAATTATACTATAACAATGCTAAACAAGCTTTAATCAAATTCAAAGAAACTTCAAAGGAATTACAAAGAAATAATAAGAAATCTTAAAAAAATATTAGAATGATTGCAAATATATTTCAAATACATTTCAATTTAATCTTAATTTAATCTTAATTAAAATCCTATTGGACTTTATTCAACTTTAGGCCAAAAACTAACCAAATCTTAAATTTTAAATAAATCCTAATAAAATCCTAAATCCTAAATCAAATCCTAATAAAATCCAAAACCCTAAATCAAACCCTAATCAAACTCTAAACCTAAATTAAATCCTAACCAAATCTTAAACCAAACCCTAAATCCTAAATCAAATCCTAGTAATTCCTACAATAGATTTAAACATCAATTACTAATAAACAAATCGTTGATCTTAACTCAAAATTTGTATGATTTTTTATAATTAAGTTGAAAAAAAGTACAAAAGTATTTGAAAAGGATCGGAATTACTAAATAGACGATAGCCTCAAAAACATACTTAGATATTAGCCAACCTCCTTCTCTGACCTTGATGCCAATCTCCCAGATCCAGTATCTCTTCTTTCATTATTTGATTGATCTCAAAAGTCTCATATAAATAGAAAAACAATTCTAATATCATCAGACATAAATTTTACTCCAATCCAACTAGTAGATTGCAAGAAATCTTAAAAAGTCTCACTAGATCTAAAATTCTACTTTCTAAGACTTTGATCCACTTAAATCTCAATAACCCTCAATTCAACCATTAGATCAAGCTAAAATTCACAATACACATTAAACACAACTACAAATATTGATCCACAAAATTTCACCCATAGATCTATTACAAAACTCTTGAAATCACTAGAAACGTCAATCCTATTTTATTTCACAAAACCCAAGTCATCTAAAAACAAACTTGACTTTGAAAAGCTCTTACAAAGTCATTTCAAATCCAAATCACCCAAAATCAATGCTCATAAAAATCTTATTCATTTTTCTATCAAATCCCATTTTCCGATTTGCAAAAGAACCTTCGAGTTGCTGTAGGTGCTCGGTTTTGTGCCTCAAGATCTGATTTCGACCCACGTTGATAACCGGCCCTCCTCAGGTATTAATATCCAATTTTTTTAGGTAATTTTTACTAGAATTTATTCTTAACTTCCTCCTAAAGATACTTATATTATTTATTTTTCCAATCTACCTTATTTTGCCTTATTTATGGTCTTATAAAGTAAATAGAAGTTACTTTTGTAAAAAAATAATATTACTACTAAAAGTTTTACTACCTTCCTATCTTTTATCCATATTTTTCTACTTTATCTTTTAACTTGGCTCTTCTATAATAAAATCCATATTATCATCTTTTATCATATAGTGTTAGGAACATAATCCTTAGAACCTTCTAGAGACAAGTTTCTAGAACCTTCTAGAAGCAAGTCTCTGGAACCTTCTAGAAGCTTTTTAGTTCGTAGAAGATGTTAGAGACATAGTCCTTAGAACCTTCTAGAGATAAGTTTCTAGAACCTTCTAGAAGCAAGTCTCTGGAACCTTCTAGAAGCTTCTTAGTTGGTAGAAGATGTTAGAGACATAGTTCTTAGAACCTTCTAGAGATAAGTTTCTAGAACCTTCTAGAAGCAAGTCTCTGGAACCTTCTAGAAGCTTCCTAGTTAGTAGAAGTTGCTTGAGAAGCTTCCTAAATAGGAGTATATATTGGAATCGAGGCTGAAGAGTTCTTCAATCTTGACAACACATCTCTTGGAGCTTTAGCTCACCTCTCTGGTGTTGTTCTCATCTGATTAATCTAGTACTTGCTAGTTCTTCTTGAACTTCTTGTTAGATCTCGACTCTGTATTTCTGTATCCGTGACATATAGTCATATTACAACACGACACCGTGATCCTTGCCATAAAGATAAGAACATAATTTCTACTACTCTTTCTTGATCACTTTCTTTGAATGTGGCCATAAAAACTTTTAGGAATGAATTCAAATTATAAAAGAGTCGCAAATCTTTTTTTATTAAAGGTATAAATCAAGAGAGAATACTTCTTTATAGAAGTGTACTTATGAATCCAACTTGAATAAATCCATTGAAATATTGGAAAAGATGCAACCTTAGATAGAGCTTGATTTTTTGCAAAAATCTTCAAAATTTTGATCTTGTTCTATCAAATTTCTCATGCATATTCATCCTTGTCTCCTTCATAGCTATAAAAGCAAAACTTCTTGGATTTAGTTGTGAGGTGAATCTACTTGCTACCTTCAATTGTACAACTTCTTACTATAGACTCTGAATTTTTTCTATAGGCATAAGTATAGTACTTCTATGATTCACGTTGGAAATACATGAAATTTTCACTCTTAGAATGTTGATAAGCTCATACAAATCTGCAATAGTTGCAAATCTACTCTCATTTTTGCTAAGAGTAGCATCTATAATCTTTCTTTCCATAGACAATTCAAATAAATTCAAAAGTTAAATTAGAGGAGAATAATCCACAACCTCTAATAAAAATTTCTACAAAGAGGAGTAATCCACTCTCTTTAAAGAAAAGATCAATGTTAGAAAATAAGATTTTTTGTGTAAAAGTGGTAGTTTGCAACCTTCAAAATACAACAATAGAAGTGGGATAATCTACATACTTCTAAAATAAGACAAAAATAGTATATTAGTACTCTTGTCAAATTATCAATGATATGAATCTCAAAAAAATAAAATCCTCAATACACTCTTGTATCACTGAAAGGAATTAAAAAATTATTTAAATATAATATAATATTGAACTAAAATGGCTATTGCCAAAAAAAAAAAGATTAAAAAGTCTTAAAACAAGATTAAGGACTAGAAAGGCATTAGCAAGAATAAAGAATACTTCACTCTTGCCTCTATATATATTCTTTAACTAAGAGCTATGTGGGGATGTTCTATAGGACTTCTAACATGTATTGACTTTTCTAGCTATATGTCAAGGACATACACTAGGAAGTTGTAGAAGATTCTAGAAGGTTCTAAAGAAGCTTTATAGTTTGTAGAAGCTACTTGAGAAGTTTTCAAGTTCATGAAAGCTGCTTGAGAAGCTTTCTAGTTTGTGGAAGCTAATTGAGAAGCTTCCTAGCTTGTAGTATATATAGGAGCCGAGACTAAGGAGATCCTCAGTCTCGACAACACATCTCTTGGAGCTCTAGCTCACCTCTCTAGTGTTGTTCTTGTACTCATCTGATTAATCTAGTTCTTGCCAATTCTTCTTGAGCTTCTTGTTTAGATTTCCAGTTAGTATTCTAAATTCGTAATAATTTATCGAGACTACACTCATCTTTCATATTAGAGCTAGTTCTTTCTTATTACAGTGTGGATTATCCCTCTGCTTGAAGGTACTGGCATTTTAGAGGTTGCAGATTACCTTCCTTTAAATTGATATTTCTTCTATTATAATATTGGAGTCTTGTCTTTCTTAGAGAGAGTGGATTATACCTCTTTTTGAAGGTTTTAAGGCATTTTAGAGGTTGTGGAGTACCCTCCTCTAAACTAATATTACCTTCTTGTAGAGTCATTTCTTTCTTTCTCTAAAAATGGCCGGAGGTCAAGCTATTAGTATGTCTAAAAGTTCGGAGTCCAAGTTGGACGCCATTATGAATGCTCTTGCTATTTTATTATAGGGAACTGCAGAGATTGAAGGAATCATTGCAAGACTTCATAATGATGGAGCATCCGGGATGGCACAATTGAAGATTCACTAGCCTCGAGCTTTAGTATCAAGAGAAGCAACTTTGCCTCTAGTTCAACAAGGACCATTGGTCTTATAACGAAAGGAGCCCCGAATTAGCCTTCCAGACAAGTTCGATGGTATGCGTTCCAGGTTTTGAGGTTTTGTCAATCAAATTAGATTGATAATAACTTTACAGCTTGAATGCTATCCAACTGAGGAGTCACATATTGGACTGGTTAGAACTTTGCTCACGATGCAAGCTCTATCATGGTTTGTTCTTTTGTTCAAGAAAGGATCGTCAATTTTGAACAACTTTGAAACTTTTTTGGAGGCGTTTGCAGAAGTATTTGGCAAACATGACAAGGCGCAATGGGCTACAACAAAGATTTAGTCACTACGACAAGAGGCAGGCTCCGCGTCAATCTACGCATCAGATTTCAAATAATTAACATGCGACATCAATTGGGATGAGGAAGCATTGATGAGTCAATTTTATTGAGGCTTGAAGGACAACATGAAGAATTTGTTATTATCTCTTTCTGATCCGCAAATGCTCAACGAAGCCATTAGTCAAGTTGTGAAGTGCAATAACTGCCTGTTTCAACGTCATGAAGACCAACGCTCAAGATAATATACAGCTCACCATGCTCCAACTATGTCAACAAGCAGCTTGAATTCACATTCAAAAGTACAAGACATGTAAATTGATGCAATACGTGTCAAATCCCTAACTCTAGAAGAAGAAAAAGTGGCGTATGGAGGAAGGACTATGCTTGTATTATAATGAAGAAGGCCACAAAGCTGGAAACTATCCCAAGAAGAAAAATTGACGCATTGTCAAGACCAGAGGCGAGTTTGTTTAAGAAAATAAGGATGTCCAACTATAATAGGGACCGTGCGGCTGGACAATTCAATACCACAACAACAATCAAGTTCCTCTCTTTTTGCTCAGCCTGCCCATTGCTTTACCATTCCTCTATCTTTTGGCCTTCAGAAATTAAAAATCTTAGCGTTATTAGATTCAAGAGCATCTTCTTGCTTTTTTATACGAAGAATTTTCTAAGTGTCATAAGATTCCTCTGGTATGAAAACTTAAATCCGTTCACGTAGAAGTAATAGATGGACGACCTTTATTGTTTGGTAGTATCATCCATGAATCAAAACCTACAGAAGTGACGTTTAAAGACTATAGTAGTTATATTATTTTCAATATTATTAGAACCCCATCAAACCCTATTATTTTTGGTCTTTCTTCGTTAGAAATGCATAACTCATCCATACATTGGAGCTTACAAAAAATGACATTTCCTATAGAACATTCTGAGAGTAAGCCTATTAGAAGATCCCAAATCAAAAAACCTTTATTTATTGGAGGAAGAGCGTTTATAACATCGTCCAAAGAAGGCACACTGTTTGTCATTTATGCGGCTCCAACTAGCGGAGAGAAGATTTTGACAGCAAGTATACCGGAGCAATATTAGGATTTTGAAGACGTATTTGAAAAGAAGAATGCCGACATGCTATCAAAGCATCGACCATATGATTGTGCCATAGACTTGCAAAAAGGAGTACAATCACGTTTTGGTCCAATCTATAATTTCTTGCAAACAGAGTTAGTGGAGTTGTAAAAGTACATTGACGAGAATCTAGACAAGAACTTCATTTATCATTTGAAGTCGACAGTTGGGGCACCAATCTTATTTGTGAAGAAGAAAGATGGCTCACTGTGGATGTGCGTAGATTATCGAGGTCTCTATAAGATAACAAAGAAGAATCGTTATCCATTATCCTTGATGTCAAGTCTTCTAGAGCAACTTGAGCATACAAGGATCTTTATAAAGATTGATCTAAGAAGAGCTTACAACCTCGTACAAATCAAGGAAGGAGACATATGAAAGACAGCTTTCCTTATAAGGTATGGCCATTTTGAATATAATGTCATGCCTTTTCGTCTTACCAATGCTCCTGCGATCTTTCAACACATGATAAATGACATCTTTTAAAAGCACCTTGATAATTTTGTTGTCATCTATCTAGATGATATTTTGATATTTTCCAAAAACATAGAAGAGCATGAGAAACATGTTTGTCTAGACCTTGAAAAACTCCACTAGCGAGGACTTTATGCCAAATTAGAGAAGTGCTTGTTTAACCAAACTGAGATGGAATTTTTGGAATTCATTGCAACTATGGAAGGTTTGAAGATGGACCCTAAGAAGATGGAAGCAATTGTATCATGGGAAGTTCCAAAGATGATTAGAGGTATACAATGCTTTCTTGTCTTTACTAATTTCTATCGGATCTTCATCAAGAATTATTCTCAAGTTTCTGCTTTGTTTACTCAGTTGACATGTAAAGACAAGCTCGAATGGGGACCTCTAGCAAAAAAAGTATTTCAAGATCTTAAGACGGCATTTACTATGGCTCCAATCTTGGTACATCCGGACTTTATAAAAGCCTTCTATTTAGAGATTGATGCTTCAGATTTTGCTATGGGAGCTGTACTTTCGCAGATAGGCATAAACAAGAAACTTCATTTGGTTGCGATCTACTCTCAAAAGTTTTTTACAGCCAAGATCAACTATGAAATCCACAATAAAGAACTTCTTGCCATAGTAGATTCTTTCCAAGAGTGGCTTTACTTTTTCAAAGGAGCTGTGCATCTGATGACTGTATACACGGATCACAAGAATTTGGAGTACTTCATGTCAGCTTGGGTTCTAAATCATTATCAAGCTCGATAGAATATATTGCTATCTAAATTTGACTTTGTTATTACTTATCGACGTGAGAAGCAACAAGGACTATCCAATGCATTATCAAGGAGATCGTATCTAGCGCCAAAGGCTGGAGAAGCAACGTTTGATCAACAGTGTACAATATTATTGGAGTCAGATCAATTCAGGCTTTACTTTGCTATAGTGTCAATTGATGCTGACTTCCTTAATCAAGTAGGTATTGTGACTACTAGAGATTTTGTAGCCCTCGATATCATGCAATGTATCAATAATGACAAGTTCAAGATGGAAGAAGGTCTTTTATACTTTGAGGAGCGGTTGTATATTCCAAAGGGATCAGCACGACTCCGAGTTCTCCAATCTTGACATGACTTTCTAAGTGCGGGAAATTTTGGATTCAATAAGAACTTGGAACTTATTTCTCGAGATTTTTAGTGGCCCCAAATGTAGAAGAATATTAAGGATTTTTTCCTCTCTTGTGACATTTGTTCAAGATCCAAGAACCCTTGGCATCGTCCTTATGGTCTTCTTCAGCCATTGCTTATTTCACGTCAGCCATGGTCTTCATTATGAACCTACCACCATCAAATTCATTTGACAGCATCTTTGTTGTGGTAGATCGGCTTACAAAGATGGCACATTTTGTCCTTTGTAAGAAAATATTGTCAAGCAAAGACACAGCAAGGCTCTTCCTTGATAGTGTATATCGATATCATGGTTTACTAGATGATATCATGTCAGATCGAGGAATCCAATTCGTATCAAAGTTTTAGAGATCTCTCTTTGAGATATTGAAGGTGGATATCAAACTTTCTTCGACTTTTCATCCTCAAATTGACGGCCAAACGAAACAGATGAATCAAACTTTGGAGCAGTATTTACGATGCAGCATCAACTATCAGTAAGATGATTGGACTGCATATCTATCGTTAGCCAAGTTTACATATAACAACACCCTTCATGCGTCCACTCAATAAACATCATTCTTTTCCAACTATGGGTATCATCCGAAGCTTGATTTGTTGAGTTCGTCAACTAATAATAACCCGACAGTTGAAAGATTTGTGAAACAACTATCGAAGCTTCAAACTACTTTGAAGTTTCAATTGCAAACTGCCCAAGTAGCTTACAAGGCATCCGCAGATAAATTTTGGAATCAGGTACTTACTTTCAATATTGGAGATAAAATATGGCTGCTTCGATGGAATATCAAAACCAAGTGGCCATGTGATAAGTTGGATTATTGGAGATTGGGACCATTTGTCATCCAAAAGTAAATCAATCTAGTGGGGTACCGTCTGGGGTTATCGACTGCTATGAAGATACACCCAATCTTTCATGTTTCTTTGTTGGAGCCTTATTGAGAGTCGTCTTTTCCTAAAAGAATGCAATGTCTGCCACCTAGTATTGAAATTGAGAACCACGAGGAATACGAGGTGGAAAAGGTACTAGATTCACAGCATAAGTAGGGAAAATTGGAATACCTAGTATATTGGAGCGACTATGATATCAATGAGCACTCATGGAAACCAATAAAAAATCTTATCAATGCGTCACAAAAGGTACAA
Organism: Physcomitrium patens; assembly: GCF_059467195.1. Taxonomy (NCBI): domain Eukaryota; kingdom Viridiplantae; phylum Streptophyta; class Bryopsida; order Funariales; family Funariaceae; genus Physcomitrium; species Physcomitrium patens. The sequence continues at coordinate 6,086,632 of NC_143423.1, forward strand.
GAGTTTCATCGATGCTATCCTCAGAAACCTAAGCCCTTTCGATAAAAGTTTTTCAGTGAAGTCTCTTTTCCTTAAAGTCTCTTAATCCTCGGCCTTACAAAAAAAAAAGAGAAGGAACCTCTAAAAGATATAATTAGAGACTATAAATCTGTAACCTGAGCCCATTCTTCGATGTTTAGTGTTTATATTTTTTAGTCTGATATGGATAGCCAAGAGATAGATACCATACCAGTCATGTCTTCTCAATCGAGTATCTCACGAAGATGACCCCGAGATGAAGAACTGCCTGTACCATGAAGACGACGGAAGATACCTAATAACAGATCGCTAGTGATTGTGTTTGAGGTAGAACCTGCCTATGGTGATCTTCCCGAAGGAGTGTTTGGAGGGCATTTTTACAATGAAGACACGGAAGTTCATGCTTGGTCAGAAATCGAAGGTATAAGACACTATTATTAGTTACAAGGACCAATGAACTACTTGCCACACAAACAACAATTGGAGTATATTGCAGACACTATGCGACAAATTTTCAACTTCCTACATTGGTACTGACTTCTAATAGGAGTGCTTCTCAGAGACCTCGAAGCTAAAGAGGGGAGGGGGAGGGGAGATGTCAAAGACATACACTAGGAAGTTGTAGAAGATTCTAGAAGGTTTTAGAGAAGCTTTGTAGTTTGTAGAAGCTACTTGAAAAGCTTCTTAACTCGTAGAAGCTGCTTGAGAAGCTTCTTAGTTCATAGAAGCTACTTGAGAAGCTTCCTAACTTGTAGTATACATAGGAGCCGACAGTGAGGGAATCCTCAATCTTGTCAACACATCTCTTGGAGCTCTAATTCACCTCTCTAGTGTTGTTCTTATACTCATCTGATTAATCTAGTTCTTGCCAATTCTTCTTGAGCTTATTGTTTAGATTTTCAGTCAGTATTCTAAATTTGTGACACTACATATCTTAACTTGCAAGGCAAGTTATCTATGTATGCACTATATTGTAAGCTTATTTCACAAGCTATTATACAGAGTTATCTTATTCCATAAGTTATCAATATGTGGTTAATTTGTTGGCCAAGTTTCTAACTTACAAATACATCTAAAGTCAAAACCATTTCTATGAAGCTTTTAGAAAGCTTTTCTAGAAGATTTTATGAAATTAATTTATATTTATCTATTTCTACTTAATCATATAAGTAACTATTGAGATAAATGTATATGTTCATGACATCTAGAATAGAACATTATCAATGGTTAAGAAGATGTATCAACTACCTTAAAAAAGAACAAAGATCAAAGTATGTAGCAAATATAATTTATTGCATCTTAGAATTTATCTTGTAGAATTCATTCTTAAAAAGAGAGATAATGTCACAAACATACATATTTATTTCAATAATTATTTAGATAATATGAATAAATAGAAGTAAATAAAAATATATTAATTTGATAATAACTTAAAGAGAAGCTTCTTAGTAGCTTCATAGATGCAATTGCACCTTTGTTTGTATCTATAGGTAATAAAGGTTGAACACTTGGCCAACAAATTAGCCATGTGTTGCACATATTAGTAGTTTATGGTAGAAGCTAACCATATTGCATACATATAAAAAAATTATTTTGCAAGTTAAGATATTAGTCTTACAAATTGGACATGTATTGGAGGTGTTGTAGAATATTGTCATGTAGCTTTTAATTAGACAATATATATGGAAGTAAGAATGAAGTCTTATTCATTCTTGTCAATTCTTTTTTTTTGCTTTTAGTCTAGTTTGAAAGATCTCTAGTTTTTTTTTATCTTTTAGTTTTTTTTTGAACATACATATTTACTTATTTTAATTTTTTCATCCTTTTTTGAAAAAAACTCTCACTTGTATATTTACATTTATTAAGTTCTTATCTTTAATAATAAGTACTAAATTAATAGTACTTTGAATGAAATAAAATAATATAATATTTGATGGCTACTTAATTTGTAAGCATCTCATATTCCTATCAAAATTATCATATTTAAACAATACTTACAAAAATAATCTTTAATTTGGTTGAATTTTAAAAATATATATATATATAAATATATATATATATATATATATTTATATTTATATATATATATATATTTATATTTATATTTATATATATATTTATATTTATATTTATATATTTATATTTATATTTATATATATATATTTATATTTATATATATATATATATATATATATTTGAATTACAAATAATAAAAGATTATTAAAAAAATCATCAATATAATTTAGAATCAAATTGGTTTTATTATAAAAGATAGACTTAACTACATCATTTGATTTTTGATGCTTTGTCTATTTTAAAAGGTATCTATATATTAGATATATTTGATAGGACTTAGAGAAATAAATAAATAAATAAAGACACCTTTATTAGATTGATCTATTTGCACTTTGAATATTTGAGCTCTACTTTTGTGACAGTTATTTAAAATTAACAACAAATATTTTGCTTCACAAGAATCATGACATCTCAAAAACCACTCCACAACTTGTATTATTAACCATAAATGAAATCCTATTATATATCTTTTGACTTGTTTCTTTTTTGTACTACATTACTACCATTGTAACCAAATAAAGGGGTTTTGCTATGTGTGAAAACTCCACAATAAGATGTACAAATAACAATTATCATAAATCAAACCACAAAGAAGTTGAACTCAACTACTTCCTTACTAAGTACTATAATGGGGAACTACATTATACATTAGAATTTTGACTATTTTTGTATAACTCGTTTAATAAAGTATTACCTTTTTCATATATATATATATATATATATATAGTCACGATCATCATGCTTGAACTACCCTCATAAGCAAACACGCTGAAAATTATCAGATGTACGATTTGGATGAACATACACTATAAGTGTTCAATTGTCATGAATACCCAGCAGCATTACCCGGAACAGAGAGAGAGAAAAAGTGTAAAAGTGTGGATTTGTCCCTGGCCCACAGGGACACGCCAAAAGCTGAAGGAGGGGAAGGGGGGCACCCACCTGATGAATCAGAGTGAGTGAGTGAGAGAGAGAGAATAATGATAATAATAATAATAATAATCACAGAGAAGTCAAATCATCTCCACAACAATAACAACCCAGTGACCATCGCCGCGTCCTTGAGGTGAAAAAACCACTCCGATGATGATGATGATGATGCTGCTGCTGCTTCCTCCTCCTCTTCTTCTTCTGTAGCAGCAGCAGCAGGTGCGAGGAGGCAGCGAGGGCGTGACCACTTGGGGCCGAAAAGCCACCAGAAGACGGGGAGGAACAGAAAACGAGTGAACGAGAGGAGGACAATCAGCCACTCTGGCACATTCCAAATCGATGTGGTGACAAAAAGGAGCAGCGAAGGAGGAGAGGAATGGGGGCAGGGAGGGGAGGGAGGGAGGAGGGATTCCGCAAAAGCGGAAAGGTGGAAGGAAGGCAGAGCAGAGCAGTCTTCGGGGGTGTAGCGAGACACTGTAAAACTCGTGAGAGCAACAAACAAACAGTGAGTGGGTGGGTGAGTGAATAGTGATATGCTCTGTGCTGCTCTCCTTCGTCCTTCGTCCTGGCTCAGGGGGAGCGAAGTGGCACCATTGGTGGTCAAAGAGGCCGAGAATTCGGACCAGGCATCATCATCGACTCGGGTTTCAGTTCCAGCTGGAAAGGGAATAAGGCATGAAGTTGATCCCCCCCCCCCCCCCCCGGGATCCAGCATCCAGCCCGAGACGTCAGTGTGTGTTTTGCTTTCGTTGCGACGCCCAAAAGGTGATCTGGGTTTTTAGGGCTCCTCTCATCGAGCCAAAAAGGTTTCTCACTGTTTCGTGGATGCTCAACCTCGCAATAGTGTGTGCCCCGTCTCTCTCTCTCTCTCTTTCTCTCTCTTTTTTTTTTTTTTTTTTTTTTTGTCCTCTTGCTCGGTCGCTCCTTCTCTTTCCCAACCCAGAATCGGAACCGTGGCTAATTTTACCCCCCCGTGGTTCCTTGACCCCGCGGCTTTCACGCTCCCCCTGCCTTGTGTCAGCTGCTCTCTGACCTCTAGGATTCTCCACAACTGTTGGGTGCTGAGATCCTGCATTTGTTTATTTATTTACGAATTTAGTAATTATGGTTGATTCTTTTTAAGGGATTCACCTGGAGGTTCACTGCGCTGTCTCGAATTCTGGCCCCTGGTTTTTACTTCGGTTCGAGGATTTGAAATACAATCTGTGGTGTGAGCACTTCACTCGGATCTGCACGGATCTGGACGAACATGGTGCCAAGTGTCGCTCCTATTCAGATGCGTGAACATTTTCCTGCATTCTATTGTAGTCACAGAATACTACACCAATAATATCGGAAAAAACAACCACGCTTTATTACAAGTCAAATCTTATATATCAATGAGTTCTTATTTCTTACCAGTAACACACTAGTTACTAAACTCCCACTAAATAATAACTTCTCCATTGATATTACATGTCTTAATTCTCCCACTTCAATGGAGAAGTGAAGCATTAGCTTGAGTATAGAGTTGGAAAAGCACGCAATTTGAATTTATAGAGTTGCAAAAGCTAGAGCTTTTGTAAAAATATTAGCTACATTTTTGTTAGTAGATATATAATCTATTTGTATAACTCCACTTTTAACTTGTTCAGCCACTTAGTCAGCATTAACAAATACAGGAAGAAAATTTTGATGAATTTGTGCCACCATAAGTAAGTTTAAAATCCAAAGTGGCTCAAATATAATAAAATATTTGTTTTATAGCATTACAATGTGCTTGAATAAATTTTGTTTTGAAATATGAGATGTTACTTATAGAAGAATAAGCAATATTAGGCTAAGTTTGTATAGAGGTAAATTGAAGACTACCAACAGCACTTATAAAAGGAAATTTTTTAACTAGGTCATTATTAACAAAATTAATACTTTGAAGAATAGGATTATAATCCGTTGAGGTAGTCATTATAGATAATTTTAAAAATCCATAATTACATAAAATCCTTTTTAAATAAGTATGTTGATATATGAATACAAATTTTAGAGCTTGATTTCTTTCAATTTATAAACCAACATATGTGTCTACATTATTAACTTTGGTTTCAAAAATGTTGTTCATTGTTATAAGCACATTATAAATGCATTGAATGTCTTGACAACAACAAAAGCCATCATCAACAAACATAATGATAATAAGTTGATTGACATTATTAGAACAATAAATACATGGGTCTACAAAATTTTATTTAAGTTTATGAGTAATAAGAAATTGATCAATACATTGATTTTATGCGCAATTAGCTTATTTCAAACCATATAAAGCCTTGTGTGAATGATTTGCTTTGGTTGAAAATTTAAAATTTTCAAAACTTGGAGCTTGTTTATATAAGTCTTTTGAAAAAGTTTTCCATATAAGAAAGTTATTTTTATATCAAATTATTGAATGTGTATATTATGGCTTATAACAATAGCAAGAATAAGTCTAATAGAATCATATTTTATAGTGGATGAATATGTCTCTATAAAAATAAAAAAAATCATATTTTTGTCAATATCTTTTTACAACTAATATTATTCTAAAATCAATCAATAATGCCATCAGACTTTATTTTAAATACATAAACTATCAAGGATATGAATCTCAAAGAAAGAAAATCTCAACACACTCTTTTGTCATTCAAAAAGACTAGAAAATCACTAAAAGATGGTAATATATTGAACTAGAATAGCTATTGCCAAAGTCAAGAAGATTAGAAAGTCTTAAAATAATACTAAAGATTAGAAAGGCATTGATAAGAGTGAAGAAGGATTCAGTCTTGCCTCTATATTTAATCTCTAACTAAGAGATATGTGACAATATTCTATAGAATGTCCTAGATGTGTTGACTTTGCTAGACACATGACTTAACTTACAAGGTAAATTATTTATATGTGTGCCACATAATTAGCTTGTTCTAGAAGCTATTAATATATATGTTAGATAGGTAACTTGTTGATTAAGTTGTTAAAATAAAAATAAGATACAAATACTTTTAATACATTACAAATGATCAAAAGGTAGTAAAAAAATGAAGGTAACTTATTAATGTGAAAACTAAGATTTGATGTGGCAACTAGGTTAAGAGAAATCTAGGATTAAGTTAGATAGATGTTGGTTATAGATGAATTTCAACTACAATAGATATAAAATCCTTCTATAAATAAAAGAAGTTAGAAGAGAGATGCATCTCCTTTTACACTTCTTTTTATGTGTAACCATTCTAATTTTTGCTTACTTGTGATTTACTTATTATATTTCTTCAAAAGATTATGGGCCGAATTACACTTTGTTGTTTTATTCAAGTAAGTTAATATTATTCTCTAATAGTTATACTTATGTGGAATGATTTTATGGTGTTTGCTGATGTTAGGATGTGTTTGCTGATTTTAGTTCTAAACTAGTGTTTTGGCATGAAGAAAAGTTGATTTCCACCTTATAGATTTCTAACATTGTTTCGTCGGTTCTTAACTTCTAAAATTGTGAGTTTAAGACCTTATAGAAAGATCTTGATAGTGTCTTTTTTATATTATTGAAGTTGTTGTATTTACCTTCTAAGTATTATAAAATAAGTGGATTAAATGAATGAAAGATCTTGATAATAAGATCCTTTGGAGTGCACATACTTATTAGAAGCTTCAAAACTTGATTTGAGAGTGTTTTGAGTGAAAAAAAAACACTCCGTTGTTTATAAAGGGCATTTTGAGATTTTTCTAGTGTCAAATTGATTTAATAATTTTGAGCACATAGAAACTCCTTTTCTTGATATTTTTTTATAGCTTTCCTTAGACATGACTTTTATTGTGGGTGAAGATTTGAGAGTGATTGAAAAATTTAGAAGGAACAATTTCTACCATTAGAAGATCAAAATAGAACTTTTGTTGGCATCTTTAGATCTTTGAGACAATGTAAATGAAAGTGAAGAGCCTACAAGCATACATGCAAATGCTAAAAGGAGGAAGAAATTTAAAAGATATAAAAAAAGATTTTTGGAATAATTACCACTAATTTGGATGAAACCAATTTTTTTCATATTATCTCTTGCAAAGGACTAGCAGAAGCATAGAAGACTCTTAATAATATATATAAAAAAAAGAACTTATCCAACATAACCTTCACAATAAGGAAATTATTTACTTACAAGATGGAAGAAGATAAAGACCTCATGGCTCATATCAATAAGATAGAGGCTCTTGCAAACCAACTAGTAATTATTGACAAAACTTTAGAAGAAAGTGATGTTGTCATGACCTTGTTTATAAGTCTTTTCAAGTTTGATAACTATCTTATTGTGGTATTAGAATCTATTAATTTGAAAGAACTTACAATGGATTACATGATGGCAAGACTTACTCATAAAGTAATTAAAGAAAAAATAAAATAAAAAATAAAAAATAAAACTCAAAATAAAAATTTGGCTCTCTTTTTAACACAAGGCAAGAAAAGCTACTCTAATCAAGGTGGAAATGTATCAAGGACATAAAACTTGAAAAAAAAAAATCCTCAACACTATCTTGTATCACTTAAAGGAACTAAAAAGTTATTCAAAGATGAGATAATATTGAACTAGAATGACTATTGCCAAAAACAAGAAGACTAAAAAGTCTTGAAATAAGACTAAAGACTAGAAAAGCATTGAAAAGAGTGAAGAAGGCTTCACTCTTGCCTCCATATATACTCTTAATAAAGAGCTACATAGCAATGTCCTATAAGACCTCCAAAACATGTTGATTTTGTAAGACATGTATTTTAACTTGCGACGCAAGTTTTTTATGTGTCCTACATATTTAGATTATTTTGTAAGCTATCAACATGTGGTTAACTTATTGACCAAATTTCTAACCTACTAATCAATCATAAATACATGTAAAGTCAAATAACATCTATGAAGCTTTTAGGAAGCTTCTCTAAAAGGTTTTATGGAATTAATCTACTTTTATCTATTTTTACCTATTCCTACCTAATTATGTAGATATTTATTAGAATATCTATGTATATCCATGATATTACTCTTCTCTCTAGAGACAAGTTCTACAAAGAGCAATCTTCATATGTTAAAAGATCCAAGATGTAAAAAAAATTATTTGCCACATACTCTGATCTTTATTCTCTTTAAAGATGGTTGATAGGTCCTCTCACGCATCAATAGTGTCTCATATCAAGACAAGAAGACCACCCTATTATTTGTTTGTTATTGAAGCCTTTGTAACTTCCTTCAAATAAAATATTTGGAACATTGTCAAGAGTTGTTCTTACTTCTAATAAAATCACCAAACATTGGAAGGCTTTTTTTAAGCCATTATACCAAATACGTTATATTTTGCCATTTATTTGAATAAAGACATGTCATTCTTGAGGATCTTCATGTTGATTTTTTTATCTTAAAGGTTGTGACGCAATCGCAATGTCTTCTCTAATAAGTCCACAGATGAAAGCTCTCGAATTGAATCTACTGGTTGTTGATTTTCCATTTCCTAAAACTACACAAAAGCTACAAAGAAGGATAGAAAATAGAGTGTTATCTTCCTTTGATCTTCTTTCTTTTATAACAAAAATTTGTTATTTTTCATCTTGATTTGATAGATGTCATTGATGAAAGGCTTCAACTCTCTTTGTTGCATTTGCAAGATTCTTTGATGGCTCTCATATACATTCACTAATATTATATCTATACCAATGAACAAGATATTCCAACCTATTTCAGCACCGCCTTGAATCTAAGACTTCTTTCGCCTCAAACTCTTGATTATTATCCACTTCTATAGGAAGAAGTAGCATTTGTCTTCTTCTCAAGATATTCATTGTCTCATAAGGCTCAAGAAGAGATAAATAAAATATAAAGTCGATCTTCATAGACTTTGATAGATATAATAGATAAGCAACAAGATTTATTTGTTCACAAATAAAAAAAGATCATAGCCTACAATAGTCCAACTTATCACAAAAATGATTAGTCTTGATATTGTGACAAAGTAACTATATCTTGTCACCTACATTATATTGTGGTTGTTCTTTGCAATAGGCATCTACGTAGGTTTTTTTGTCATTCACGAGCTTCTTTTAATTGTTTCTTTATTGTTGCATGTAGCTTTAATTAATGATTTTTTAAATCTTCTATTACAAGATTATCAACTTTTTAAAAAGTCAAAAGTATCAAGTTGTGGATGATAACCATAATTGGTAAAAAAAGGTGTTTGTTCAATAGAAGAGTGTATCAAATTATTATATGTAAACTTTGTCAATGGTAAAAGAATTGTCCAATCATTTTGATAATAGTTGATGGTACATCTCAAATACTACTCTAAAACTTGATTAATTTGTTTTGTTTGTCCATTAGTTTGAAGATGAAAAGCCAAAAAAAGCTTTAAATCTACCTTTACAATCTTAAATAGGATTCTTCAAAAAACTTGATATAAATTGAGTCTCCCTATGTGATAAAATATCCTTTCATAATCCATGATAGTGATGGATATTGTCAATAAAAAGCTTAGCTATTTTTTCACTTGAAATAGATTTTGTATATGGTATAAAATATGCCATTTTAGTGAAGTGATCTATAATTATAAATATAAAGTCACATGAACTTGAACTTGGAAGATGTATAATAAAATCCATAGAAATAGAAGACCATGATTGTCTAGATATATGTAATAGTTGAAGAAGTCTATAGGATCAATGACAAGGAGTTTTTGATCTTAAACAAATGTCTCATGATTAAACAAAGATTTTTATTATCTTTTACATTTGTAGCCACGAAAAATCTCTAGATATAAGTTCTAAAGTCTTGTTGTATCTAAAATATCCTCTTGCTAGAAAGTCATGATGTGCTTGAAGAACATGTAAACATGCTTCTCCTTCTGGAATATATAGGTATCCTTTGAAATAGAATAGGTAGTTTTTGAATTCAAACTTTGAAACATCATGAAACTTAGAAGAAAGATTCTTAATATTATGAATAGGTAGAACAGAGGACTAACTTGATTGAATTTTTTTGACAAAGTTTGAATCAACAATTAATGTTGATTTCATTGGTCAAAGATGAAAATGCTTCAAGAAGATTGTTCTTTATTGATCAAAAGATATGTTTCTTTCTTTTGGTACAAGATAAGAGCGTCTAGAAAGAGCATCTAATAAACCTTGTTATTTTTTAGATTGATATGTAATCTTAAAATTAAATCTTGATAATGATATGCTCTTATAGGCTTAGCAATAATTCAAAATAAGTACCGACATGAAGTACTCAAGATTCTTGTAATTTGTACATATTGTGACTGGACTTGAGGCGCCTTCTAGATAATTATGCCATTCTTAAAATAAATCCATAATTACAAGAAGTTCTTTTTCGTGGATCTCATAGTTAATCTCAACTACTAAAATTTTCATGGAATAGAAAGCTATAGGATGGAATTTATCAATTATTCTTATTTGTAAAAATTTTACATCTAAAGCAAAGTTTGATGCATTTGTTTCCATAAAGAATGCCTTAAAAAAGTTGATACAATATAAAGTTGATATAAAAGTAAATTCTTTCTTCAAAGCAATAAACAATGCTTTGACTTCTTTACTTTACTCAAGTTTGTCTTTACAAGTCAAATGTATAAGTGGAGCTGCAACTTAAAAAAAGTTCTTAATAAAGATTTGGTAATAATTGACAAAGTCCAAAAAGTATTGCACATCTTTTATTATTCTTAAGATCTTCCAATCTATGATAGTTTAGACTTTCTTTGGATCCATCATAAGGCCTTCATTAGAAATGATGTATCTCAAAAAGTCAACTTGAGTAGTATAGAATACCTAATTTTCCATCTTTGCGTATAATCTTACATCTCTTAGTTTTTGTAATATATGACAAACATGAACTTCATGTTCTTTTTATATTCTTAGAATAAATTAAAATTTTGTCTAAATAAAAAATGATAAAATCATAAAAAAACTCACGAAAGACATCATTCATTAGATGTTGTAAAATTGATGATTCATTCATAAATTTAAAAGGCATGAAATTATATTCAAAATATCCATACTTAGTTTGAAAAGCAATCTTCTATTTATTTGCTTCTTTGATGTGGACCAGATTATATGCTCCTCATAGATTTATTTTTGTATAGATCTTTGCTTAATTTAGTTGATGAAAAAGTCCTAAAATCAAAGATAAAAGATACCTATTCTTGATGGTGATCTTGTTAAGTCCTCAATAATCCACACACATCTGTAGAGATCCATCTTTTTTCTTCACAAATAAGATAGGAGTGCCGGCTAGAGATTTAAAATAGAGTATAAAGTTCTTAGGCAAGTTCTCATCAATGTATTCATTGAGTGCATCCAACTTATTTTGTGATAGGTTATAGATTGGTCGAAAGAGTGATTGAGTTCTTTCTTGAAGATCGATGGAATAATCATAAGGACAATGATCTGAAAGAATATCTACATTCTTCTTTTCAAAAATATCTTAAAAAACTTGATACTAGCTAGCATTACTAAAAAATTTCAAAAACATCTAGAAAATCTTGATATTTCTCACTGTCAACAATAGACGTGGCATACATTGAAAAAGATGGCCCTTTATTTTCAACATGCATGAAAGCTTTTGTACCTACCAATAAGAATTTGGATGTAGTGGATTTATGGATTTTTACTTATCTAGCAAGATCTTAACTTAACTATGGAAAATATCAAGATTGTAAGAAATCTAGTCTATTTGAGGATTATATCTTTTTAATCATGATAATCCTAAAATAATTAGATTATAAAAAGATTTAATGACATTAAATATTACTAAACTATTGTAACCACTAATTGTTACTTCTACATAAATAATTTCATGTTTAACATCCCAAAAGACAATGAACGTCATTTTATTACTTGTACATGAACATGTTTGATTTTTTTAATTAAGGATATATCCTATTTTTTGACAAAGTCTTCATCTATAAAATAAGTTGAGGCTCTTCAATCCAACAAGGCTAAGGTTTTGTGATTTTTTTGTCCTAAATAGATTATTTTAAAATAAGATGATAGATAAGAGGAGAAATTAGGACCTTTATTAGATGTTACACATGACTCCAAGTGCATGATTCCTATTGTAGCTGGAACAACTCATTTTTTTACATATTAACTTTATTAGCAATTATGCTTCTCATTTTTTAATTTCATTGTTTCTTTGGACAATGTTGAGTAGTGTTGTTATCTTCTCCACAATATAAGTATACATCCTCTTGATATTGTCGACTCTTTTTCTATTCTATGAGGGATTTAAAACTTATTGTATCAATTTGTATTAATTATGGCCTTGATAAATAAATTTATGAAAACTTAGGAGCTATTTTCATTATTTGATTTGTTCCTCTCTAGCTATATCTTTGTTCTTGATGTCTTTCAAATAATCAATTGTCACATGCAATGGCTTGAATAATAAATTTTTCTAAAGATTTTATCTTTGGCATTGTCAGTAATAAATCTTTGACATTATCCTTCAATCAATATCAAAATTGATTCATAAGTTCTTTGTCATTCTAGTCCACGTTGCAAGTAAGGTTTTAGAATTGAACAACATATATAGTTGCTGACTATGATCCTTGCCATAAAAATAAGAGCTTGATCTCTGCTACTCTTTTCTCATCACTTTCTTTGAATGTAGCCATAAACACTTTTAAGAATGAATTCAAATTATAAAAGATTTGCAAATCTTTTTTATTAAAGGTGAAAACTTAGAGAGAACACTTCCTGATAGAAGTGTGCCTATAAATTTGACTTAAATAAATCCATTGAAATATTTGAAAAGATGCAAGCTTAGATAGAGCTTGATTTTTTGCAAAAATCTTCAAAATTTTGATCTTATTCCACCAAATTTTTCATGCATACTCATCCTTATCTTTTTCATAAATATAGAAGAAAAACTCCTTAGATTTTGTTGTCAAATTAATTTACTTGCTTCTTTCAATTACAAAACTTCTTATTATAGATTTTATGAGGGTAAATTTCTCCCTCATTCCAAATTACAAGATGGCATCAATTAAGATTTTCTTGTAATTAGTGGTATGAAGTAGAAGTAATAATAAATAAGAACAAAAGAAGAACAACACAAGACAAGTGAAACAAGTACAATCAAGCAATTGTATAGTATAAAACTAGTCATAATTTTTTCTCTAGATTTTCATCCAGAAAAATATAAAATTAAAAAATAAAAAATATATTTTTAGATAGATAATTTTTTTGTCTTTCCAATGGTATAAAATTCATATAATTTCAAGTTACTATGAGTAAGTTATGATAGATTAAAAATAGAATATAAATAATAGAAAAGTTAAGTGAATAATTTTTATCTCAAGGGTAACTTGCTTAAGAAATCAGGAGCTCGAGCCTCACAAAGGCTCACAAGTAGTTTATATTGGTCGTCTAAAGAGGCCTTGAGGCCTTAGTCTTATCTTCCTACTTATACCCATGGTGCTACAATCCATATGGGAATTGTGCACCTCTCTTCCTACAAGGACTATACTAGCTATTGGTCCTCTTATTTTCTACTAGTAAAACTACTTTTTATTCATTTTTGACTTCACCATGATATTCAAAAATACTCAATTAGCCTAAAAACCTCTTACTGTCTTCAAATCTTGTTTCATTTCTTCATAGTGGCTCTCAAGGTGGTAAAACTGAATTTTACCGAGGTCTTGAAATTTTTTCTAAAAATTCATAAAAAAATCCTAAATAAATTCTAAATAAATCCTAAAAAAAACTTGTAATATTTTTATAATATTTATATCCGAAAAAGACTTTATTTTTCTATTTTTTTATTTTTATAGTAATAAAATCAATTTAAAACTATTAAAAATCCTATTTTCTACATACATAACTTAAAAGACCTGAGGTTCTTTTTCATGCTTCTTTTAACTCTTAACTAATCATTTATAGGATTTTTGTAAGTAATACATGTAGATATGAGGCAAATATATAAATTGGTCTCAATTACTAATCATTAATATTCAATAATGAGTGAAAATACTAAATCAACTAAGATAATTGCTTCCAAGACTTATTAAGACTCCATTTTTATAATTTTTCTTTTAATAAGTCTTTTTCAATTTATAAATATTTATAAATTATAATAAATACTTGAATAGTCAAAAAGACTCTCTATTCTTAATATTTTTGTAATTGAATGTCTTAAAACTATATTTTTAATTAATTTACTAATAAAGATCAATTTGTAAGATTCACAAACTCTAAACTTTTTCTATAGGTGTAGGTATAGTACCTTTATGATTCACATTGGAAATATGTGAAATTTTCACTCTTAGAATATTAATAAGCTCATGAAGATCTGCAATAGTTACAAATCTATTCTCATTTTTGCTAAGAGTAGCATCTATAATCTTTTTTTTCATAGACAATTTAAATAAATTCAAAAGTTAAATTAAAGGAGGGTAATCTCCAACCTCTAATAAAAATTTCTACAAAGAGGAGTAATCCACTCTCTTTAAAAAAAATATCAATACTAAAAAATAAGATTTTTTATTTAAAGGTGGTAGTTTGTAACCTTTAAAATACAACAATAGAAGTGGGATAATTTACTTATTTTTAAAATAAAACAGAAATAGTATGTTAGTACTCTTGTCAAATTATCAATAATATGAATCTCAAAAAAATAAAATCCTCAATACACTCTTGTATTACTATAAAGAACTAGAAAATCACTCAAAGATAATATAATATTAAACTAGAATGGCTATCGCCAAAAATAAGAAGATTAGAAAGTCTTAAAACCAGACTAAGGACTGAAAAGGCATTGATAAGAGTAAAGAAGGCTTCACTCTTGACTCTATATATACTTTCTAACTAGAAGCTATGTGGAGATGTTCTATAGGACTTCTAACATGTGTTGACTTTATTAGCCACATGTCTTAACTTCTAAGACAAGATATCTATATGTGCGTCTCATAATTAGCTTATTTTATAACTTATTAAGATATGGTTAATTTATTGACCAAGTTTCTAACCTATCAATCAACTACAAATACATATAAAGTCAAATAGTATCTTTGAATCTTCTTGAAAGCTTCTCTAAAAGATCTTATAAAATTAACTTATTTTTATCTATTTTT
The DNA here is from genome assembly GCF_059467195.1 of Physcomitrium patens. NCBI lineage: Eukaryota > Viridiplantae > Streptophyta > Bryopsida > Funariales > Funariaceae > Physcomitrium > Physcomitrium patens. Next base: position 6,101,770 of record NC_143423.1, read on the forward strand.
ATCTACTATTATTTAATTATGTAGATATTTACTAAAATACCTATGTATGTCTAAGACAAAATATAAAAAATTACTTCAATTGTAGAAAACAATGTTACTTTGCATGAAATTAGTACAAGGCAAAAAAAATGAGATAGAAAAAGTGCTAATAGTATACATGAGCAATTTGGAAGACATGATTTTATAGTCATCGCAAATGAAGGTACTTCTATGGCTATCATATTCGAGTGGATTCTTGATTGAGGTGCCAATAAACACATGACTCTATATAAGTGTTCATTTGACACTTTTGAAGTAATTTCAACAATAAATATTTTTATGGGAGACAATGGCCTAGTATAAGCTATCAAAATGGGCTCCATTTTAGTAAAAATTGTTATAAAAAGATAAATCAAAAAGATCAAATTGAAAGATATCTTGCATGTATTCAAAATTAAGAAAAATCTCTTTTTGGTGAGTAAACTAATTTTATATGGTTGTAAGGTGCATTTTGATAAAAATATGTGCTTTGTAAAGACATTTGATAGAAATGATGTTATCAAGGGCTTTGAAGATGGCACTTTTTATCTCATCAAGTATAAGAAAGTGAATGGAGTTGAAGCAGCTGTATTTGCTGAATTTTTACATGATGAAGACAAATTTGGTATTTGGTATTCATGCCTTTGTCATTTGAATGCCAAGAACATGAAAGAGCTGCAATCCATTTTAAGAAGCTTAAATCTTGAGCAATATATGTCACAATGCCATGATACATGCTTACAAAGGTTGTATCTAAGGGAAACAATAAAAGACCTCATTTTGAGGTAGAGTTATAATACATGCAAGCAAATTATTTGATATTGTGCATTCAAATGTTTGTCGACCAATGAAGACACCATGAATTGGAGGAGCAAGGCACTTAGATACATTCATTGATGATTTTCAATAAAAATGAGGATTTTCATCCTAAAATCCAAGAATGAGTTCTTTTTGAGGTTTAAAGAATTTAAGGTACTTGTAAAAAAAACATTATGAGTGCAAGATCAAGGTGTTACACAAAAACAATAGAGATGAGTACTTATCAAACTATTTTTATAACTTCTTGAAGATTTAAGATATTGTAAGATAAACCTCTATTCCTTACATTCTACAACAAAATAGAATTGGTGAAAGAGAAAATTGTACCATTGTGGAGATGGCAAAAAGTATCCTACATATTCAATACCTTAGATATGAGTTTTGGATAGAAGTCATGATAAATGTGGTATATATAAAGAATATGTGCCATACAAGTGCAGTCACATTAATGACTCTAAAAGAAGCATGGAGTAGAAGAAAGCCTTATGTTTCACATATTAAGACTTTTGGATATATTACTTATGTAAATATACTAGATTGTATGAAGTCCAAACTTGATGCAAAAGGTACAAAATGTATGTTTGTTGGATATTGTGAAGGTACTAAGATATATAAGTTAATATGTTTTGGATACTAAAAAGATCATCAAAAGTCATGATGTAGAATTTTTGGAGTATAAAAATATTTGCGAGCACTTGGAGATGTATCCAAATGGGAGTAATCATATATTTGTCGACACATCTTTAAATTCAGCAAAGAAAGAAGAAAAAGATAATGACAATGAAGATGGTGGAAGTATGAATGAAGGTGAAAAGACAACAAAGATGAAGAGGAAGGCCTCTATAATTCCTAGGATGAACAATGAAAATATTGAAGATTATAATGATGATGATGTTGAAGAATATTAACCTTTAAGTATGAAAATATAAGCTTTAAAGGCAAAGAAGCTTGAAAGAGAGCATGGAATGCAATAAGATGAATTTCCTTCAAATGAACAAAATATCCTTTGAGAGAAAGAAGATTACATGGTGAATGGTAGAACAACCATATCTTTCCTCAAATAAGTGAAGAATATGCCAATATAACACTTCTTGCTAATCCATTGAATATGTATGATGCAATAAAATCAACGAATGCTATGAAGAGGAAGAAGGCTTTACAAATCACTCATGGGCAATAGAGCATAGAAATTCACTCAACTTCTATCAAATCAATCTTCAATTGGTTGTAAGTAGATATTTACAACCAAAAGAGATGCAATGGATAATATTGTAAAATATAAGGCAAGATTACTTGCCAAAGGCTATTTACAAGTTACTGGTATTGATTTCAATGAAACATTTGCTCTTGTGGCCAAGTTCACATCTAATAGAACTATTATAGCAATAAGTAGAGCAATAGACTTTGAGATGTAATAAATGGATGTGAAGATGGCTTTTTTGAATGAAAAGTTAGAAAAAGACATCTATATGGATCAACTTCAAGGATTTTTTGAAGAAGGCAAATAAAACCTTATTTATAAGTTGAAAAAATCTTTGTATAGACTAAAACAATCACTAAGGGCATCATACCAATGTATTGATACATTCTTTGTAAATGACGGATTTGTAAAGAGTGAGACTAATCATTTTTTATATGTGATGTAATCAAATGAAGTCATATTGATTGTCATTTTCTACATTGATGATTTAATGATATTAAAAAATACCATGAAGAAGATGGATTGATTGAAAGCAAAGTTAGAAAAGAAGTATGAAATAAGTGATTTGGAAGAGTTCCATTATTATTTAGGAGTGGAATTTCTAAGAGATCATGATAAGAAGACCATTATAATGAGCCAAAGCAAATACATAAAAGAGGTACTGAAACAATTCAACACAGAGGAATGCAAGTCTATTAAAACACCTTTAAATACCAATTTTAAATTAATGAAGCTCACAAATGAGGTGTTTATTGAAATTGAAGATGAAATAAAAGATGTTCCATATAAGGTAGCAATAGAGTCATTCATATATGCAATAACTAGTACAAGGATGGATCTTGCATATGTGGTGAGTATTGTGAGTCAATATATGTCAAACGGTGAACCAATCCATTGGACAACCATCAAGATGATTATGAGGTACTTGAAAGGCACTTTGAACTTTAAATTGTATCTTAAAGGAGATAATATTATACTACATGTTTATCATGATGCAGATTCGACTAGAAATGTAAATAATAGAACATCAATAATAATTTTTATTCATTGTTGAATATTAAGGATTATTTATTAAAACCAATATTTATATTTTTCTTTATTTATATGTAATATTTATAAAAACTATAAATATTAGTAGTTGGAAGAAGCATGAGAAAGAACTTCATGTCATTTTAATTATTGATATAAAAAATAAGATTTATAGTAGATTTAAATTTATTTTTATTATTATCAAAAATCACCAAGGTAGAAAAATATAGCCTTAGATGGATATAAGTATTATAGAAATATTATAAGATTTTTTAAAATTTATTTAGAATTTATATAGTATTTTTTAGGAATTTTTAGAGCAATTTTTAAGATCTTAGTAAAAGCGAGTTTTATCACTTTGGGAGCCTTTATGAAGAAATGGAGGAAGAATTGATGGCCGCACAAGGTTTTCAGGCTATTTGGGTATTTTTGAAAACCATGGTGAAGTCAAAAATGAAAAAATATTGGTCCTTCTAGTAGAAAATAGGAGGACTAGCAACTAATGTAGTCCTTGTAGGAAAGATGTGCACAAGTCCCATATGGATTGTAGCACGTTGAAGGTAGTTAGGAGGATAAGACTAAGACCTTTTGGCCTTTCTTAGACACCCTTATACACTACATGTGAGCTTTGGTGAGGCTCGAATCCTTGATCTATAAGAAAGTTATCCTTGAGGTAAAATATTTTTACTTCACTTTTCAATTATTTACTTCTTATTTTTAAAACCTCATAACTTACTCATAATAATTCGGATTTACATGTTTCTTATATCATTAGAAAGATAATAAAATTAATTATCTAAAAATATAACTTTTTATTATTTTATTATTTTTTATTAGATAAAAATATAGTGAACAAACTGTAACTTAATTTTGAGTGTTATAATTACTTGATTTCATTTCTTCCACTTGTATTGTAGTTGTTCTTCTTTGGTTTTTTGCCAATTGCATACTTCACTTCACACCACCAATTACAAGCAACTCTTAATTGATGCCATCTTGTAATTAAGGTTGAGAAGTGAAATTTACACTCATAGTTAGAAATGGAAGCAATCTCATGGAATTGCAAAAGACAACCAATAATTACAAGATCCACAATAGAGGCAAAATACATGGTAGCAAGTTAAGGCATAATAGAGGCAATTTGGCTAAGACAAATTTTAGAAGATATTGGATTTGTGTAATTAGAAGCAACTTCAATGAAGTGTAATAATCAAGAATGTCTTGCTTTTGCCAAGAATCCAAAACATCACTCAAGAGCAATTACATTGACATTCAATATTACTTCATAAGAAAGAATATTGAAATGGAAGTGATTGATATGAAGTATTGTACAATGAAAGATATGCTTGCTGATTTGTTAATAAAAGTACTAATATAGAATAGGCATAAAAAATTGACAAAGGCATTAGGTTTAAAAGCCTTTGATTATTAAAAAAGTAGAAGTATTAAAATAAGAATAAGATACAAATACTTTTAGTAAGTTACAAATGATAAAAGGGTAGTAAAAGAATGAAGGTATTTCAATAATGTAGCGGCTAGGATTTGATATAGTGGCTAGATTAAGAGGAATCTAGAGTTAAGTTGAATGGATGAAGATAGTTGTAGATGAACTTCAACTACAATAGATATAAATTCTTTCTATAAATAAATGATATTGGAAGAGAGAGCCATCTCATTCCACACTTTTCTTGTGTGTAACCATTTTGATTTCTACTTACTTATATCTTATTTATTGTATTTCTTTAATACAAGTTTTTAGCCTATTAATTAAATAAAAACATGCTATGTTTATAAAGCTTTTGAAAAGCTTTTGTAGAAGATATTATAAAATTAATCTATTTTTACCTATTTCTACATAATTATATAGATAATTATTACAATAAATATGTATGTCCATGACATTATTCTTCCTTCTATGGATGAGTCCCATAAGGAGCAGTCATCATATGTTGAAGAAATCCAAGATGTGACAAATTGTGTTTGCCATATATTTTGATCTTTGTTCTCTTCAAAGATGGTTGATAGGTCTTCTTAGCCATTGATAGTATTCTATAACAAGACAAGAAGACCATTCTATTATTTAATCATTGTTGAGGCTTTCATAACTTCTTTCAAATAAGACATTTAAAACACCATCAAAAGTCGTTTTTACTTCTAATAAATTCACCAAACATTGAGAATTTCTTCTAAGGTCACCATATAAAACTCATTGTATTTCACCATTTACTCAAAAAAAATAAATACATTATTCTTAAAGATCTTCATCTCGATTATGTTATCTTGAAGGTTAAGACAATCGCAATGTCTCATTCAATAACTTAGCAAATAATACCTCTTAAATTAAATCTATTAGTTGTTGGTTTTCCATCTATTTAGTACCACAAATATATAAAAGCTTCAAACAAGAGTAAAAGATAGAATGTTATCTTCTTTGTATCTTGTTTCGTTAATATAAAAGATTTTGTATTCTTTATCTTGATTTAGATGGATGTCATCAATGAAAAGTGTGAGTCACTGAATTGACTCACTTGGATATTTAGCAGAGAAAATGCACTTATTGTGCTTAAAATCATAGATTTTGTGAGTTAATAGTAAAAAATTTAGGAAAAAATAGATGGCTTATAGCAAATATGCAACCTAAAATAGAATTTAGTAAGAAAATTTCTACAAAGAATATGTTTTTTAGTTAGCAAATATTAGATGAAGGACCAAAGGAAATAGTCTTTGTATAAAATAAAAATAAAAATAAAAATACATATATAAATATATATATATATAAAATAAATGAATAAATGAATATTAGAAGCAGAGTCAAAGAAGGAAAAAATATATACATATTTATTATATGTCGTAGAAGGAAGAGGGAATTCAAAAGAAAGTGAAAAAGTAAAGAGAAAGAAAGTAGGACAGAAGAAGAAAAGAAAAAAATAAAAATAAAAATAAATAAATAAAATGGAAGTAAAAGACCTTCTCGAAATGACGATGAGATCCCAATTTTCTGAGAAGTAGCTATCGGGGTCCGGCGACGTATGCCCTGGACCTCATTTTTCCTGTCTATCTCTCATTTTGTGTTAAGGGGGATTCTGTTTTTCCTCAAGGCTGTTCTTCATTAGTAGAGTGTTGCAGCCCATTGCTGAGGGCGTGCGATAAAAGTTGCCGTGCTAATGAGGGCTTGTACCGTTGGACTTCAACGACGCGCGAGTGATTGATTCTGTGTTGCGACTGGGGTGCGGTGAAGGCGTCAGCAGTGATTTTTTCCTCTGCCACGGCAGCGAAACGGTTGTGGGAGAGTACCCTGTGACGACAATCCGGATCTGTTCAAAGTGGGTTCTTTGTCCTGTTTTGTTTTATTTGTTTCCTGATTGCAGCCGCACTATAGCTGCCATGGATAGTATTGCTATTAGGTGGCAATTTAACAATGTCCAACATCTCCCTATTTCTTTCATTTTTTCTTCACGTTCCATGAGCTTTGGTGCTCCAACTTGATTCTGGCTGTCTCCGTTGCGTTGTGGGGGTGCTGTGGTGTAGCCTTACTTCAATTTTATGGAGGTTACGCAATTCAACTTCGTATTCTGTGGTGTTGTTTTTTCCTTGCGCGCGGCGGTGCCATTGTGTTGTTTTTTTCTCTGTTGCTATTGTGCGGTGCATTGTTGTGATTCGAGGTGGTAGTTTAGGTCTTCGGCAGTAGTTTTTCCCCCATTCGTTCTCCATCGCCTTTGAATCCTCGACCTCAAGCAGATTTGGTGTTGGTGCTCGTTCGGTTTGGAGCAGTGCGACTAGACTAGGAGTCAGGTGGAAGTGCAGCGGTCAAGAGCTCTTGGTACTATTAATGGTATTTTTTTCTATGGTGCGAGGCCACTTGCGGTGGAATACGGCCGAACATCTTCACCACTAGCTGTTGCGGGCATTGCTCCTGGGCTGCTGTACATCAGCGTCGAGCAAAGATTCAACAACGGCGGCTGGAGTTTGGTGGTTGGTGGCTCGGATTGTTGACAAGTTCCAGAGGTTCAGAAAGTACTCGATGGAAAGCAATTCTTCGATGGTAGATGATCATGAACAATAGATCGTGAGGGACCTGATGTAGGAAGTTGATTTTTTTGAGACTGAGTTTGGATAAAGTTTAATTGAACGCGCTCGTTGATAGCCTACTCAATTTCGGTGTATAAGCGCAACTCTACAGAAGAACAGAATTTGACAATTCATCTTAGTGGAAGTGGAGCGCTAGAAGGGTGGAATTGGGCTGCAATAGACCTCTTTCTTGTCGACTTGTGCACTCCGGGATGGATAAAGGTAGAAAATTTTAATTTTTTTATTAGACGACTTAGGTTAGAGTCGACAGAAGTTAGTTTCGGATTGGATGAGTTAGGTTTGGGATTACATTAGTATAATTTGGATGAACAATTGAAGTTGAATGAAAATTTTGAATTAGATGAAATTAATTAGATGAATTCTCTTACTTGGATGAATCGTCATATTTGGATGAATAATTATGCAAGGATGAATTTTCTTCAACAATTGAATTTTAATTAAATAAAGGATGAATTTTCGTCAATAATTGAATTTTAATTAAATAAAAAATAAAATAAAATGAAATATTTTTTAAAAAAATGAAAGATAAAATCATATTAATAAGGATCTTTTATTTCAAATAATTTTTCAAGTACTTATTAATTATAAATGTAAGTTGATAAAAAAACTTTGGCTTCATTTCTTGGAATTAATTAATAGAAATAAGAGTGAGTTGATTAAAATTTAATTCACTTGTTGTGAATTAGAATAAACTTCCAATTAGTGGAGACTTCTTTTAGTTCACAAAAAGCTTCAACCTTGTTTGTTGCATTTGTAAGATTCTTTGTTGGCTTCCATATGCATTTACTAATATCACATCTATACTAATGAACAAGATATTTCAATCTATTTCGATGTCACCTTAAATCTAAGACTTTTTCAACCTCAAACTCTTATCATTATTCACTTCTATGGGAAGAGGTAGCATTTATCTACTTCTGGAGATATTCACTATCTTATATGGCTTAAGAAGAATTACATGGAATTCAAGATGGATCATCATAGATTTCGATAGATGTAATCAATAAGCAATAAGATTGACTTCTTTATAAATATAAAAAAAAGGTATAAGCTTACAATAATCCAACTTGTCACAAAGACAAGTAGTCTTAACATTACAACAAAGTAGCTATATCTTGTCACCTATATTGAATTGTGGTTGTTCCTTGTGATAGGCATCTATATTGATCTTTTGTTGTTCTTGAGCTTTCTTTAATTATACATGTCAAGGACAAGAACTCGATAAAAAAGCAATTTAGACAAGTGAGCCTTCACTCAAAGAAAGGTAACAAAATATAAATAAACAAGTATGTATATTGAAAGAGAAACTGGAATGGCTATTGCCAAAAGACAAGCAAACTAGAGACCCTTGAAACTAAACTGGAAGCAAGAAAGGAATTGATAAGAGTGAAGAAGGCTTCACTCTTGTCTCTATATATACTATCTAACTAGGGGCTACGTGGCGACGTTTTGTAGGACCTTCAATATGTATTGACTTTGTAGGACACATGCCTTGACTTACAAGGCAAGTTTTTCTACGTGTAAGCCACATAGTTAGCTTGATCTTCAAGCTAACAATATGTGCGGCACATGGCCAACTTGTTGACTACGTTTCTAATCCAAAAAGTCAATTAAAGACACCTATGAAGTCAAAGCAGTGTCTATAAAGCTTCTAGGAAGCTTCCATATTAAATATTATAGAATTAACTTACTTTTACCTATTTTTATTTACTTTTATTTACTTTTACTTACTTCCACCTATTTGTATATGTAATTACTAGCTTACATGAGTATGTCCATGACAATACCTTCATTATTGCATGTAGCTTTAATAAATAATATGCTAAATCTTCTACCACAAGATTATCAACTTTTGAAAAGTCAAAAGTATCAAATTGTGGATGATAATCATAATTGACAAAGAAAGGTGTTTATTGAGTAGAAGAATATACCAAATTATTGTATGCAAACTTTGCTAATGGAAAAAATATTATTCAACAATCTTGATGATAATTGATGGTAGACAACAAATATTATTCTAAAACTTGATTCATCCATTTTGTTTGTCCATCAATATGAAGATGAAAAGCCAAAAAAAGTTTTATATCCACCTTTAGAATCTTGAAAAGGATTCTTTAAAATCTTGATATAAATTGAATCTCTTTATTTAATATAATATCTTTGGATAATCTATAATAGCGATAGATATTATTAAGAAAAAATTTAGCCATTTCTTTACGTCTGATAAATTTTACATATGATACAAAATGTGCCATTTTGATAAAAATGATCTATCACTAATATAGAATCATATAAACTTGAGACTTGAAGATCTATAATAAAATCCATAAAAATAAAAGATAAAGATTTTTCCAAAATAGGTAATCGCTGAAAAAATCCAAAAGGTCTATGATGATAAGTTTTTGAACTTAAATAAATATCTGTCACAAATATATGCATTTATTTCAATAGTTACTTATATGATTAGGTAGAAGTAGGTAAATATAGATTAATTTCATACAGTCTTCTAGAGAAGCTTCTTAAAAGCTTCATAGATGCAGTTTTGACTTTAGATGTATTTGTAGAATAGAAACTTTGCTAACAAGTTAACTATGTATTGGTAGCTTGTGGAAAAAGTTAACTTCATGTAATAGCTTATAGAAAAAGTTAATTCCATGTAGTAGCTTATAGAAAAAGTTAACTCCATGTAGTAGCTTATAGAAAAAGTTAACTCCATATAGTAGCTTGTGGAATAAGCTAACTATATGGCACATACATAGATAACTTGCTTTGCAAGTTAAAACATGTGGCTAGCAAAGTCAATACGTTTTGGAGATCCTACAGGACATTGCTACGTAACTTCTAATTAAAGGTATATATCAAATCAAGAGTGAAGCCTTCTTCATTCTTATCAATGTCTTTCTAGTCCTTACTCTTATTTCAAGTCCTTCTAATCTTCTTATTTTTTATAATAGTCATTTTAGTTCAATACTATATCATCTTTGAGTGATTTTTTAGTTCCTTTCAGTGACACAAGAGTATATTGAGGATTTTCTTTCTTTAAGATTCATGTCGTTGATAGTTTGATAAGAATCTTAACATACTATTTTTATATTATTTTAGAAGTAAGTGGATTAATCCACTTCTATTATTATGTATTGAAGGTTACGGACTATACACTTTTAAACAAAAAATCTTGTTTTCTAATATTGATCTTTTCTTTAAAGAAAGTAGATTATCCTTCTTTGTGAATTTTTTTTTTAGAGATTGCAAGTTACCCTCCTCTAATTTAACTTTTTGGATTTTTTTGAGTTGTCTATAGAAAGAAAGATTATGGATGCTACTCCTAATGGAAGTGAGAATAGATTTGAAACTATTGCGGATCTTCACAAGCTTATTTATACTCTTAGGGCAGAAATTTCACACATTACTAATGCCAACCATAAGAGCACTATTTCTATACCTATAGAAGAAGTCTAGAGTCTACATCAAGAAGTTGTATACTTGAAAGAGAGAAGTCAATCAGCCTCACAACCAAATTTACATGGTCTTCCTTCTACAAGCTTAAGAGAGGTAAGAATTAGTATGCCCAAGAAGTTTGATGGAATAAGATCAAAATTTTGAGGATTTTTACAACAAGTTAAGCTCTACTTAAAATTACATCCTTTTCAATATGCAAATGGATTTACTCAAGTCAACTTCATAGGCACATTTCTATCTGGAAGTGTTTTTTTTTAGTTTGCACCTTTGATGAAAAAGGATTCACAACTTTTTTATGATTTAAATTCATTCTTAAAGTGTTTATGGCCACATTCAAAGAAAATAATCAAAAAAGAGTAGCAGAGACTAAAATCTTATCTTTACGACAAGGATCACGATCAACCACCATATATGCTGCTTAATTCCAAAACCTTGCTTGCGACGTGGACTAGAATAACAAAGCACTTATTAATCAATTTTGATATGGATTGAAGAATAGCATCAAAGATTTATTATAAACAATATCAAAAATAAAATCTTTAGAACAATTTATTGCTCAAGCCATTGCATACAACAATCGATTATTTGAAAGGTGACAAGAACAAAGACTTGATTGAAGAGAAAAAAATTAAATAATGATAATTATTTGAAAGGTGACAAGAACAAAGACTTGATTGAAGAGAAAAAAATTAAATAATGATAATTATTTGAAAGGTGACAAGAACAAAGACTTGATTGAAGAGAAAAAAATTAAATAATGATAGCAACTCCTAAGTTTTTAGAAACTTATTTAACAAGGCCATAACTAATAAAAATTGATATAATAAGTTTTAAATCCTTCATAAAGCAGGAAAAGAGTCAACAATGTCAAAAGGACTCATGCTTATATTGTGGAGAAGATAACCACAGTACTCAATATTATCCAAAAAAGTAATATAATTACATAATGAAGAGCACAATTACCAAAGAAGATAATGTGTTGGAAAACAAGTTTCTCTAGCTATAATAGGAACAATGCGGCTAGAATCATGTGTAACACCTCATAAAGGTCTTATTCTCTCATTGAACCCTTTACCTTGTTTTACAATAGATGTGTGTTTAGGACCTAAAAATCACAAAGTCTTTGTCTTATTAGATTCAAGAGCCTTAGCTTGTTTTATAGATGAAAATTTTGTCAAAAATCAAAAAATACCTTTAGTCAAGAATACTAAACTCATATATGTAGAGGTCATGGATGGTCATTTGTTGTCTTTTGGAAATATTACAGATGAAACTGTTCTTTTAGATATAGCAATTAAAGATCACAACAGCATAGTAGTATTTAATATAATAAAATTTTCCTCCAATCTGATTAATTTAAGATTATTGTGGTTAGAAAAATATAATCCTCAAATAGATTAGATTTTTTGTAATCTGAACTTTTTTTATAGTATAACTGAAGATCAAATTAATGAAGTTAAAATACATAAGTTTAGTACATCCAAACTTTTAATGATATGTGCGAGAGCTTTCGTGCATGCTACAAAAGAACGATCATCTTTTGCTATATATGCTATGCCCATTTCTAATGGTAGAAAAACGTCAAGTGGTATTCCTAACTAATCTTAAGAATTTCAAGATATTTTTGAAAAGAAGAATGTAAATATTTTTTTAGAGCATCGACCTTATGATTGTTCAATTGATTTACAAGAAAGAGCTCAACCTCCATTTGGACCAATCTATAGCTTATTGCAGAATGAGTTGGATGCATTAAAAGAGTATATTGATGAGAATTTGGCAAAAAACTTCATATGCTATTTTAAATTTCTAGCTGAGGCTCCTATCTTATTTGAGAAGAAGAAAGATGGATCTCTATAGATGTGTGTAGATTATCAAGGACTCAACAAGATTACCATCAAAAATAGGTATACATTGCCTTTGATTTCAAGACTTCTTGACCAACTCAATCAAGTAAAGATCTATATCAAAATAGATCTATGAGGAGCATATAACTTAGTTCATATCAAAAAAAAAGATGAATGGAAGACTGCTCTTTGAATTAGGTATAGATATTTTGAATATAATGTCATGCCTTTTGGACTCACGAATGCACCAACTGCTTTTCAACATCTTATAAATGATATTTTTCTTGAATTTTTGGATGATTTTATCATTTATTATTAAGACGACAATCTAATCTACTCTAAAAACTTAGAAAAACATAAATTTCGTGTTCATCTTGTATTACAGAAACTTAGAGATGCAGGATTATATGTCAAGTTAAAAAAGTATATATTCTACACTACTCAAGTTGACTTTTTAGGATACATCATTTCCAACAAAGGCTTTATGATGGATCCTAAGAAGGTCTAAACTATCATAGATTAGAAGATTTCAAGAATAATATGAGATGTGCAATGCTTTTTAGACTTTGCTAATTACTACCAAATCTTCATCAAGAATTTTTCTCAAATTATAGCTCCACTTACACATTTGACTTGTAAAATCAAATTAGAGTGGAATAAATAAGTAGAAGGATTATTTGATGTTTCAAAGAAAGAGTTTACTTCTGCATCAATCTTATATTGTATCAACTTTTTCACAGTATTTTTTATGGAAACAAATATGTCAGACTTTGTTATGGATGTCATATTGTCACAAATGGGAACAGATGACAAACTTTGTCTAATAGCTTTACATTTTAGGAAATTTTTAATAGCCAAGATTAATTATGAAATCCATAATAAAGAACTCCTTGTAATCGTGGATTCATTTCAAGAATGGCGTCATTATTTAGAAGATGCTTTAAATCCAGGCATTGTGTATACGGATCATATGAACCCCAAGTATTTCAAGTTAGCATGTATTTTGAATCGTCGTCAAGCCCATTGGACCATATTTTTATTCAAATTTAATTTTAAGATCACTTATCAATCCAAAAAACAACAAAGTCTATTATACATCCTTTCTAGATGTTCTTATTTTATACCAAAAGGAAAAGATATACCTTTGATACAAAAAGAATGATTTTTTTGAAATCCAAGCATTTTCATCTTGAAGTCCAAGTAATGAAATCAATATTGATTGTTGATTCAACCTTTATCAAGCATATTCAATCAAGTATGTCATCTGATTCTCTTGTTCATGATATTAAGAATACTTCTTCTAAGTCCTATGACACTTCAAAGTTTGAATTCAAGAACAAACTACTATATTTCAAAGATTGCTTATATATTCCAGAAAGCGAGACACAATTATGTGTCCTTTAAGCTCATCATGATTTTTCAGCAATCAGACATTTTGGATACAATAAGACTTTGGAGCTAATATCAAGAAATTTTTGGTGTACTCAAATATGGAAGGCAATCAAAGACTTTGTACAATCATATGATACTTATTCAAGATCCAAAATTCCTTGCCATTGACTTTATAGACTTCTTCAACCATTACCAATTCCAGAACAACCATGGTCTTCTATTTCTATGGATTTTATCACGGATCTTCTAGTCTCATATTCATATGATTTTATATTTGTAATAGTAGATTGTTTTACCAAGATGGCATATTTTGTATCATGTACAAAACCTGTCTTAGTTAAAAAAATGACTAAGATTTTTTTTGATAATATATATTAGTATTATTGATTATGTAAGGATATTATATCGGATAAAAGGGCTCAATTTGTATAAAGATTTTAGAGAATCATTTTTAAGATTTTAAAGGTGGACATAAAGCTATCTTCAACCTTTCATCCTCAAACTGTTGGATAGATGGAGCGCGTAAATTAGGTCTTAGAACAATACTTAAGGTGTATCATCAATTACCAATAAGACGATTGAACAATTTTGTTGCCATTGGCAAAATTTGGTTGTAATAATACGATGCATTCTTCTATGCAATAAATACCTTTTTTTATCAATTATAGTTATCATCCATGACTTGATATTTTTGACTTTTCAAAAATTGATAATCCGATGGAGGAATATTTGGCAAATTTTTTGTCAAAGCTATATGCAACAATGAAGACAGAATTAAAAGAAGCTCAAGAGCGACAAAAGACCAACACAGATGCCTATTGTAAGGAGCAACTACAATTCAACATTAGTGACAAGGTATGGTTTCTTTGTCTCAATATTAAGGCTATTCATTCTTGTGATAAGTTTGACTATTATAGGCTGAGACCTTTTCCTATTTGTAAATAAATCAATCTTTTTGCTTATTAATTACATCTATCGGAGTTTATGAAAATCAACCCTGTATTTCATATGTCCTTTCTTGAATTGTATAAGATAGTGAACATCTCGAAAGGAAGACAAATACTACCTCCTCCTATAGAAGTAGATAATAATCAAGAGTTCAAGGTAGAAAAAGTCTTAGATTCAAGGTGGCACCAAAATAGATTGGAATATCTTGTTTATTGGCATGGATATAATATTAGCGAACATACATGGGAGTCAATAAAGAATCTTGCAAATACAACAAAGAAGATTAAGGCCTTTCATTGATGACATCTATCAAAACCAAGATGAAGAATTGCAAAGATCCATGAAAAATAATGACCGCTCCTTGTCGAACTTGTCTCTAAAAGAGAAGATAATGTCACGGATATCTATATTTATTTCAATAGTTACTTATATGATTAGATAGAAGTAGGTAAATATAGATTGATTTCATAAAGTCTTCTAAAAAAGCTTCATAGATGTAGTTTTGACTTTAAATGTATTTGTAGAATAGAAACTTGGCCAACAAGTTAACTACATGTTGGTAGCTTGTGGAATAAGTTAACTCCATATAATAGCATGTGGAACAAACTAACTATGTAGTGCATACATAAATAACTTGCTTTGCAATTTAAGACATGTGACTAGCAAAGTCAACACGTTTTAAAGGTCCTATAGGATATTGCTACATAGCTCTTAGCTAAGAGTATATATGAAGGCAAGAGTGAAGCCTTGTTCACTCTTGTCAATGCCTTTTTAGTCCTTTGTCTTATTTCAAGTCCTTCTAATCTTTTTGTTTTTGGCAATAGCCATTTTAATTCAATATTATATCATCTTTGAATGACTTTCTAATTTCTTTTAATGACAGAAGAGTATATTGAGGATTTTCTTTCTTTGAGATTCATATCCTTGACAATATCAAATGATTGTGTAAAGTCTTTAATTATCTTCGACATTTAAAGCCACCAAAAATCTCTCGATATTAATTCCAAAGTCTTATTGTATCTAAAATGTCTGATTTTTAAAAAGTCATGCTCTAACAAACTTAAAAATGATTCAAAATTTATGCCAATATTAAATACTTAAAGTTCTTGTGATATATATACAAAATGATTGGACTTAAGGGACCTTCTACATAATAATACTATTTTAAAAAAGAATCCATAATTACAAGAAGATCTTTGCCATGGTTCTCATAGTTAATCTTGATAGCTAAAAATTTCATAGAATAAAAAGCTATTAGGCAGATGATGTTGTTTGCTTCTATTTAAGACAAAATGATACCTATAAAAAGTCTAATGTGTTTCTTATTATAAAAAATGCATTGAAGAAATTGATGCAATATAAAATTGGTGCAGAAATAAATGTTGTCTTTAAGGCTTTAAAAGATGCTTTTGTTTTTTTGGTCCACTCAATTTTTTCTTTACATGCCAAAAAACATTGCACATGTCTTATTGTTCTTTAAATCTTTCAATCTTTGATAGTCTAGACCTTCTTTAGATCTATCATTAGACCTTCAGTAGAAATGATGTATCCTAAAAAGTCAAGTTGAATAGGATGGAATATATATTTTTTTCATTTTGGCATATAATCTTGCATCTTTAAGTTTTTATAATATACAATAAATATGAAATTTATATTCTTTTATATTCTTAGAATAGATTAGAATATTATCTAAATAATAGATAACAAAATCATTAAGAAACTCACAAAAAATGTCATTTATGAAATATTGAAAAGTGGTTGGTGCATATGTGAGTCCAAAAGGCATGACATTATATTTGAAATATCCATATTTAATTCAAAAAATAGTCTTTCATTCATTTTTTTCTTTTTTAATATTGACTAAGTTGTATGCTCTTCATAAATCTATTTTTTATAGATCTTTTTTTGATTGAGTTTATGAAAAAATCTTGAAATCGGAAGTAGAAAATACTTATTTTTTATGGTGATCTTATTAAGTCGTTGATAATCTAGAGACATCCATAGAGATCTATTATTTTTCTTTATAAAAAATTTAGAAGGTCTTGCTAGAAATTTTGAATGGCATATAAAGTTTTTAGCCAAGTTTTCATCAATATAATCAATTCATTCAACAATATAGTGTAGATTGGTCCAAATGGTAGTTGAGCTCCCTGTTGCAAATCAATTGAATAATCATAAGGTCCATGTTATAGAAGAATATTTATATTTTATTTTTCAAAAATATCTTAAAAATTTTAATATTGCCTAAGAATACCACTTCATGTCTTTTCACTATCAAAAATGGATATGGCATATATAGCAAAAGATGACCCTTCTTTAGCGAAGACTTTATTCTTGACACCTTTTAAATAATAAATTGTCACATACAATGGCTTGAATAATAAATTATTTCAAAGGTTTTGCTTCTGACATTGTTAATAACAAATCTTTGATATTATCCATCAATTCATATCAAAATTGATTGATAAAAGCTTTATCATTCTAGTCCATATTGCAAGCAAAGTTTTGGAATTTAGCAGCATATATGGTGGTTGACCATGATCTTTATGATAAAGATAAGAGCTTGGTCTCTGATACTCTTTTGAAATCACTTTCTTCAAATGTAGCCATAAACACTTTTGGAAATGAATTCAAATCATAAAAGAATTATAAATCTTTTTCCATCAAAGATACAAACTAAAAAATTATACTTCTAGATAAAAGTGCACCTATGAATCTAACTTGAGTAAATCCATCAGAGTATTAGAAGACATGCAATTGTAGATAGAACTTGATTTGTTACAAAAAAACCTTGAAATTTTGATCTTGTTCCATCAAACTTCTTAAGCATATTAATCCTTGTCCCCATTGTACTTATCAAAGAAAACCTTTTTAGATTTAATTATGAAGTTGATCTACTTGCTTCATTTAATTATGTAATTTCTTAATGTAGACTTTGAACTTCTTTTATAGGTGTAGGATTAGTATTTTTGTGATTGGCATTGGTGATGAGTGAAATTTCCATTCTAAGAGTATTGACAAGTTTATAAAGATCTACAATAGTTGCAAATCTATTCTTACTGTTGCAAAGTAGAGCATTTATGATTTTTTCTTCTATTTCAAATAACTTAACAATTCCACAAGTCAAATTACAGAAGGATAATTTGTAACTTCTAATATCAAATCAAAATTTCTAAAATTAGGAGTAATTTTCTCTCTTTAAGGAAAAAATTAGTATTAAAAAAATAAATAATTTTTTTAAAGGTAGATAATTTGTAACCTTCAAAATACAGCAATAGAAGTATGATAATCCACTCACTTCTTAAACAAGATATAAACAATAAATTAGCACTCTTATTAAACTGCTAAGGATATAAATTTTAAAAAAAAAAAAAATCTCAACACATTCTTATGTCATTCAAAAAGACTAAAAAATCATCCAAAGATGATAATATATTGAACTAGAATAGCTATTGCTACAAACAAAAAAACTAAAAAGTTTTGAAATAAGAGTAAGAACTAAAAAGGTATTGATAAGAGTGAAGAAGGCTTCACTCTTGCCTCTATATATACTCTCTAACTAGGAACTATGTGGCAATATTCTATAAGATGTCTTAGACGTGTTGACTTTGCTAGATACATGATTTAACTTGCAAAGTAAGTTATTTATATGTGCACTACATAGTTAACTTATTCTATAAGCTATGAATATGTATGTTATATCGCTAACTTATTGATTAAGTTTCTAGCCTATCAATTAACCACAAACACATGTAAAGTCAAATTAGTATTTATGAAGCTTCTAAAAAACTTTTCTAAAAGATATTATGAAATTAATCTATTTTAATTTACTTCTATTTAATCATATATTTGATTATTAGAATAAATATATATATGTCTGTGACATAAATCCATTTACAATTAATGTCTTTACTTCCAAAAGACAAATATGTTAATTGCAAAGTATCATTATCAATTAAAGATTGATACTCTTTACATATAGTACCCTTCTATTCTAAAGAATATATTTGTAATAGGATATAGATAAGATAATTGTATAGATAGTTAGAACCATAGAAGTTTCTAAAATTGAGCTTAAGTTAGTAGACTAGGTAGGACCTATTGTAGAACATTCTAAAAAGAGTTTAAGATAGCTATTTTGGTAAGGTCCACCATAAAACCTTCTAGAAGAAAGCTTAGGATGGTTATCTTAGGATGGTTAGGATGGTTAGCTTAGGATGGTTAGCTTAGGATGGAAGCTTAGGATGGTTAGCTTAGGATGGTTATCCTACTATAGAATCTTCTAGAAAAGGAGTTTATGGCAAGTTCATTGATATCAAAGTGAGTGTTAGACTGTTTACTTTTGGTAGCATGTCAATAGTCATTATCTAGTCTAAGGTCAATTGTTGTAGTCATACTAAATACTATATTGAAGCTACCATAAGTTATTCTTAAAAAGTCAATCAAAAGGTGAAAAGACATTATAATAGTAGATTCCAACGGAGAAATTATAGAATGAGAGATATGGTAGAGCAATCCCAAATGCAGGTTCAAATACAATATCTCTTAATCCAGAAAGCTACTTTACAAGGACAAATAGAAGCCTTGTAGATAAGAGAGTCAACATCTATTAGGTTGAAATTAAATAAGTTTAGTACATACTTTGAAACTTTAAGATAAAAAGATGTATGTTAATGGCTCTTCAACATACAACAATACCTCCAATTATCTAGGATAAATACCACTGAAGGAATTACATATACAACCAACTATTTGAGAGATGCGACAGGCATTTGGTGGCATCATCGAGTTTAAAGCTATAGAGCTCAAGGTAGATTATGTGATTGGGAGGAGTTTGAAACTGAATTTAGGAATCAATTTTGGCTATCAATATAAAGAAGATGGCATTCAATCAATTGATAAATCTTATACAAGCTAGGTCGATGCAAGATTATGTCTCCCAATTCAAGTTCTTATATCTCCAAATTAACAATGTTTCAGAGGTGGAGATGATGGATCAATTCTTATAAGGTTTGAAATTTGGAGTCCAAGAAGAAGTAGAGCTAAGGGATCTATAAACATTCAAAGTGACAATTTGGATTGCAGAGAAGATCGATGCTATAGATTTTAAAAATCGTGGATCACGACCAATAATACAAAGTCCTATGCAACTATCTAATATTATGGCACAACAACCAATGCCAATAGAGATTGATGCCCTACAAGGATCATTGATACCACAAAGACAATAAATATTGATACAAAAAAGGTTATGTTTCTATTATTGAGAGTCGGGCCATCAAATCAAAGGTTGTCTAAAACATCAAGATTCAAGTACTAGCAAGATAAGGTAGGTTCACAATCTTGAAATTCACCAAGTCAATAATGAGTTAGAGCATGAAAATGGGGCTCTTTACTAAAGGCACTGAAGGCTAGTAGTAGGAATAGCTACTATCTCTTAAAAACAAATGGCATGGCCTTAGATAACTATAAAAAGAGTCGATTGGTGTATCTAATAAGACTATTAAGATAAAAATCATGTCAAGTGCTTGTAAATGATAGATCTACAAAAAATTATATCTCAACTAAAATTGTTGACTAACTTAGAATTAAAACTAAGGTAATAAAGGGAGAAAGTATATACCTTATAGATGACTAAGAGAATATATTGAATGAGACGTCTAAAGAAAAAACCTTGAGATTGACAGACGCCTACATCTTAAGAGAGAAATTCAAAGTGACAAAACTTAGGTATGATGTTATCATTGGTATGCTATGGCTAAAGATAGAAAATAAATAAGTTGATTGGGTAGCAAAGACAATTTCTTTTGAAGATAGAAGATGCAAAGTGACTCTTCACACCTTCACATCAAGTGAAGAGGAAAGACAATCTGCAACCAAAAACTTACTTGTAGAAAGAACTTTTATGAAAAAATAAATACAGCATGAGTAATTGATGTATATATATATATATATATATATATATATATATATATATAGTTCCAAATCTTACATGAATTGTAAGAAAGACAACCGAAGGAATAGAATAGGTAGAGCAACTCATACAAGAATATTAAGATGTCTTTTTAATCGACCTACTTAGTAGCATACCTCCTCATTGAGGTGCCTCCTTCCAAATAGAACTATTACCTAGAATCAAAACAACAAGTCGACTAATTTATTGCCTAGCACCAAAAGAACTTGAAGAGTTATGAAAGATATTGGATAAACTCTTAGAGAAAGGTTTCATTCAAAAAAGCACTATGGAAAGCACATGTACTCTTGTATCTAAGAAAGATGGTAGACTTTGCCTTTGCATCAACTATCAAGGCTTCAATAAGTAGATTGTTAAAAATTCATATCCACTTTCATGCGTAGATGAACTTTTCAACCAACTTTGAGGTGTAACCATCTTTAGTAAATTGGATCTTTGAAGCAGCTATTAGCAAACATCTATTGCAAGAGAGGATATAAAAAAGACAACATTTTATACGCACTATAGACATTTTGAATGGTTGGTTTTATCCTTTGGCCTCATTAATGCTTTAGCTTCTTTCATGGCCAACCTCCAAAGATGCTTCTAAAGTTTACTCATTTTCAGGCCTTGCTAGATACTATCACTATTCTATTTGGTCATTTGCTCACATTGCTGTATCATTGACAAACTTATTGGAGAAGGTTGTCTCATTTGAATGGAAACTGGAGCAGCAAAATGCCTTTAATAAGTTAAAAGATGCACTCATTATTGTTCTAATATCACAACCGTATGATCCTAATTTTTCTTATATGCTTGACATTTATGCTTCTAACTTTGCTATTGGAGCAATCCTTTAACAAGACTTTAGTAGGAGCCTTCAATCTGTGGCATATAAATCACATAAGCTTAGAAGGGCAGAGTGCAATTACTCTACACATGATCGAGAGTAATTAGTGATTATATATGCCACAAACGTATAATGACACTATCTATTGGAAAAACTAGTGGTTGTTTGGATTGACCATTGACCCTTGCTACATGATTTGTATTTGAAAAATATGAAATCGTGGCATCTTTGTTAGGAAGAACAGTTGTAGCTTTTTGATATTTAGCTTGAATACAAGTAAAGGCAATAATATAATGTGCTAAATAGCTTATCGTAGAGACCAGACTTAAAAGAAAAATTAAAAAAAAATATAGAAGTTGCTACTTTTAGTAGTGTCATTTCAGATCTAATCAAAGAAGCATAATAGAAAGAATCTATGCATCGAGATGTTTATTTTAAGATGGTTATGGATCAGCTGAAGGTGGATAATATACAATATCAAGATTATATTCTTAGTGATGGCTTGTTCTATTTTAAGAAGAAAATTTATGTATCTAATAATGCTAAACTCCAAATAAGCATATTTCAGGAGGAACATGATATCCCAATATCTGAATATCTGAGATAAGAGAAGATTCTAGAATAGATCTCAAAGACATAGTCTTGGATATGTTTAGATTGTGATGTTTGAGTCTTTGTATGCTCTTACAAATCATGTTAACATAATAAAATATGCAACGTAGCGTCTCCTAGACTATTACAGCCAATTTTGCTACATATGGCTCATTGGAAGCAAGTGACTATGGATCTCATTACGTGTTTGCCACAAACGTCTCATAATCATATTATGGTTGCCGTCTTTATAGATCGACTCTCAAAGCAACTTCATTTGGCCGTGATGCACTGAGATATTGATGCCTCAATGCTTGTACAAGTCTTCTTTGATACCATCTTTTATCACCATGAATTATCTCATGTTGTCATTTCAGATTGGGATCCATGCTTCACGAGAAGTTTTTGACAAGTCTTATTCAAGCTATTAGGCATACAACTTGCCATGTCAACAATCTTCTATCTTCAAATAGATGGATAAATAGAACATACAAATTGAATCTTAAAAGATATGTTGTAAGCATTTGTGGTGGTTCATCTAATAATTGGGATGAATACTTAATGCCATTAGAGTTTGCTTACAATGATAATATTCAAGCAAGTATTAGTCATTCACCATTTTTTTTAATACCAATCAGTATCCAATGACACGACCAACTTTTTATTATTCCATCAACACCAATAACTTAACAACAAAGGAATTTATATAATGGCTTACAAGATGCATGGCACCACCTCCTTATTGCATAGAATTGACAAAAGTAGTATGCAAATAACCATCAACAATACAAGACCTTCTGGGAGGGTAATTAGATATAACTCTCTAATGCCAACTTGCCACTTGCTACATCAGTCCAAATCTGTAAACTAGCACCTCAGTGGCTTGAACCTTTCCACATTTCTATAGTGATTTCTAATATCACATGTTACCTCGAGCTTTTATTACATATTTAGATCTATCTAATCTTCCATGTTTTGCGACTGAAGAAATTTCATATTGAGCCAAAGCACTTTCCGGATCAATACCAACTACCACCACCACTAATTATAGTTAATGTCCAACAAGAATATGAAGTGGATAGCATTTTGAAGCATCACTACTTCCGTTGTGGTTGTGGACGTCCACAACTTCAATACAAAGTTTTTTAGAAAGGTTATTCTATTCACGATGTACTATGGAAACATGCATAAAATCTCATCCATTGCCAAGAGACAATTCGGAATTACTATCGGGAGTGAAACAAGGACGTTCCATATTAGTGGAGGGAGATTAATTGTAATAGGGTATAGATAAGATAATTGTATAGATAGTTAGAACCATAGAAGTTTTTAGAATTGAAATTAGGTTAGTGGACCAAGTAGGATCCATTGTAGAACATTCTAAAAAGAGTTTAGGGTAGTTATTTTGGTGAGGCCCATCATGAAACCTTCTAAAAAAAAGCTTAGGATGGTTATCTAAATAGGTCCTATCATAGAAACTTCTAAAAAAAGAATTTAAGGTTGTTATCTAGATAGGATCTACTACCTAGGAACATTCTAGAAAATCTAAGATGATAGGACAAGGTATAGATAGGACTGGCTAAGGCCTTTTGGATCATCTGATCAATTATGGCTTTGGATCTTTTCTCTTGGTAAAATTTGGTTTTGCATCTTTCTGTTCAGTTCTATTCCATTCCATTTTTGTTTATCCAATTTTGTCTTTCATGTCCTATTCTGTGTAATTCCATTTAATTTTGTTTTGATCTATTTTGTTCTATTTTGTGATGAGGCTTTATGTTGTCGTGGATTAGAAGGATTTTGGGTTTTTGAGATAATCTAGTCTTGTTTTAATATTGAAAGAAGTGTCTCTTTATATAATTGAAAAAGAGAAGGTATAAATTGAGTCATAAATTATATAATTGATAGAATAGAATTTCACTCAAATAAAGATGTAGATATATTTTATGAAGTAATTGATGATTTCATAGAATCATGAATTAATTATGGTAAAGTAATAGATAACTTTGATAATTGATGCTACAAAGAAATTAAACTTTAAATAATAGTAGGTTCTAAATTTTTTAATATCTTCTACAATGGATGCAAAAAATAATGTCATTATAGAACTTGTAGATATATATTGCTACTCATTTACAAAATATCTATAATGATTAGGAAAACAATAAGAACGTTGTGTAAGATGAATTGGAAATGATGAAATTTTTTAATTTAATTCAACAAGAATGTCATAAGAATTCTCATTGGAAGATAAAACATTAAGAACATCATCAAAATTTTGTTGAAAAAGATCAATTATAATTTGCAATGTATTATGTTGAATAAAATTATATTATAAATTTCTATTAATATCCAAATTATTAATACAAATGAAGTCATTATTGCTGTGCATACTGCCATGAAGAGCTTGATTGTCATTACTTCAATTAATTATATAACTAGGATTTTTTTAAACAACAATTTTTGTTTCTCCCACTAAACATCATGAGAATTATTTTTGTTGATCATATTGATATCATACCCATGATTGACATGATGAATACTTTCATTATTCACATTCCTTTCATGTATTTGAGAATTGTAAAAATCTAGATCTGTTGTTATAAAATTTTGAAGTATACTTATATATGGCATATTTAATTCTAGTAAGAAAGGTCATATGGATTCTTAAAAAATTCAAAGAGATTCGTGAAAAGAAATTTTAAACAAATCTGTACTTTAAATAACATTTTCTTTGGATAATATTTCTTGTATATAATTGTATTCATCAAAGATATAATCTTGACTAATTATTACTTGTTTATGTAAAAAATCTGAGATTTGATAAGCTTTTGATTCATCTCACTATCCAAAAAAATCCAATGTGATTTTTAGCATAGTTTTCTTTTTTTAATTTATCAGATACACAATTATAAAAATTTGTACCTAAAAGGTTTCGTATGAAAAAAAAAAAAAAAAAAAAAAAAAAAAAACTAGTATAAGCTTTCTAGTATAAGCCTCAAAAGAGTAATACTTGGAAGAAAATGAAAACATGTGCAATTTAAGGTGTAAACTATGTTGTTAACAGCATTTGCCTTAAACACAAGATCAAGATGAGCATAATAAATCATACTTCTAACAGCATCCATAATTGTACAATTATCTCTTTTTGAAACCCCATTTTGCTTTGGAGTATATCAAGATTTTAGTTCAATTACCATATGGCTAAGGATTCCACAATTATTACATCAGATTTTTTTTTTCATTTTATTGATATTTAAATTTTTAAACTCTATATTTTGATAATACTAAGGTAGATAAGAATTTTGATTATTCTAAGCTATATCTGGTTGATAATAGTTTTGTGAGAAATCAGGTCAATAATTGCTTTTTGATAAAGTTGCCTTGATAAAGTCTGTAGCCGTCGAGAAGAAGAAGAAGAAGAAGAACTTGGATACCCCGGCATAGGTCCTTGATATTGAAAAGGTCCTCGTCTTGAAATATTTTGTAAATAATTTTGAACAAGTTGGTTAGGATATATACCTGAAATTAATCTGCATGGATTATAACTCTCACTAGTGGACTGGCCTCGACAACTACCCACATTGAAAGATCATCCATGTCCAGCATAAAACACCCTTGACTCCATAGTTAAATCATTCTGAATTTGTAATAAAATCTTGCGTTCTGTTGTTCTCATAGGCAATTTCAGATTAGATAAGTTTTGATCATCCTTTGTTGTGCTCTTCCATGCTGAATAAAAGCCGTCAAAACTAGCAAGGAGGTTCGAAGTGAGTTTAGATATCATGCAAGAATCCGTAAATGTAGTATCATCCAAATCCTCAACTTGCTCATAATAAGTTCCAATTGAGCTATGAAACCAAAAATGGATTGATCATGTTGAGTTCTAGCATCAAAGAACTGTAACTTTAGTTCATAAACATTGGCACTACTTTTAAATTCAAAATCGATTCTTGATCTGCCACTTCCATATGTGAAATTTGAAACTGTGAAATCTGATCAAATCGTAAGAAACAAAAAATGAGTAGGAAGTTGAAAAATGTAATGCGTGTAAAATCAAGAAGTTCAAGAAAATCAAGAAAATGTTCGAGAGAATAAGAATAAGCACTGCAATTTTCTAAAAACTGCCACTGAAAAACTAGAAAAATATATTGAATACAGGAGTAGCCACTCAATTGCTCTAATCACTTGACCAATCGCTCTTAAAGAAGTCAATCTCTCTGATAGAAAACAAACAACTAAATCGGTTGTAAACAACTGAATTAATTAAAATCTAGCACTCTGATCTTGATTGACACTCTGATCTAGCACTCTAACATAACAACAAACAACGAAGTGTGGGCCCATAACCTAGAACCTGTTGTATTCACAAATATTACACCAAGAAAATCGGGAAACACAACCACACTTTATTACAAGTCAAAGCTTACATGTCAATGAGTTCTTATTTCTTACTAGTAACGCACTAGTTACTAAACATTCTACTTCCTTTGTCGCATTGTGTACCCGGTAAGATTAGAAATATCGCAATTATTAGCCTTGGTGCAAGTTGATCCTGCCGAATCTTTGGGCCAACGTGCGGTTGAAAATGTAACCACTCGGAGCCGTTGCAACTTGGAGGATCTCGCAGCATCCGAGTGCAAGGAAAGCCCTGACGGGGCAGGGAAGGAATCTGGCAGGCGTAAAACCGCACAATGGCTTCACCCTAAGTGACCAGGAAGCGATCACCAGTAAAGGGCTAATCTAGGGTTGGGGAAGAAAGGTGCCCTGGGCAAGCAAGTAAACACTGTGCGTGCGGTCAACCGCGGCGGACAGTCGCCGACATCCCCGGGAGAGGAGCCCTTCTACTCGCCTCGCCACACTTGTGGGAACGCCCAATGGTTGGTTTCCAACCACTTCTTCCGCTGTCCAGTATACAGCACCCACATTCGATTGTGCCAATTGTGTGCATTATTTAGGCTCCGCATCCCTCCCACTTCCCTAGGCCATGTCCCAATTGGCTTGATTCACTCATCTCTGCGGTTGTCCTCACTTACAAGGCCTCCCCATCCCGCACTCCAAACATCGTCACGTGGATCTCAGTCCTGCTTGGAATATTAGTAAGCAAAGCTCCTTGCTCACCTCTTGATGATGGATTGTCCAGGCCCCTTCACATAATCGGTGGTTATTCTGTCTTGCAATCTTTCGCACACGGCCAATGCCGCCGCTGCTGCTTTGTCCAGGAAGCACTGCGGGACTGTTTCTAGTGAAAAACATTTGCAGGCATGTGTATCTGAGTGTGTTTGTTGCGACTGCTCGGATTGTATCGTCTTGTTGCGCTGTACGTAGTCGCATCGTTGCCCCACAGGCAGTGTCAATGACAGTAGCTATTGCTGTGAGGGTGCTGTATACTGGACAGCTGAGGTGTAGAAAATAGTAAGGGCCGGGGGCTCACACTCTGGCCGGAAGACTGTTGCTCATGTTTATCTTTTTTTTCCTTCTTTTTTCATCTTTAAAAATATTTTGTATGATTCACGTTAAGGCACCAAAGGAAAGGTGACGTCCAAGCGAAATATTAATTTTCATTTCACTGATATTTAGAATTGTGAACGAGACACGGCTGGCCGTAATCTGCCAACTGGTTGTCCTAATTTACTTCTCTATACGAGGAATCCGTATAGGAGAATTGCCCTCGGAATTGACCACGGAGAAATGAAATGAATTGCGTACCAAATGAACCTGAGGCGGATTTCCGACGTTGTGGCACATCAAGATGCCTCTCACTCACGTGGATTGTGTGTTGTGCAGACGGAGAATCTCGTTACTAAGATTGCGACTCTGCGAGAAGACTTGCCCCTTTCTTCTTATTATTATTTTTATCATTATTCCTCGTCTGCGGGAGGATTTCGAGAACTGCGGTGCACAGTCTAGTTGTTAGAGTGAGATTTTGAATTTTGTTTTTGGCGGCGGTAGTGAATGCACATTGCACGTAGAATTTTTCACTGTTGACGTGATGGGAATCTCATTGGACTCGCCGATTTTGAGCAACAGCGCTGTTGGAAAACTTGACACCGATTTGCAGTCAAAAAAGATGCTACCCAACGGAGATGTCCATTCCTGCAAGGTTTTGCACGAAGAAGTGTCGTCTGCCTTCCGGGGATCTCCTGTAAAAAAGATCTTGAGCATTTCGGAGACGGAAGAATTCGATGATGAAGAGTCGGCTTCCGAGGATGAGAAGGTGATGGGATATGCTGCAGAAATTCCGATTACCAAGGTCGACGAGCGAGACAAAGGAACTTCGGACGACTGGATCCCGCGTCATCCCGAGCTGGTTCGCCTTACAGGTCGTCACCCCTTTAACTGCGAGCCACCGCTTGCCACCTTGATGGAGGTATGCCAGTCTACTTCCTGTGTACAGAAACGTACCTTTCAAATGCTCAACAGGCTTCCTCGCACAACGATCTGGAATAATTTCATGCACGTGGTCAGGAAGTCACTCAATTGTAGGTAGCCTATGCCGCTTGTTAAAGATGCTATTATTGCGGCACCAAACGTTGAGAATGGCGGCTTTCCCGAATGTTTTCGAACTGCCATTTAAAATTTGTACGCATGTGTATCCAGGCCGGGTTTCTGACGCCTACCTCGCTTCACTATGTTCGAAACCACGGAGCAGTTCCTCGTGCGTCATGGGACGATTGGAAAATTGAAATCTCGGGATTGGTGAAGCGTCCTACGACGTTCACGATGAACGACATTCTGCGTTTTCCGGCCCGTGAACTGCCGGTGACGCTGGTGTGCGCCGGCAACCGCAGGAAGGAGGAAAACATCGTGAAACAATCCATCGGATTCAACTGGGGCGCTGCTGCAGTCAGCACTTCTATTTGGCGCGGAGTACGTCTGTGCGACATCTTACGCCATTGCGGGGTGGTCTCGAGGAAGAAGGGCGCTTTGTACGTCTGTTTCGAGGGTGCCGAAATCCTGCCAGGTACTTCAAAGCTCCGACTTCCCTTGATTGGCTGTAAGGCATTCATGTGTTGGGTCTGACTGGTCCTGGGGAGCTGCTTTAGGTTGAGCTCTGAATCGGGCATTGGACAGCTTCTAGATAGCGCAGCAGCACGTACAGGCGTCGTCTTTGTTAGAGAAGACGGTATGCCATAATTCTACGTGAACTGGTAAATACGAGGGCACGAGTGGTGTCTAAGAAACTTCTGGAATGCGCTTATGGTCAGGTGGTGGGGGCTCAACGTACGGCACGAGCATCACCATTGACACCGCAATGGACAAAGCCCAAGATGTGCTGCTCGCTTACCAGCAGAATGGGCAGTGTTTGGAACCCGACCACGGTTTCCCCATCCGGTTGATCATCCCAGGCTACATTGGTGGCCGCATGGTGAAATGGCTGAACAAGATCGAGGTGACTACGCAAGAGTCAGGAAACTACTACCATTTCCACGATAACCGAGTGCTGCCCTCCCACGTTGATGCCGAGACTGCCAAAGCTGAAGGTACGTGGACGTCTTGCACATCAGCTTTAGGGCATTGGAGATTCCTAACAGTCTGCACGTTCCTTTGTTTTGTCAGTCCCCTCACCTACCAATACGATAGCTCATGGAGCTGCCTGTTTGTTATTTTATGGACAGGTTGGTGGTACAGGCCGGACTACATCATAAACCAGTTGAACATCAACTCTGCCATCACCTCGCCTGCGCATGGGGAGGCGCTTCCAGTGAATTTCTCAACGCTTCAGGAGTCTTACATAGTGAAAGGATATGCCTATAGCGGTAATTGAATCTCCTTCTCAGTGTTTTTAATCCCGTCATTAGAGTCAAAGATGGACATGTGGTCATGGCGTTGGCTTCATATCTTCACAGGTTCAAGAGAAGCGATCCCTCAGGCTTCCGAACTTCGAGATTCGGGTCGTCAGCCGTTGTGGTGTTTGCCGTATGATTGAATTAGTAATTTCCTGAGCTTTACCTCACCGTGTCAGGCATTGTGTGTGATGGACAGGTGGCGGCCGGAAAGTGACGAGAGTCGAGGTCTCGCTTAACGATGGGAAGTCGTGGATTCTGTGTGATTTGAAGCATCCGGAAGAGCCTACTAGATATGGGAAGTACTGGTGTTGGTGCTTCTGGCAGATAAACGTGGACGTCTTGGATCTCCTGAAGTGCAAGGAGATCGTGGTACGCGCTTGGGATGCAGCCATGAACACACAGCCTCAGCACCTCATTTGGAACGTAATGGTAAGAAATCCGCTTATATTTCGTAAAGTACAAGAATCCTGGTCAGTGATCCGGTACATAAGTTACTCGGTCATTGTGAACTTTTGAGGTGCATCCGCCCGAATGACGTTGACCTCGAAAATCGCTGCCTGTTTCGCATGCATCCCCAGTTGATCATTCCACATCCCCCAAGCGGATTCTTCATTACAATAATCGCTGTTCTGAATGTCCTCGCCGTGGTGTGCTACAGGGAATGATGAACAACTGCTGGTTCCGGGTGAAGATCGGCATTACCAAGTCCGAAGACAACGGCATTCATCTGACGTTCGATCACCCGACTCAGCCAGGTAACCAGACTGGGGGCTGGATGGTGAAATCGGAAGCGCAGAAACCAGCGGAGCCGTTGATTAAGATTATTGAAACGAAGGTTGCAGCCCCTGCCCGTCAAATAAAGTTGTCGGAAGTGCGTAAACACCAGAAAGCAGACTCTTGCTGGATCATCGTCCGCAACAAAGTATACGATTGCACGCCGTTCTTGGATGATCATCCCGGCGGGGCTGATAGTATTTTGATCAACGGGGGCACGGACTCAACAGAGGAATTTGATGCCATTCACTCTGCCAAAGCTCAGGCCATGTTAGAAGAGTATTACATCGGCGACCTGGTGGCCTCGAAAGACGACCTGGAAGTAGAGCTAGTCAAAGACGAGAAGGAGGACATTGCGAAACTTGTGTCTTCATCTGGTAGGCCAGTGGCTCTGAATCCCAGGGAACGGCTACCCTTCCGCTTGATCGAGAAGGAAACCTTGAGTCACGACGTCCGAAGGTAACCTTTGTCGTGCCCCTCGTATTTCTTTGTAAATGAGCAGCATGGATTTTTTTGCACTATAACGTGTGCAGCCCATTCAATGCCCTCAGAGCATAATTCTTCATTCATGGATTCTGTAACATTTTCTTGAATCTTCAGAACGGTGCTAACATATGCCCTTTGTTTTCTTGCGGCAGGTTGAGATTCGCACTTCAAAGTGAGAATCACGTCCTGGGACTGCCAGTAGGAAAGCATATTCTCCTGAGCGCAACCATCAACGGGAAGTTTTGTATGAGGGCTTATACTCCTATCAGCAACGACGATGATGTGGGCTACTTTGAACTGGTAATTAAAGTGTACTACAAGAACGCCCACTCGAAGTTCCCGATGGGAGGACTCTTCTCTCAGTATTTGGATTCATTAAGAATTGGGGACACCATTGACGTGAAGGGTCCAGTGGGGCACATCGTATACGAGGGTAAAGGACATTTCCTTATAAACGGGAAGTCCAAATTCGTTAAGAAAGTTTCCATGCTGGCAGGCGGCACGGGAATCACGCCCATGTACCAAGTGATCCGGGCTATCGTAAGCGACCCCGAAGACCAAACTCAGATATGTCTTTTGTACTCCAACCGCAATGAGGGAGACATCATGTTGAGGAAAGAGCTGGACACATGGCAACAGCAACACGAAAATCTCAAGGTCCACTTCACGCTCACTGGAGCCGCTCCCGAGGACTGGGCCTTCAGCAAAGGCCGCATCTGTGAAGCCATGATCAAGGAGCACATTCCCGAAGGCTGCGAGGCGTCACTGGCTTTGCTGTGCGGCCCGCAGGAGCTCATCCAGTCAGCATGTCTCCCCAGCCTACTCAACCACAAATTCGACAAGTCGATATGCTTAGAATTTTAGTTTTCTTTTTTTCTTTTCTCTCTTGATCGATGGTTGGCAAGGAGCTGGAGGCTTCGTCCACAAGATCACGGGATCAACAACTCAAGATATAGCTCCGATGAGCAGTCGGGTTTTGTCCGATGATTCAAGTGTGCAGGCTTCAGAGAAGAGTGGTGGATTGTACGATATGCGGAGGAGACACGGCAGGTGGATGCATAGATCTTACCTATTGTACCATACACATGTTGAAAATATATATATATATATATATATATACACACACACATATATTTACATTATCTGTGTGGGTCGAGAGAAAACCACCATTGTTCAGGCTCATCGCCGACGAACAATCGTGCTAGTCATACACCAATGACTACACACCCATATGTATATATATATATATATATATACACACAGATACACAGAATTTTTGTTATTTGTCAATGTACATGCTTTGCTTAATCTTACAGTTGGATGCACATGCTGATTTTTCGTTGCAGTGAAACCAGTATAGTTTCCTTTAGAAACTTTGATGTTGCCTTTTAAAATTTGTGTTTATGCCCTGTGTCGGATAGTTTACATTCTTTTTGTTGTGGATGTACACTTCTCATCTGTTATCAAGGATTGCTTTTGTTGAACTGAAACGAACTGTTCCTTGAAGACAGTTGTTTCTTTTGAAATATTCTCTTTCTCCCCTATCTGTATTTGTGACAACTTCTATCAGATAGCGAATTCTCATCTCTAAATCTTCTAATAATGAGTTCGTATCAATTCAACAAAACGAAATATTCTTAAAAGTCCTAACCATTTGTAATATATAAAAACATACTTATATAGAATCTTAATCAAGACACAATGTATGCACTTCACACACACAAGAGTATGCCTTAACAAGAAGAAATATATATATATATATATATATATATATTGAGTTAAACTATTTTGCATGTCTAATCACTTCTTTATTTAATATGAACTTAAATCCAAACCAATTAACTTGTAATGAAATTAATAAATAAATAAAATATAGGCATTATTTTAGACATCATTTGACTAAGTATATATATTTAGAGAATTGTTAACTCTACATCTTTAATTGATATCACTACACCTCAAGTGACCTCCACACAACTTAAATTGACTAAAAAGTGCACTTCTATGTTTAGTGCATATTTGGCAATCCAATATTTAATTCCAATATTGACCCAAAAATTAAATAAATGAAATGATAATTTGTTTGTATTTGTGGCAACAAAAATAAATAAATAAATAAACTTGTGAGTTTTTATTTTAAATAAAATATTCATTATCTCCCTCTCAACCACCGTCTTATCTTAAAGCAAAAAAAAGAAAAAATGCACAAAAGTAAGAAAAATATTATTAACTAGTTATCTACAAGGAGGTCATGTGGAGTATAGCAATATCAATTGAAGATGTAGCATTAACAATACTTGATATTTATTGTCAAGAAATTACATTGTAGTGAATTAAATTTTTATTTTTACTAAAAAATTATAAAAAAAAATATAAAATTATTGTTTACTTGTATTTACATATTGCATTCATCATATATAAAAAATATTACAATTTTAAAAAAAAAAAAAATGCATAAAGATGTACAAGATAATTTGAAATGCATAAGTATTTAAATATTATACATCTTTGTGTAATTTATTTTATTATATAAAATTATATGTATTTTTATATATTTTTATTAATTTAAAATTTTATAATAGAATAAATGAATTAATAGAAACTTTTTAGTAGTACATAAACTGAATATAATAAATATTTAAATAAAAATTCTACACATCATGAAGACATATCAATAAATTTTAATATCATTTTTTTTTAATTTTTAAAAAATTTCGATTGTCAAATTAAATTTTTGAAAAAAAATAAAATTATATATATATATAATTGTTAGAAATATTAAAAAGAATATTTATATTTTAAAATTTAAATATTTCAAGATTTAAAACTTTAAGCACAACATGTAAAGTAATATGATATATATATATATATATATATATATATATATATATATATATATATATATTACTTTACAAATATTTGTATTCTTAAGTATATTTTTTTTTAAAAAAATAAATTAGTTTTATATATATATATATATATATATATATATATATCTAAAAGCTTCTAGCTTTTATGGTGGATTTTGGAAAATAACCTTATTTACAAATTTAACAATACTCAATGTTATATATATAGAGAGAATTGTTAACACTACATCCCCAATTGATATTACTATACCCTACATGATTTCCTTGTAGACAATTGGCTAATAATATGCTTCTTTCTTTTGCACATAATTTTCCCTTTTTTTGTTCTAAGAAAAGATGGTAGTTGAGAGGGAGATAGTGAATATTTCATAAAAGACATGTTGCAAGCTATTTTTTAAAAAAGTAGAATGATTGTCTCAAAAAATTTTAAATTTTAAAGAATATATTTTTATTTAAAAAAAAAATGGCTACAAAATGCACAATTTTATTTTTTTAATTTATTCTATTTTTGAGTCAATAATTGGATTAAATATTATGTTGCCAAATGCGCATTAAGCATAGAAGCATGCTTTTAAGTCAATTTCAGTTGTGTGGAGGTCATGTGGGATGTAGCAATATCAATTGGAAATGTAGTGTTAATAATTATTTTTTTTATATATATATATATATATATATATATATGATTAAATAAAATATTTACAAATAAAAGAAAATAAACAAAACAAAAAGAAACTACAAAAAACATTTTTAAAAATCCAAACGAAATACAACCTCTAAAATCACATTTATTTGTGGTTGGTTGTATGAAGATAATAATAATTAAATAGCAAAGATGCATGGACAAAGAACCAAGAAATTAAAAGGAAATAGATGAAGTAAAAAAGATTAGAACAACAACAAAGATTAGTGAAAAATCATTACAAATATTATCATAAAAATTTAATTATGCATAATTTATTTATTTTTGTAATAAATTTATATATTATTAATATTTTAAATAATCTAATTAAAGAAGAAATGTAAAATGCAATTAAGACAACCTTACTAATATGTGTCTTATTAATATGTAACAAGTCATGTTCTAACACAATCTTTTTCAATAAATCTTCTAATAGTAGCTAGTACCAAAATGTATTATCAATTGCAATCTTAATCTTCACAATTGGTCTTATTTTGTCAAAATATATCTTTTAGAACTTAATAGTCTTTAAGGCTAGTAAAGATTACAAGAGATTTAATACAATTTCCAACCTTGAGCATTAGAAGCTAAAAATGTGTGTTTTAGAAAGATTAAATTGAAGGCTTAAAAGAATATTTTGCAACATTTTAAGAATTAAGAGTATAACTAGAGAAGGGTTCATAAACAATTCCTCCACCTTTGAGCATGGCCCACAATAAAGACACAGTTGAAAACATTTAGAAATAGAAGTACATGATGCTATGGTTGAATTTTCAATTGAAATGAAGATACAAATACTCCTAGTTATATGCAGCCTGGCTGATATTCTAATTAATTAAATAAGACATCATTTGGTTTTGATCTTATAAATACATTTACACCATGTGTCTGTTGATGTGACATGTTTATTGATAAAAATTTAATTGTTGTCAAGAGTAAAAGTTTTTTTTTTCTTGATGATTTCTCATTACATGAGTTGAAAACACGTTGTCAATATGAATGTGAAACCAAAAGATTGTAGATGTGTCAAAAGTTGGACAAAATTTGATTTAGATTTATCCCCAAAGAGAGGTTCTGTTGATCTCTTCATGTGATGTCAGCCTTGCAAGCAAATAATGTTAATAAAGACTGTAGAGTTGAAATTACTTCATTCTATTTTCAATTTATACATTAGTTTCTTTCAATCTCTCTGAGTGTAAGTAAATACGTATGCATACATCGAAAGATTTTCAAAATTGTATCAATAACTAGAATATACACGAGAACTCAACACTCTTTGCATGGTTTTAGAGTAGTGGCATATCTGCGTGGCTGGTGCAGCATGAGCCGCCATCCTCGAAGGGAAATGAACAATTCATACGCTTTACAGAAACGTTGCAATAAGGTCCAATTTCTCGTACATATTCCCAGGACAATAAGTACTCGCTTTTCCTTTTTATTCACCATCAAGACCAAGTTCCCAAAAAGACCTATTCAAATTATTGGATTTTGAAAGCTAGTAATTTCCAACACGTCTAACCAATACAGTGACGAGCCCTTAGTGGCACATAGGTGATCTCCACACTGCAAAAAGAATAACAAACAGACTGGGTCAAAAAGAAGCCTGGAGAACACTGCACTACCTGACCTACATTGTACGAAAGTCATAGCTTCGTAAAACGGAACCCTTAGTAAAAAAGGTCTCTTACAAGCTTATTACTCCTTGAAGACTGCAAATACAGTATACGCGTTCTGAACAGTAGGTCCCGACTTAAAATGGACAAGGGCCTCGTCACTGCCCTCTTCTAACCTCCATAATCCCCTGCAGCAAATTTTTCCTCGGGATAGTAGACAGCAACAACAGAGTGTCCACCAAACCTACGACCATGAAGCGATGCTTTTGCTTTCGCAGCACCTGCAGTATCTGAGTACTCAACAAAGACCTGCAACGTGCAACAAACACCTCAAACAATTGCCACCATGAATCACACTCGAGTAACAACCAAAAGGAAGCAGTAACAGATGCGTAGCAAAAAGGTTGCTGGGGAAGCTATCAAAAAAACACTATCAAAAAAGCGAATCTCAATAAGGCCGGAGGAAAGAAATAATACAGACCTTGCCGACACCAGGAACATCTTCGCCATCTCTTGGTCTGGGAATGACGACTCTAAGAAGGTTACCTGGGATGTGAAAAGCTCAAATCAGATCGAGGAACAATCATGTCATAGAAAATAACATCACATCAACTATAACAGCGAGGCTATGACTTGCATTGAATACATACCGTACTTCCCACATTCTTCCTTCATATCCTCCAAAATATCTTGATACTCTTCGTCATCCTTTAATTCATCTGGTGATACGACCTGCTCATAAATTGAAAATGCCCATTTATCAGTCAAGTCATGAATAGAAACAGAACAAAACCTGAATAGTCACGATATCAAACTGAAGAAACTTGAACAGTATCGACATTAAGTTCATTTCTTTGAGAAACAGCCACTCGTAACATAACTTCGACAGGAAGCTCACCTGAGTCAAGGCGACCACTTTAGTGGAAGTTTCAAGTGGAGACATCCCTCCCATGCCAGGCATCATTCCAGGCATCATTGGGAGCCCAGGGAAACCCATGCCACCCAATGCAACAGCATTGGCGCCACTAGCTTGTAATGCAAGTTTCTGCAAGTTACAGTCGGAAATCACTTGAAAAATAATTATGTATATTTTTTGAAAAAATTAACGTTTTGTTATGCAGCACCCGAAGTACACAGATGTATTAGACATAAAGCACAGAATACCTGTATAGCGATTTGCTGCTGCGCATGAGCTAGCACATTGGCTTGATCCGGCTTTGGTTGTCCACTGAAACACAATAAAACCCAGAAATGAATTCCGAGATGTCGAGTGCTGTATTTTCTTCCATCTCAAGATGGTCAGATTAAAACAAAAAGCCAGGAAAATTTTTACAAACGCAAATGAAAAATTACAAATCATCGATTCTCATGCCACTATTTTTTCCACAGGCAATATTCAAAACTGACAGGTCCTGTAAAAAGAGAGGGAGCGAGACACACAGCCAGACAGACAGGGTGAGAATTTCAATTAACTCCGCACCTAGCAGAAGCACGACGCACGCTTAAAGTCTTGTCACCCATTTTCAATCCATTAAGTGCAGCTATAGCAACGTCTGTAACAGCTGGATCCTGTGATATAAACAATTTGTCTCAAATCAAAGCTCAACCAAAATCAGAAGAAACCATGTGGATATGCAGAAACCTCAAACCTCTAAATCCATATACTTCCAAAATAACAAACACATCTCTGGTCAAGAACAACACGTAGACAGGCAAGCATGTTCCTCAACACATGTGTACTACAGTACAACACATGTCAGTACGTAGTTTGTTGGCTACATGTGTCCGAAGCATTAATACCTGATAAACACAGAAACCATATCCTTTAGAGTTCCCAGTGTCCCGGTCTTTGACAAGATCAAAACCTCGCAAAGGCCTAAGGTTCAGAAAAAAAAAAAAAAAAAAAAAAAAAAAAAAAAAAAAAAGGGTCAGATCAAGTTCAGTAATAGAATTTACTTCGTTCCTAACCCTACAAACATTCCGAATCAACGTAAATCTTATAAAAAATTCGCATTTTACAAAGAGATTGGTTCTTACCCAAATGATTCAAGCAGCTCCTTAATTTGAATCTCAGTCAAATAGTAGGGCAAACCTCCCACAAAGATACGATCAGGTCCATCTGCACCTCCAGCAGCACTCCTGCAGACGCCCACAGTACTTGTCAAATACCATGGACACCAGAAACAAGTTCATGTTTCTAATTTGTGTTACTCAGGGCCAACAATTGTCAGACAAACTCTAGGTAATTGTTTCAATATATAAGAGGGATAAAGACACAGAACTGACTGAAAAATACAGGAGTATAAATTGAACTGCTTACCCAGGAGTCAGCCCAACAGCAGCCAAATTAAGATGAGGACTAGGTTGACTTGGTCCAAGAGTAGCAGCCATAGATGGATTGTAATCACTTGGCCTCCTAACTCGAACAGATACACCCTGCAAATACAGACCAGAAAATTATATCAAGAAATTTCAAAAAAGACAATAAGCTTAACGGTAACTACTCCAACGAAACAGAACTAAAGAAATACACACGGATTTTACAAAGCAAGAACAAGGAGAAAATTACCAACACAGCAACTGTATAATCAACATCAAAGTGACCACATAATACAATTTACAGCAGACACAAACCTCAAACATGATGCCATCTAAGGCCATGGCATTGCTGGCTTCTTCAACAGTTCGCATCTCAACAAATGCGAACTTCTTTTCTTGGTTGATATATACGTTCACAACAGCATCACCTAGGCCAAACCATGATAAACAGGATACATCACATTAGTACACAAAAATACAAGAACTACCTGATAAAATCTGGAGCACTATTTG
This sequence comes from Physcomitrium patens, assembly GCF_059467195.1. Lineage (NCBI taxonomy): Eukaryota > Viridiplantae > Streptophyta > Bryopsida > Funariales > Funariaceae > Physcomitrium > Physcomitrium patens. The sequence goes on from NC_143423.1 coordinate 6,141,004, forward strand.
AACTAGATTCTAATCGAAAATCAGCGTCACACCCAATTAAGAAACACGAAAAAGAATCAAGACAACATTTCTGAACTGCAGTAGCCATCTACCTGGACCAGCAGTATTGCCTCCAACAGCGGCCATCACCTGACTAAAATAGGTCGCTATTGTCTGCACCACACGACACCACTACCATTAGCTGTTGAAAACCACACAACTGTCAATTAAAACCACAAAATAACTCAGCAAAATTGATAACAAATTACATCTACAACAAAGTCCAAACGCATAGAAAATGCCATGTCGTATTCAACAAGAATTGAGGTCGTCCATGCATCCTCCAGGAGAGTTTTACGCACTTGTTCATTCGCCATGGGTGGAAGACCCCCAACATACACTCGCCGGGCATGCCTCGTAGCCTAAACGATATGTCCGAAAAATATCAGATGCACGTACACTTGAATCAACCATACCACAATCCTTGTATCCTAAACAGCTTTCTCTAAGCATCAAACCTAAGAAGGAAACAAAGGACATAATCTCGAGGTCATTACGTCTGATACAGCTTGGCATGTAAAAGTCAATCATTAGGAAGCACAATCACCTGTTGAGTCATTGCTTGAGCTGGCATTCCAGGAATACCTCCAAACTGCTTGACCACCAAGCTATTTTGGTTACAAAAAACATTATGGACCTCAACCTGACATTCATCTAACCACCTTCCTCTTTTCGAAAATTTGGAAAGTCTATAAAAGATAAGTTATATCTAAATACCTGCGTTCCTCCGAAAGGAAACATCCCTGGGAATACTCCAGGCATAGGCTGTGCCATTCCAGGCAGTTGACCTAAAAACCACGAAAGAAACTTCATGAGACTACAGACAAGGATGCCCTCAAACATCCTTTTACTATTTATTCTACCCTTAAAAACGAAAATAATGGAAAGCACTACAACCACATCTATTAGCCGGGATAGTATGAAAGTGTAAACATGATCTAGACTTAATGATTACATCCATCTCTGTTAAGATTATTCAAATACAACCTATAAAAATATACACTATGACCGAGAACATTCATTCAACTCCTGTTTTGTTAAAATAAAAACCTAGAAACCCACCACGTAAGGAAATTATGGACGGTGTGACATCTGATTGCGTCCAAACTATTTTCAAAAGTGATTTGAAGGTACTCATATGACAAGTACTAAATACCGTAATTGCGATTTCATATTAAACTTCATAGATCGATTACCACCAAAGGCATTTGCTCAGAGGCACTGAGGTAGCAAATATTAACCAACACCAAGGTAATCCATCACTTCTTTGTCGATAAATCACACCTTAGCAGGCACTCTATGAGCATCGTGGAGAGGACACAGGGCTCGATTGATGCCTTTCGCAACCACGACGAATACAAAGACAACCACAGACAAACAAACAACAAGGAAACAACAAGAAAACACCAGAGCACAGACTTCCTCAGTTCCAAATCGAGATTCGTTCCGACAATGCTCACCAACTTTAATAAAGAGGAAAAGAACGTTAGGAAATTAATAGCAACCAAGAAAGCTAAATAAATGCAACAGTTTCATTTTTGAGTTCAATTACATTGATGATACGAAAATTCATTGCATGATACAATTATAGAAGTGTGTAACATTCGAGATTCACGTACAAACCAAAATAAATGTGTATATATACATGTATGTATATATATATATATATATATATATATATATTAAATTTTGCGTATGTTACAAAAACAAATCACCTCGTGATTAAGACATACAAACCTGGTACTGCAGCTCCTGCAATAACGGCTGCACCTGGCGGAGCCATGTCAAATCCACTTTGTTTCCTACAAGAAGAAGCCAAACTCTAAGTCAGTACTATATAACTCAATCGCGCTGGCACATTACATCCACCTTGTTTACAACATGCAAAAGGGGGGATAATAAAACATAAAAACGGATCAAACCAAATCTAAACCTAAACCAAAACCAAAACCAAAAAAACCCGAACCAATCCAAAACAAATCTGAACTCAACTCGACTCGACTCTACACTACTTCCAGTATGATTTTGATTGCCATCCATAGAACTTCAATCCATGTGGCCAAAAACATTACTAGCTAGTCGTTTAGACCACTCGTCATCGCAAAAAAATAGCCTCAAAGACCACAACATATTCATGCCCGAAGCCACCGGAACTTAAAATCTTACAAACCTTACAAGTAAGCAACTCAAGTGAAGGTTAGTGGCAAACCTTCTTGAACGAGACGGAGATCTTGAACGAGATCTGGATCTAGATACGCCATGCGATCGTCCACGAGAAATGGATCGAGAACGATGCCGGTGTCTTCTGTCCCGATCATACTCACGACTACGTCTGCATGTGAAGTCAGAATTTGAAGTCAGATATATTACATAATGATCATGAACGGAAACAATGCACCTGTAGACGAGTCCCTTATGCCCCGAGGAGGGGCCAGGTATGGATGACATGCAATGAATTCAGACAAGAATATCTATATCTTTAAAGAAACAAGCTGTAATGCCCTACAAGAGAATATAGGCATTATCTTAAAAACAATTACTGTAAGGCTCACCTATCTCGATCATGGCTACGATGCCGATCTCGATCCCTTTCCCTTTCCCTGTCCCTGTCTCTATCTCTTTCGCGATCCACGTCCACATCTCTGTGTCGACGGTCTTTGCCCCTGTCCCGATCTCTGTCTCGACTCCTCTCTCGGTCTCTGTCAGATTCTCGAGAGGCACGCTGCAACACAAGCACATACTCAAAACAAAGTGTCAAAGGAAGTTTTCCAGATAATCACACACCATGATGATCGACGATCAATACATGTATTCGTGCAACTACGCGGTGCAACTGGACCATTGCAACGCGAACACACCACATCAGAAGCATAACTATTCTGTGTGGGGATAGATACCGCAGCTCTGTCCCACAATGAATACTTCATATTGAAATATGAAAACGTAAACACCAAGTGGCAATTCCTTCAAAACTGAAAGGTTTCAACAGAGCACGACCGACAGTGCTCACCAGCACTCTGCGCCAGCCTCAAATGCTGTTAGAGTACAATCCATAATATCAGGAGATTTTACAGCAGATTCACCGTCACATTTAAGCATTTGAGGAGTTAAAGCCATCTACATGGTGATCATTGAAATAGTCGTTGATGTGGAGGATGTGAGATCCTCTCCGTCAACCCTTTTCTCAACATCAGTGCTCTTTAACCGGAAATCTTCCAAAACTACGCACATAGAGGACACACCAAAAGCAACAAACGTGTTCATCAAAATGCAGAATCGAACAAATAAACAAGGTAATTCCAACTTGAATAGAGTGACGTTGTACCTTCAAATGGTAGCATCACTTAGCGGGTAGGTACTATCACCTTAAAGATGCATTTCAAAATGCACGTGTAGGACACTACATATTGTGCAACATGAATTCAGCACAGCACGTAGCTTTTCATCGCGTAACACACAGCACGCTGTATCGGGTCACTAAGTCAATAACTAGACGCGCCTCTCGAGAGACTCCACGCCGGGGCACCATTCGCCTTAGGAACATTAAGGAATGTAAACAAATGGCCAAGGTAAACCTAATCTTCGGTTTCGTGCTGCAATGGTAATAGATGGTCTTCAAACAGAAACACACTGTGCTGATCGACGTTGAAGCAAGTATACAACGCACTAACACCGGACTTGTGAGAGTAACACAGGGAGAAGAAGGAGGAGGGAAAAGGAGGAGAAAAACAAAAACAAACAAACAAACAAACAACTGACAACAACATCAACAAAACGCAAATGATTTGGGAAACCCGCGGACAAAATCGACACCGACGTCAATTCCAAGGCAGCCAAGTGAAAAAAGCAACGCAAGTGGCCTCAAATGACACCGAAAAAACAATTCCGTATGACCACGACTACAAATCCATCAACACAAAGGTTTCGACTCCCCCCACGCACCACCACATCTCCACACCACCTCCCACTCAAATGCGGCCAATTTTCTTTTAGTCAAATGCCCTTGGGATACCACCTAGACTTGCAACCAGGAGCTAAATCACGCATCAGTACAGTACCTCGCGTTTCCTGCCACTGTTCCGCTCCGTGGAGACATGATCTCCATTGTCAGACCGAGGCGGAGGCGAGTGGCCATACTCGTACCCTTCGTCGTCTGCCATTCGTGCACAACTAAACGGGACCTTCAACAACCGGCACAGCAAATCCTACTTATGCGGTAATGCTTTCCTCCTGTACAGAGTCCGTTCGGTGGTCTGGTGTGTCACTGCTTGATGAGGCAACTGGAAATGGAGGCGAAGGACAGCAACGAAGGAAAGGAAGGAAGAGCGAGAACAGGAAAGAGGGAACCCTAACGAAGGAGAATGGTGTGAGCAATGGTGCATGGAACACCACCTCCTCCCCCTCCCCTCCCCCTCCTCCCTCCTCGCCGTTGACGTTACCGCCACGTCATTCTCGCGACGGCGGGAGGAACTTCCTCCCCACTTCTCCCCCCCATCCCCGTGCATTAGTACATGTGCTTCTTTACAGTCACATTGGATTATTTATAATACATTCTTTCATGTTTGTTTCTCTCGTGCAGTGATTGCAATTGTTGATTGGATGAACGAAAACGTGGTGATTATATTTTGGTTTATGTTGTAATATGTTTGTGTATGTATTAAGATTTTTATTTTGTAAATGCCATATTTTTATATTCAGTTTTTCATTTTAATCATGTTACTTTGTTAGCAATTAGTTACATTAATGCAAGTAAATGTGTAAGTTTGTATGATATTAATTTTATATGCAATAAGTTTTGCATTTTTTATTTATTTTGGATTGTAATGGATTGCCTTGCAATGAATTATGCAAGCAATTTGGTTGATTTTTCAAATAAATATTTGAAATAAAATAAGGAACAATCTTAAATATGCGAGGAATTCTAAATTAACTTCAAGTCCACATCATGACCATCTCAAAACATAACATACACATTCACATACTTGGTTTTCCTATTTGTTTCCACAACATGTTCTTCAAGGGGTTTATCTTCTTAAATCGAATTCATTACGTCTAATTTGTACAAGCTCTAACCTCTTTTTTTCTTTCTTTTTTCTTTTTCATTTTAAAATCTAACCTTCAAACTATCAGTTTTCATCAATACCACTATCGCTCTTAACTGATTATTACCATTATTATTATTATTGAAAAAGCCAGACATTGATAATTATCCTTGACATTTAATGTGATGAGACCAACTCCTTCAGTAGAACAGAAATTCGACCAGAACACCGCGTAACGAACTAACCCTAATCCAGGGGTCCAGGTTTTCGTCCGACACCGATTCGCAGTACGCAGTTCGTCCGTCCGTCCTCACGTTTGTTCGTCGACATCCATGGTCGTCGGCACACACGATCCCCTTCATTGCGCTGCAGCACTGCGAGGGAGTTTCACTTACGCCCCCGAGGCCGCGCTTGAAGTGCGACGCACCCTACACGAGAAAAATCGCAAGCAGGGGCGTAGCGAGAAATCTGAGCGTCTTGTCCTGGGTTGAGAGAGAGAGAGAGAGAGAGAGAGAGAGATAGTACCACAAAGGCCCGATCGCGTGTTGAGCTTGGAGTGGGTTGAGCGCAAGGAGAGGGGGGGGGGGGGCGGGGAAAGGAGGAATTGGTGGTGGTGGAAATCATGGATAATGTGTCCTACCAGCGGTTCCCCACCGTGCGCATACGTGACATAAAAGACGACGTGTTGAAGTTTGAGCTGCGGGATACGGACGCCAGCATCGCCAATGCCCTTCGGCGGATTATGATTGCCGAGGTGCCCACGTTGGCCATCGACTTGGTGGAAATTGAGTCTAATTCGTCGGTGCTGAACGATGAGTTTCTCGCGCACCGCCTTGGTCTAATTCCGATTGTTAGCGATCGAGCCATGGAAATGCGGCTGTCTCGTGATTGTGATGCCTGTGACGGTGATGGAAGGTATTGCTCTTTCCTCTGTCTCACTTTTCAGTTTGGTTCCCATAATTTGTCTGCTTGCATTGATTTGATTTTTGGGTTTTAGGGGCATTGAAAATTTATCGAAGACATTGGTTCGTTTTTTTTTTTTTTATCGAAGGGTACTTTTTACTTGGATTTTGGAGAAAGTGTGTACCTTTGTCCCATTATGTAAAACATCGTAGCTACTATGTGTTGCTGTGGGATGCAGCTGTTGTAATCAAATCCAAAAACCCTAATTATTTTTCTGTCGGTAGTAACCGAAGTTGTACATGTTCTGTGATATTTTTTTGCATATCATTATAATGTTTTGTAGTGATTTTGCAGTAATGAGAATGTTGATTTTTGTATTAATGTTTTACAGATGGTAGGGTTTCTAATGTAGATTGAGGGATGGAAGACTTATAGTTGGGTTTTTGCTGCAGATGCGAATACTGCTCTATTGAATTCCACCTTAGTGTCAAATGCACGGGAGATCAGACCTTGGATGTCACCAGCCTAGATTTAGTAAGTTCGGATCCTTCAATTATCCCAGTGGATGCTGCAGGGCGTGCTGCAGACATGGGTGGTTTTGAATCGAATGATACGCGGTGAGTTTCTAAATAGGACAATTTTAGGTTAGATGGTGTTGAATCCTTTAGGATTGCTAAGCCTTCGATTGATCTTTCTTTGGTATTGTTTGTCGATGGGTGTTAGAATTAGTACAATGCCCATGCGGCTCCATACGATTATTAGTGTCCTCGTATGGCCGTCGCGATGGTGCCAGCATTGGACTGTACCGGTTGATGTGATGTGGGTTTTTCTTTCCTGTTGTCACCGTGTTTCGATGACCATGTTGTGCGCTCATCAAAGCGCAGATTGGAGGATACTTGTAAGCTTGGTATAATTAGTTTTTATTATTGGGTTATGTCCGATAGTGGGAGAGGATGTAGCTGATGTTAGTTCGGCTTTACTATCGCAGGGGCATTTTGATTGTGAAGTTGCGAAAGGGGCAGGAATTGAAGTTGCGGGCGATCGCTAGAAAAGGGATTGGCAAGGACCATGCCAAGTGGTCACCAGCTGCAACTGTGACATTTCAGTATGAACCAGAAATTCACATCAATGAGGCACTAATGGAAACTTTGACTCTGGAAGAAAAGCAAGAGTGGATTGACAGCAGCCCTACAAAAGTTTTTGAGCTGGATCCTGTTTCTCAACAGGTAGCATATTCATTTAACTCATCTTATTGCAGTTTACAACCTTAAATTTCGATTCGTCTCGACGTTCAGAGTATTTTCTGAGCAAGTAATCGACCCTATATGCGGCATTTTAAATCACGTGTTGCTGCGTATAAACATGCTGCAGGTGGTGGTGGTGGACCCTGAAGCATACACCTATGACGAAGAAGTGCTGAAGAAAGCAGAAGCCATGGGTAAGCCAGGTTTAGTGGAAATTTACAGCAAGGAGGACAGTTTTATTTTTACCGTGGAGTCAACAGGAGCTATCAAGGCTTCCCAGATGTTTCTGAATGCTATAGAAATTTTGAAGTCCAAGTTGGATGCAGTCCGGCTTTCATTTGACACAGAGGAGGCTGATGATCAGTTTGGTGAATTGGGCGCTCACATGCGTGGAGGTGGTATCTAGTGCTGTTCGCGGTGGGGGGGGGGGACAGGAATGGTTTGTACATGACTGCTGGGAGGTAATTGTTTTTTTCAAATGTTATTTATAACCTCCTTTTGATACCAAACAGACATGGTCATTGAAAATCGAAAGAATGTAAGTTAATGTCCTGTACCGAAGAGAGTGACAACACCTCCTTACACAGTTAATATTTAGTGCCTCAAGAGATTTAGAGCCTCTTGCTAGTTCCATAATCTTTTTCACCTGCAAGGCTTTTTGCTCCCTTCCTGGAAAATGTTATTATCTTACTGTGGTGAATCATGGGACATACATCTCCACTTGGCTCCTTCAAACCTCTTGTCTAACTTGGGTCGATGTCCGGCTAGGTTCAAGATCGTATGGTCTTGTCCTCTAGACCGTTGGTAGATGCCTTTCTTGCAATTTATTTCGCTTTTATTCTAGCTGCTTTTTAAGCTTGTGTAGTTCTTTGAAGCTCAGTCCTTGTTTTCGTAAGCTCAACATTTATTTTTAAATGCCAATGTCTCTTTAGACCCATGCGATTGTGTTTGCAGACTCTGGATTTTTTCAACTCCTGTTCTCGTAATATTTATACGTTTTTCTAAGCAGTACATCTAGTACCCGAAGCTTATAGCACTTGACCTCGTCTTCGAAGACTAGTTGCTTGTTTTTCCTCAGTTTCTTTTCCATAGTCTTCTTTTGCTTTCGCAGTGATGATGTTAATTGAGAAGTCACCATGTGCCATGACAAACTTTGTTCACTCACAAGCTATCAATAAAAATATGCTTTGATGTATTTGTTTGTTAAATTTGTGTCAACATTTGCTTAGAGATTGGTTTGTACTACTGTTGCCTAATCTATGAGATGGATCATGTGATAGATCGTGCTTACATACTACCATTTTAAACGCTGTTTAATTCATTTTAAATAGCTGTGCATTTACAAGTTAGATTTCAATAAATCTGGCCCGATTTTTACATATGTTTACAAGTTCTGTAAGGGGATGGATGGGTCTTAATTAAAGGTGTTAGTAAACACGGGTATAATTCCAATGACGATCATCCCTTTGATCTAGTATCCCTTGAAAGATAACAACCGTTTTATTTCAGTAGTTTCAGACATCATACGAATTTGCACCAATACAAAATCTAATTAAAAAGTTAGTATACTTTTAAATTTGATTTAATTTCCAATGTAGAAGCACACTATTTGTACAAAACATGAAAAAAAAAAAAAAAAAAAAAAAAAAAAAAAAGTAAAAAATAAATAAAGGGTAATTGGAAGAGGAGAAGGAAAAAAACAAAAACAAAATCAAACAAGAATAAGTAGAAACAAATGTTATTGAGTTTGGCCAAATAATTTTCTCATTTGCATGGAATAGTAAGTTTTGGCTGCCTAAAATTAATAGAGTCAATTTTCATGTTTTTGCATATTTTATAAACAAAGGTAGAAACAAATGTGCAATAGAAGATGCAAAGGTTATTATTCCCAACTTTTATACTCTATTGCACAACTAGATAGATGGATGGTCATGTTAAAGCTTGATAAGCCAAAATTATACTAAATTATGGCATGCACTTTACACTTGGGTGGTAATAAAGGAGAATATGCTAAATTTTTATCATCTTCATACTAGTTGTGGACTAGCAGTTCCAACCTTGCTGCAATTAAGAATTTGGGCAAATTCGGCTTCATTTCTTAGTATTTAATTTAAAAACTTGATTAAATAAAAATTAATCATATATTGAATTACAATCATTAGGGTTAACTACAACATTTTTAGTTTTAATTTCTTTTTGTAAACTACCAAACTATAGTAATGTTTCACAAATACACTGATTTAGGCTTCCAATTAAGGGCTTGGAGGGCCATTACATTAATCTCGACATGTTACAACATTTTTGTGGAAGCAAAATTCATCTTTTAAAAGAACTTGGCCAACTTTAGATATGTAAGTACCAAATCCTAATACATTCTGAATGTTTATCAAAGTCTTCCACAAATGATTATAGAAAGCATTTTAAGTTTGAAAGTTAAACATATTTAAAATTTGTTTGTATGTTTGATTTTTTACATTAGAAGCAATAAAGATAGAAATATACTTCCAAAAACATTTGCTCATTATAGATTAGATCTAAGATTGCATATTATTTTTGTTAATTTTGTTTGTTTATTGGTAGAATTTATTGCATATTAACATCACACATCTTCAAATTTTTGTGGATTTTATTCTTTCATGTTAGATTTCATATTAACTGTTAACTTGCGATAAATTCCTAGGTTTCTTTAGTATTTTGCATTGACAAGTTAACATTGTTATATACATTAATTTAAAAGATTATTTTTGTGTTAATTAAGCTAGTGAAAAAATTATAAAGAATTACTATTCTATTTTATTTTTATGAACAAAATTAACAATATTATAGTATAATTTTAATAATATTATTTTTTAAAATATAATTATTAATCATTAATAATAAAAATAAATTATTTATTATTCTATTAAAAAATTTCTAAAATATATGTCTTTTTCAACATCACTATTATGAAATAATCATAGATAATTTCAGGAATTTTAAATTTTAAAAATCAAATTTAGTTTAGAATTATTTTATAACATTTAATTTTCTAATTACACCTAATACAGTCAACATCCATGAATCATAATAATAGAGCTATATAATCTTGCCATCCAATAGCAATCTTTAAAATAATAATATCAAATGAGTCACATCTCTATATAAACCTCACTTTTTATTAATTACAAATCAAGGGACTTTAATGTAAGTCCAACTTCTCTATTTGCTTTTAAATATTAAAAATTACCAAAAATAAATCCTAACATTAGTCATACTATCTAATAACTTTCAATCTATTCTTTTATTTCTTCATTAAAGTAAGATAAAGCTTCTTTTTTTTTAATATATTTTTTAGAGAACTAAAATTCTTTTTTAAAATAAAAATAAAAATGACTAGGATTGATGTTTGAAGATCTTTTAAGACTTTTAATTTTTTTATTATCTTCAGTATTTATTTGAATGTCATAAGTAAGCATAAAACTATGATTTTAATACAACTAATTATTAATTTATTAGTAATTTATTATTAATTTACAACTAATTATTAATATTTATATATATTAATATATTAATATTTTTTGCTTACTTAAAGATTAAAGATTCTAAAAAGGGTTATGATTATCTTAGCTATTTTTAGACATGTCTACTTTTATCAACAGACAAATTTTTATTTATATTTTGAGATATATATATATATATATATATATATATACATATATGTAAGTTTTCATATTTAAATGTTCTAAACATAATCTATGTTCAAAAAAAATATATACTATTGCTCTATTATGAATAATTACATATAAGAACTTAAATTCGTATCAAATCAATATCAATCCAAAAATTGATAAAAATAATTAACATTACACACTTTGTTTGCAACTTTACAATAGTATAATAATAATAAAAATATATAAGAATAGTATGCTTCATTAAAAACTTATATTATTATTAATTATGATTATACAATAGGTAAATTGCATATAATATAAAAAGGATATTATAAAAAATCAAAAAATCAAAAAATATATCTTCCTAAGTATATACAAGCAAGAAAAGGAGAAGGGAAAATTTCTTGAAAGTTCTCTTCAAATGAATAAACTTAGACATCTATTCAAGTGCAAAGAGTGGACATCAAATCTTGCTCCTCCCTTCTTCTCTTACCTCCTAAATCCTAACTCCTAAACACAAATAATGTGCAATTAAAAACAAAAACAAAAACAAAATGTATGCATATATTCTATTTTTTGACTAGAGCATCTAAAGAACCGCTCTCAAATTGATTCCTAAAGTCTCCAATACATGGATGACTTGGAGAACAACCATCCTTCTCAAAATATTACAAGGCCATCAAAACCTTTCAAGCCACATACTCTTTAACAAGATTATTTATATTATGGGAACAGTTTAATAGTTTAATAATGGACACACCCAATTTGCAAGTAACACCACAAGTGGACACGGTGGAACTACCCGGAGTAAATGAGGAGGGTTTTACCTTGCGCAGTAAATGAGGGCGGAGCGTGCGGGCAGTAAAAACGAAGGGCGGGCAGCAGAGAAGACTTTTCGTCCTCGCCCCGGTCAGTGAAAGGTTTGACTGGGAGGGCATTACGCCCCGTGTTGTGACGTAAGGGCACATGGCTGGCAAAATTAAAACTAAAGGGCGGGGATGGATTCCCCCTCCACGAGGTCTCAGCCCCCATTCACACTACTACTCCCATCTCCCCATTTTTTTCCTTCTATGTGTGTGTGTATATATATATATATATATATATATATCTACATACATATACAAAACACTCCATTTTTACTACAAGATTGAATATTATACTTTGAACCAAACAACATATATACAAAAAATAATAAAATTGGAACATTGTGAACATTATATGTCCCTAATCAATTCTAATATTAATGTTACTCAATATGAATTTGTATGTACAAGTGATCATGGGTTCTAGAAGAAGAAAAAAAGAAAAAAAGAACTCACACAAGATGTGACATTTAAAATTTGAAGCATATCTATGTATATATATATATATATATGACGTTTTGTACAACATTAAATGTTTCACTTGTATATCATGTTAAAAAAATGTATAATAATAATAATAATAACAACAAAAAAAACCTAATCTGAGTTTGGAAATTTCAGATTAAAAATGGACATTAAGTTCGTTTCTTTGAAAGTTTATGGTTCATGTTTTGAATAATTTGTGGTCATGTTTATTAATGACTTTGTGTCATCTCTGTACAAAACAATGTTGAAAACATGTTGCAGAGTTAAAGGATCAACCAGGTTTATGAAATTTTATAATAATGGAATCAAATTTTGATGCATGCAGGTTAAGTTGCCAAGTGTGCCCTTGAATGGTACTTGGTACTCTCTCTCCTCCCATTAACATTTGCTTTCGAGAAGCAGATGCTGAAGACAAATGCACAGAGATGCTTTCTTCAATGCTTCCAATATATCATTGGCTCCATCTTTTTGTTGGTTTCTTCACTTCCTCAAATGAATGGGGACTTGCTTCTTTGAGAATGTGCATGTATGTGTGTGTATGTATTTATGTATATATGTACATGATGAATCACATTTTTATGTTTGAAAAATGATTGAAAATTGCACTTGTTGTGTGATATATGAAATTGAATGAAGGTATTTGAATCATTGACCCCATTATTTTAGTCATGCAACTCAAAAGCAGCTTGTTTCTTGGATGAAGAAAGGATAATAATCAGTACACCAAAAGGAAAGAAAGGAAAAGAAATTAAATTATGAATGAAGGAAGTAAAGAAATGAAAAGAAGTTGATTTTGGTTACTTTCCTTTCTATGCATGGATAGGTTTAGACGATGGGAAAATGTTATTTTTGAAAAGAAAGAGAAAAAGAAAAAGAAACAACATATATATATATATATATATATATATATATAGGTGTAGCTTAATATTACATAAAGCTTTGTGTTAGGACTGCTAAATAATATTTGATGTGGAATAAATGACAGCCTAAAAGAACAAATACTATTTTGTTTCCCCAAACAGATTCTTGAGTTGCTACATTTAGAGCAATTCTACAGCAACTACACAAAAAAATAAAAAATGAGAAATGGAACATAGAATGTAAGAAACAAAGAAACAAAAAATGCATGAAGGACAAAGGAAAAAACTATTGACAAAAATAATATTGCCACGAAGAAACTCTATATCACCCCCTCTTGTTCCTGCATCTATTTCCTTGACCCACTGCCATCAAATGTCTCCTCCAACAGTAAGGTCAACTATCTACATAATCTATCTAATCTTCTTCTCCATCCATCACATTGTGAAGGCTTAAGGTACCCAACCCATTTTCAAACTCCTCCCCATTTTTGACCTATAAAATGGTGTATTTCCAATAAACTTGATATGATAATAATAATCAGTTTTGACACCTTATGGGTTCACAATACCTAATTCACATTTTGTCTCAACTGCATGGTGCCATTGGGTAAGAAATTAAGAATTTCATGCCAACTTAGAAAATTTGGCAAGAGTTAAGCATTCTCTGTTTTGTGACCAACCACTAGTCATAATTAGGTTGGCCAATATGTCGGATTTGTGTTGAATAGAATCTTGAACTTAAACACTAATAATAGTTCTTTTTTTGCGCAAAATGATGTGAAAACACCTTAAATCCTCTCGATTTCTATTTCCCTACACAAGATTAATTTATTTATATTATATTTATTGATTTTTCATACACACATTGCAGATATGCTAAAATGGTTATGTTATTGGAAATGGGTCAGCTACCTTATATCCTCCCCCACAAGTTTTCTCATTCAATTCCAAACATCAATAAGCTTGCTTTTGCAATTGCTTTTCCCCTGAATGTTCTTGTTCCCCTCTCCACCAAAGGATCCCATTTGTGACTCACAGCAGGATTTGCATAGTACAAGGAATCTGAGAAGCCCAGGTCCTGTGCTCTCAAGGCTCAAAGGCATTAACTCCACTTTTGGCTGATTATGCATTGAAAACCCACCAGAACCTGGTGTATTTGTTTGTTTGTGGGTGGGTATGGGGTTATGTGAGTGTATATGAGTGCATGTATATGCACAATGTGTGGTGTATGTGGCTGTCAGAAGTGCATGGTGTAGGTGAATGCACAGTGAGGGACAGAGAGTAGGAGTTCATAAGTGAAGGTGATGGAGTAGTGTTTCCAATCCACCATTGTCTCCCCACCTCCCTTTTGTATTTCTTTCCCTTCCTTGCTCTGTTTGTGATGGCCACTCTGTGAACAGATCGCATTGCCCATGTGCAATGTCCTGATTACCAGTTCCATCGCCCTCCACCCATCATGCTTTTCAGCGCCACCCTTGGGGTTGATGTTCAGTTGAGAACAAGAGGCAGGGAGGTTAACAGAGTAAAGTACTTTTGACTCAGTAGTAGTGTTTGTACCTTCATTTCTTCTTTTTCTGTGTAGGTTTCCTTTTAATATATATATATATATATATGTATATGTGTTATTTTTTTTTTCTACTCTGTTTTTTTTGCATGTGTATGTAGGGTACTATTATGGGGAGATTTGATTGCTACCCCATTTGAGAAAGACTTTGTTTGACATGTGTTTAAGTCTATGTGTTAGGAGATTGCAAACCATGTTTTGATCTCTTAATTCTCAGTTCTTGTGTAAAAGGATTTTACTGTCAGATTGTGGTTTTTGCCTACAGTTTTGCCCTGGTGAAGGAATTAGCTAGCTGTTGATTCAGCACAAGGTGGCAACTGAATTCCATGATGCAGGTGGATGTTGGGAGCTCCTTGGAAGAGGTGCTAGAAGATGTCAGTCAGTCTCACGAGCTAAACAGAAGACGGAATGAATTTGTAGGGTGCAAGGGGAAAGGTTGGAAGTTGCAGTGCAGTTATGAGCAAGGTTCCACATTCACTGCGAATTAATTTCATGGCATTGGCAGCGTAAATGAGACTGGCCCGTTCCAGCCTCTGGCCCTCTCTGTGAGTCTGCGCCTCATGACTCTGAATTTTATAGGACTTTGAAGGTCTCGGGTCCAGGAGCCTAAAGCTAGAGGGACGTACGCATTGCATTGCCTTCGTTCCAAAACGCTTCACACCATTGCTACACCGCCTTCGAGCTTTTCCTTGCCCGTTATGTCTTCAACTGTCGTTTGCCACGCTCCAGTTTGCGTGCTGTTCACCCTCACGGTTTCTTATTCGTGAATCTCTGCCTGCACATATACCGACATCATCCTAAAGGAATGCACCAACTGTAGTTGCTACCCTTCTAGCTCGCATCTTCTCGCTCCTGTTCTCATTCTGGGATATTGGTTCAAATCTTTGCCCTCGATGTGGATTGAGAGCGGGAGTTTTTGTTGATGATTAATGACACCCATTAGATTGCCATATTTTACAGGTCTGTTACCCAATGCTGTTACGCTTTCAGGTATTTGGCTGTTCACTCATGCAACGAGTCAATACTTGGGTGACGGACCGCGAGTGACATTATTTCAGTACAGATTGAGTGGCGAAGCTCTTTGTCCCCAAGAATACTTGTCACGCATTCGAAGTGGCACCGATTGTTCGTAAGCAGTATTCCTGGAGTTATAATCGTGACTCTTCTATCATCATACTCTTTTGGTGTCTGTAGATTTATAATGTCCCCAGCTTGGTCGATTTTTTTTCTTCTCTTTCAAAGGAGTTCGGATGTCATGGCTATTCTCTCGGCCCTTTTTTTTTTTTTTTTTTTTTTTTTTTCCCTTCTTCTTTCATGCTTTCATTTCAGTGCTGTGTCTTGGATTGCACAGTATCAGTTCCTGTTGAGCCACTCTAAGAGTATCGCTCAGCTAAATTCAAACCTTGATGTGGACAGTCGCAGGCACGGCTAGGAGGAGAAATTCATGGGCTTTGAATACATCACGTCATAATGTCCATCCTTTTTGAATCGATGATGACACAGCTACTTTCTGATTGATGGCGCGTGAAGAGGTGATTTATAGGAGATGCTGCAAACGGCATAAAATAAAAACATGGAGAACCCTACTGCTGTATGTACACTTCGGCCGTCTCTCTCTCTTCAGATTGAGCAGCTCGGCCACCAAGAAAGTGGCAACTGTGATGTAAAAAGAGCTTCCAGTGCAATGGGCTGCTCGAAGGTCACTGAGGAGAAGTCCGTCTCTTCTTTTCTAGTAGCTAAGCAGTCCAGGAGTAGGAAGCCATCGTCTCTCACCGGCACTGAGGATTATTTGAGGAGAATCGATGTGGTAGTTGAAGGGTCTTCTTCAGACAGAAAAGCTATGAGCTTCAATCCATTCCGAGGTTAGCCTTGCGTGTACTCTATGCCCTTTCCATCATGTCATGAACAATTCAATCATCCAAAGTTGGGGTTGCAGCCTGCTGTTAATGTTTGAGGCAGTACGTTGTGCTATGAGATGGATTAATTCGTCTCTCCCAAAAGTCATTTCACGTGCACTGATTATGTACGGTAGAGCTTGGGCATGAATTTGCAGGTCACAGGAGAATTTGTTCCGGGAACCTCATCACATCCAGCAAGTCTGCGGAGAAGACACCGGGGGAGAAGGGGAGAAGTTCTTCTTTCAGGATCAAGTCTTCGGAGAAATCACTGGGGGAGAAAGGGAAGAGCCTGTCATCTAGGATGGACCAATATTCAGTGGCAAAGATCGCAGCCTCCCTTTTCCACTCTGCAGGAAAGATTGAGCGCTCCATGTCCATGTCAAGACTGGCTCACAGAGCGTTGCCAGAAGAAGTGATATCTTTGCGACAGAAATTTCAAGTAGCATCAGATCAGAATAGGGACTTCAGTGGGAGCGAGGAGAGAGGCTCTGATTCATCAACCAAGGACACAGAAGGTACTTCAACACTTTTCCTTCCAGATATACAACTCATTTGGAAGGCATCAACTGATTCCATTTATTTTTCTTTCTTTGGGAAGTACTTGTCAGTTAACAACTGCGTCCATCTTCAAAGCTATCTATCTCATCTCGGAAAAAACAAATCAAACTACTTACTTACCTCACTTTTTCAGATTGCGCTGCTCCATTGATCTTAAAACCATCATCCTTGCACAAATTTGACAATGACAGCACAAAAGCAATGCTGAAGGATGATGGGGAAGCCGAAAATTCAGCGAGTGCAGATGAAGAATCCCCCAAACCGATCATCGAAGAAGCTGATTCTGGATTACCTTGTACTCATTCAATTGGAGCCGCAGGGAGTATTCAGAGTTGTAATCCGACTCTCATGAAGCAGTCTTCGTGCTCCACCAATCTCAATCATCACGGTTGGAAGATATATTCCTTTCCATTTGACGTGAAACCTGGTGCTGATTTATAACTACCTTCAAATTAGACATATTCTTTTCTTGAAGCGTAGAGTATTGACTGTGAATCTTGTGCAGATGCTGGTGCAACTAACACACCAATCCTTGTTTACGGGTCTCAATCGACAATCTCGGACACGAACCACCAAGGGGTTTTGTCACTGGCTACATCCAAGGCGTCATCTTCACTGAGCTCACTACATAGCAGTACACAGAGCTCATTTCATTTAGACCCAGAGAGATCCCTTAATTTGCGACAGGAAACTGATTCTCCTGAAGACAGTACCGATTTCCAGACTCTTCTGTTGACCACTGGAAAAGTAACTGAGGCAGAACTCACAGAGGCTGCAGTGAGGTCCAGCCTTCAAAGAGAGGACTACCTCTCTGGCCCCTTGTTTATCTCCGAAGAACCTCAACAAGATGAATCACTGGAGTCAATTGGGGAAATTAAAGGCAATCAAGTACTTACATCAGGTTTAAAGATTGAAGAAGTGACTGATCCGAGAAGGACCTGCAACTCAGACGTTTGCCTAAACAGGAGCGTGAGCTGTGAACCCGGGGCAGGTGCTGAACGGAAAAAGAAGCTTAGAAAAAGGAGGCGCAGTGTTTCAGCCTCAGGAATTGGGGCCATGCTGCTCAAAGTTGTGCGCGTGTCAGATTCTGGGCCGATGGTGACGAGGAGATTGCCCAAAGTTGGGCCCGCTGAAATCATTTCTGGAGCTGAAGCATTGCGAGCCAGAGAGTATGTAATTCAGAAAACAGCACAAATATCTATGGGAAGATCACCAGAGTCATTTAGATCTCCGAATTCTTCTCTCACTGTCTGTCATTGTGAATCAGAAGATGCGGTATGCGTCATCTTAACCCTTTTTGTATCAGCTAGTACAGTGTGAGTGAAAGAATATATATATATATATATATATATATATATATATTTAGGCACATATCTTCTGTTCACAAGCTTTGTACGTGAAAACTTTTGATTATTTACCTCTTGTCCCCCTGGAGCTTTACAGAGGTGGTTGAAATCAATCAGCACGAGATCGTGTCCTAATTGTCTCTTTACATTGTCACTGCAGGTTAAATCAACGTACTCCAAGTTTATCAACATTGAGATCGACTCTGCCGGCGACCGTGTTGAGCTCAAGCAATACTCCAAGGATGTTCGAAAGGGTATCGATGGCTCAGGTAGGTTTATCTCGGATTCAGATGTTAATAGCCAGTCACAAATAAGAAGAGAATTTCTGCACAAATAACTTAATAGAAAAAATGGTACCAATATAAAAGCCTGGAAGTAAAAAGATAGTTGTTTGAAGACGCAGGCACCAAGTAGTTGAAGGTTTGTTTAGTAAAGGCCAAACTTCTGTTTCATACATTTTGCAAGTGCCTATAATGGTGTCTGATGTCTTTCCAGTATGGAAGATGTATTTGCTTTCCCAGCTTCACTTGACAGTATGAGATTTGGGATGTTTTCCTGAAGGAAATGGAGGAGCTTGTACGTGTGAAACTCGGAAACATAACCACCACGAGAAGATCCCAAGACTTTTTTCTGATCGGGGGATTAAAAGAGCGGAATGCACCTGCACACATGAAGGGATGACTCCTACTTTGGTTGACGGGGGGAGCTGTTCTTCTGATAAAGTTTCGGAACGGATGAATTCGAATCTGCAGCAACACGCGGCTGATGAAAAATTTGAGAACCAGACTAAGTGTACGAACAGTACATCAGCAGCAACCTCTGCAGTTAATGTTGAGGATAGAAGTGGAAAGTCAAGGAGAAGGACTAGCAAGGGAAGGACCTCCTACGACTTTGACTCTTCGGCAGGTGGTTTCTCATCAAGATTTAGCTGTAGTTTTTAAATTTGCTGTATGGAATATAGCGCAATATTTTTATTGAATCGAAATCATTTTCAAGTCGAATGCAGATCTAAATTTAGGAATCTCCACTGTGTGCAGAGGCTGTTAAAACCTCAAATTCAATTGGTGGCCGGCTTGGACAAGCACTATCCTCAATGGATACGAGTATGGCCATCACCAGGGAGAGGTCACGAAGCTTTGTGTCAAGGTTGCAAGCTGCTGCTACTTCTGGAAATGCGTCTGTAGATGTGTACCGCCTTGGCCCTTGCTCAACCTCCATTCTGGCCAATCCATCCTTTTCGAGCTCTCATCAGGACAGGCTATGGGAGGAGCAAGCAGATATCTATTCCAGCGGAGGACGTGGAACTCCTGGCCGTGACGACGAACCAGCAGCAGCAGCAGCGAATGCCTTTGTCCATTCCCCTTCGCCAGGGAACCCAGTCTCATTAGACGATCATCAGGTCCCTTCCGCCTCTGGCTCGTTGAGAAGAGGACAAATGGACGCCACTGTAAGAGCTCCCTCTTTCACGTCTTTCTTATCTAGTGGAGATCGGGGGAGCCGAAAGAAAGGGAAGAAGAGAGGACGACCCCGGACACCACTGAGGAGCTTGTCGGCTGAGGATGTGCACAGAATGTGCTGTGGAAGAAGATCACCAGAGGGTGGCCACTTCATACAACAAATCATGTTGAAGATCAGAGGTCACTCTTCCCGGTCCTCCAGTCCCAAGTGCCCCAATAGTAGGACGAAGAAAAGGAACACCTGGAGCAGCTGCATCTGTTTCTCCCCCAACTGATCAACTTCCTCAAGCTCTTTGGATCTCAACCCTGACGTGGGCATTTTTCTAAACTCTCGCAAATGAATGAAAGACGAAGCAAAACAATTTATTGATCTTTCTCGTGCCCTGAACCTCGGGTTGTGCTGCATTCAGGTTTTTGGCAATGGCGTTGGTTTAGATCAATGCAAAGCTTTAGCTCCCCAACTGCTTGACAAACCCATCTTCTCTTTCGCTTTCCGTGCATATTTGATGAAGAGACACACAATATGGAGAATGTGGTTTGTGTTTGAGCTTGAGTTTTGCAGTTTGGGACAACGGATCCATTTGCAAAAAGAAGTCCTGCTCTGAGTTCATGAGAACTCTCTTCAGTGCGTAGAACAAACCAGCAGTCTCCCTGAATACCATTCTTTTGTGATCAGTGTCATGTTTGTGTGAACCCTTCAACTCCTCTGAATATTCACTGGTTCCACCAAAACATTGAACTGATCAGCAAGCTATTAGAAGGTCCATCATGTTTTCGCTCAAACCATTTGATTTTTAATTTTAATTTTTTGGAATGGTGATTTGGGTTAACTGTAGAATGTAAAACAAGATAAATCCTGTCAAGTTGCTTTGGAATATTCGGCGGTAGAAAGAACTAATTTTGAGTTTCCCTCCTCTTGTTTGAGGACATGTGAAACGAGTAAACATGACATGTCTGACGACTTTACCATTTTATCTACAGTAATATATATAAATATTATTTAATTCTCTTAACTTTCATTGTTGGCAACTTCTGAAAATAAAAAAATGGTCATTAATATGTGGCATTAAAGATTCTCTCCCTTTCAAGTCATATATATATATATATATATATATATATATATGTTACTTAAAAAAATTTGTTAATTTCTTTATACTTATGGTGTTACTTGGAAATCAGTATTCAAAAAAATATTTTGATTTTGTGATTTTGAATGTATTATGTCATGTAGTTCTAATTTTTTATCACCAAAATTTAGAATAATTAAGACTCTTTGCATGGTTTCACTCATGTTAAATTACTTTGTTTATTGTTAATTGATATAATCTTAGTAGTTAATATAACTATTCCATTATTCAGCATATATGGTTATTAAATATTTTTTATTAGTTATTTTATGAATATTTTAAATATAAAATGATTAAAACAAAAAGTTACTTATTAATACTACTTATTGCTAATTAATTTTTAAGACCATTTTATGTGATTATATCTAATTTACCAACTAATAAGTTTAAGTTATCAACACAAAGACTCTAAGTCTACAATGATAAGCATAATTAAGTATAAAACTAATAATCTTAATTTTAATTAAGGACTATGACTAATGTGTTATAGTAAACATCAAATTTGAAAAAAAAAATTAGCTTCTAAAATAAATCAATAATGTCACAATAAAATTAAAAGTCTAACAATAAAAATAGAAGAGAAAAACATATTGATCAAATCATGTGCCTTTTAAATTCAAATTTGTTTATACTTTGATTGTAAGGAATAAATATAATCTAAACTACAAAACTAATATTTATTAGTGATTTTTTGTACTTGGTTCAGAGCATGGATACAATAATATGCTCTAATTATATAATCTTATACACCAATAATGTATACCATGGCAAAAAGACTTCAATAAGGTATGTTTCTCAAGCTGAAAGGCAATGTATAGAAATTAGAGCTTTAGTAAGGTTAAAGAGAGGAGAGAGTACTAAAAAGATTGCAAGAGATTTGCTAGTATTTTAGAGTATTTTCATAACTTTGAAAGAAACATTTATTAAGTTGAATGATATAAATTGTAGTTTTGATAATAGACTATAAATATTCAATGTAACAAATTAGAGAGCATATGTGCAAGGAATCACTATTGGTGGCTTTGAGATAACATCTAAAGTATGCATTTACATAGCAAAAGAAGCTCATATTATTATGAATGATTATATTATAAAAAAGATATCATGTTAAATAAGCTTTAAATCTAAAG
The DNA here is from genome assembly GCF_059467195.1 of Physcomitrium patens. NCBI lineage: Eukaryota > Viridiplantae > Streptophyta > Bryopsida > Funariales > Funariaceae > Physcomitrium > Physcomitrium patens. The sequence continues at coordinate 6,163,171 of NC_143423.1, forward strand.
TTGAGCAAAAGAAGCCAAAAAATCCACATTTAGTCAAATATAATTAAGATTAGAGTTTACAAAATATCATGAATTTTAGGCATATCATGAATTTTAGTCTTAATACTCCCTTTTGTAGAAAGGACTTCTATTTATTTTGTAGAGATATAAATGAGCCAAATAAAAAAAAGATGAAATAAGAAATTAATATAGGTATATTTAAGAGAGAGTTAACAATAGGTTAAACTAAAATTTACCTCAAATTATCAAAAATTCATACTTAAAGAGGATTGGTTGTCAACATGGATTGAAATCAGATCCGAAGGCACAAAACCATATACTTATGTTGATTCTAAGGTTCTTTTACAAATCAAAGAGTAGAATTTGAGTGTAGATTAGAGGAGAGATTTTCAAGTATTAATTTCATGTCATTTGGATTAATACTGAGATTTTCAAAGTTAATAATGTTCTTCATGGATTTGGATTTTGAGAAATAAAAATAAGTTTACAAAGTTTAGAATTTTGTGAGTTTTGTAGTATATTTATAAGTGAAAATTGAAAATTTTATTGTTGTACTTATTATAAATTTATTTGAAAAATTTGAGGATATTCGAACAATCAAATTATGAGATACAATGGTATTTGTAAGTTATGGTCTTAAAAATTGGAATTTAGAAGATTAGTGAGGATTTCTAAGATATTTATCAATCTACTAGTTGGATTGACATACAATTTTTTTCAAAGATCACTATCTTGGTTTTCAATAATTGAAAAAAAATTGGAACAATTTGAATGGTATAATTAAGAGATCATGACTCAAGAATATCAACATCAAGGTTGAAAAAGAAGGCCGGCCAACCCTCAAGCGGAAGTTTGGAATTATTGTCTATAAAGTATGTACAATCTTCTTCAAATTTTTTGTACTTGTTGTTAACTTAGTTATTTCAAGGTGTACAAAGTTTAAATCAAAACCAATGATTTAATAATTAGTTATTAAAATTTTAATATTTTATAGGATTATTAAGAGCTTTATTTAAGATTTATGGTTTTTTTAAGATTTAATTAGGATTTTAGATTTATCTAAGATTTAATTAGGATTTAAGATTTTATCTAGATTTGATTAGAATTCGAATAGAATTTGATTAGGATTTGAATAGAGTTTGATTAGGATTTGATAAAGATTTGATTAGGATTTGATTAAGGTTTGATCTAGATTTAATTGAAATTTATCTTGAAGTTTGATTAAGATTTTAGTAGTATTTTATTAGGATTAGTCTAGGATTTAGGATTTGATTAGAATTTGATTAAGATTTAATTAGGATTTGACCTAAAATTTGATTAAGATTCATTAAGATTTCAATTAAGATTCTAATTAAGATTTGACCTAAGTTTTGTTTAAGATTCAATAGGATTTTAATTAAGATTTTAATTATAATTTTAATTAAGATTTGATGTAGGATTTATTTAGGATTTAATTAAAATTTTTATTTTAAATATTTTGAAAGGATTTTTTATTATTTATTAATTTTTTATTCTAATATTTCTTTAAAATTATTATTATTTATATACAGGTTTATTTTTATATTTATTTGAAATTTCTTTATTATTTTTAAAAAAAATTAATTTATAAGTTCTTTGTATTTCTTCTACAACTTCTTTTAAATTTATTTTGGATTGATAAAAGTTTCATTAAGGTTATTAAGGAATATTTAAAATTTATTTAAGATTCTATTAGACTTGGTAGGATTATTGTTGCTTTTCTACTTACCTTCCACAGATGTTGTCTTATACATTCTTAAGCAAGAATACACATAATATGATATAAGTGATGAATCCAACATAAAAGCTTAAGGTAGAAGATCTTGGAGTTTATTTATTTTTATTTTTATTTTTATTTTTATTGAATGGAAAATTACCAAGGTCATGAATCTTAATAAAAGAAATCCTCAATACACTCTAATGTCATTCAAAAAGACAAAAAAATTACTCAAAGATGATATAGTATTAAATTAGAATAGCTATTATTAAATACAAGAAGATTAGAAAGTCTTGAAATAAGACTAAAGACTAATAAGGTATTGTAAAGAATGAAGAAGGCTTCATTTTTGGCTTCATATATACTCTTAACTATGAATTACATAGTAATGTCCTATAAGACCTCCAAAATGTGTTGACTTTGCAAGATACATATTTTAACATGTGAGGCAAGTTTTTTATATGTATGCCACATAGTTAGTTAGTTCCAGAAGCTACCTATATGTGATTAACTTGTTAATCTAGTTTCTAACTTACCAATTAACTACAAATATATGTAAAATCAAAGTAACATTCATGAAGCTTTTAGGAAGCTTTTAGAAAGCTTTTCTAGAAAATATTATAAAATAAATTTATATTTATTTATTTCTATTTAATTATATAGATAAACATTATAATAAATATGTATGTTTGTAACATTATTCCTCTTTCTAGGGACGATTTCGATGAGGAGTGATCATCATTTGTTGAGAATATCCAAGATGTGGCAATTTGTATTTGCAACATACTCTGATCTTTGTTCTCTTTGAAGATGGTTGATAGGTCCTTTCAACTATTGATAGTATCACATACTAGGGCAAAAAGACCATCCTATTATTTGATCATTGTTGAAGTTTATGTAAGCTTTTTTAAATAAAATATTTAGAATATTGTTAAGAGTTATTTCTACTTCTAATAAAATCACCAAATATTGAGAGTTTCTTCCAAGGTCACAATATCATATATGTTATATCTAAGTATATATTCAAGGAAAGATATTTGTTCTTGACGATGTTCATTTTAATTCCATCATCTTGAAGGTTGTAAAAATTGTAATATCTTATCTAATAAGCCAATAAGTAATAATTCTTGAATTGAATTTGTTTATTATTAGTTCTTTATCTCTTTAGCATCATAAATAAATAAAAATTACAAATAAAAGTAGAAGATAGAATGCTATCTTTTTTAGATCTTGTTTCTTTTATAGCAAAGATTTACTATTCTTGATCTTGATTTTGCTGGATGTTGTCAATGCAAAGCCTCAATATCCTTTATTGCATTTATAAGATTTTTTTATTGGCTCCCATGTATGTTTATTAATATCATATTCATACCAATGAATAATATATTCTAATCTGTTTTGGCACGGCCTTGAATCTAAGACTTCTTCCACCTCAAACTCTTGATCATTATCCATTTTTATGAAAAGAGGTGGCATTTATCTTCTTTTCAACCTATTCATTGTTTTATATGGTTCAAAAAGAGACATGTGAAATATGGGATGGATTTGCATAGATTCTAATAGATATAATTAATAAACAATATAATTGACTTGTTCACAAATAAAAAAAGATCGAAGCCTACAATAGTCCAACTTATCACAAAGATGAATAGTCTTGACATTGGGACAAAGTAGCCATATTTTGTTACCTACAATGAATTGTGGTTGTTCCTTACAATTAGTATTTATATTGATTTTTTTTTCTTGAGATTTCTTTAACTATGTCTTTATTGTTGTATGCAACTTTGACAAATAATTTGCCAAATCTTCTGCCATAAGATTATTAACTTTTGAAAAGTCAAAAATATCAAGTCATGGATGATAACCATAATTGACAAAGAAAGGTCTTTGTTGAGTAGAAAAATATATCAAATTATTTTTACGTAAACTTTGTCAATAACAAAATAGTTGTCAAATCATCTTAATAATAGTTGATGGTATACTTCAAATATTGCTCTAAAACTTGATTCATTCATTTTGTTTATCCATTAATTTGAAGATGAAATGCCAAAAAGATCTTTATATTCACCTATAGAATCTCAAAAAGGATTTTTTAAAATCTTGATATAAATCGAATCTCTTTATTTAATATAATATCTTTAGGTAATTCATAATAGTAATAAATGTCGTTAAGAAAAAACTTAATTTTTTTTCTCTTGTAATAGATTTTGTATATGATAAAAAATGTGCCATTTTTATAAAATGATCTATTATGACAAATATAGAATCATAGAAATCTAAAATTAAAAGATTTGTGATAAAATTCATAGAAATAGAAGACCATAATTATTCTAAAATAAGTAATGGCTGAAAAAGTCTATAAGGTTGATGAAGAGGAGTTTTAGATCTTGAAAAAATATTACATGATTGTACAAAGTTTGTAACCATTTTTCACATTTGAAGCCATCCAAAATCTTTCAATATTAGCTCCAAAGCCTTATTGTATCCAAAATATCTGACTTTTGAAAAGTCATAATAAGCTTAAAAAATACATAATTATAATTTAATTTTTAGAATATATAATTATCTTTCAAATTAAAATAGATTATTCTTAAACTTAAACTTGAAAGTACCAAAAAATTTAAAATAATTATTCTTGATATCATAAAAAAGAAGATCAAAGAACATATTGATTAAATTTGTTTAACAAAGGTTGATCAATAGTTAATGTTGATTTTATTGCTTGACAATAAAAATTCTTTGGCTTCAAAAAAATCATTCTTTATTGATCAAAAACTACATCTCTTTCTTTTAATATAAAATAAAAATATCAAAATAGAAAGTTTAAAAAAAATTGTAGTTTTTTGGGTTGAGAAGTGATCTTGAAATCAAAACTTGATAAAGACATGCTCCAATGGTCTTGGCAATAATTTAAAATAGATGCTAATATAAAGTACTTGAGGTGCTTTATATATCTAGCATTCAAGAGGAGCCACAACTTAAAAAGTGTTCTTCATGAAGATTTGGTAATAATTGGCAAATTCTAAAAAACCACTCCACATCTCTAATTATTTTTGGAATCTTCTAATCTATGATAATTTGGACCTTCTTAGGATCCATCATAAGACCGTTTTTTGAAATAATGTATTCTAAGAAATCAACTTAAGTAGTGTAAAATATAGACTTTTCTATCTTGTTATATAATCTTACATCTTTTAGTTTTTGTAAGACATAATGAATATGAATTTTATGCTCTTTTGTATTCTCAGAGTATATCAAGATGTCATCTAAATAAAAGATAATAAAATTATTAAGAAACTTAAAAAAGACATTATTTATTAGATGTTGAAAAGCAACTGGCATATTTGTGACTTCAAATAACATGAAATTATATTAGAAATATCCATACTTGGTTTAGAATGTAGTTTTTTATTTGTCTCTTTTAATGACTATTAAATTATATGCTCTTTATACATCTATTTTTATACAAATCTTTATTTCATTTAGTTGATCAAAAAGTCTTGAAATCAAAAATAGAAGGTATCTATTCTTGATAGTCATCTTATTGAATCTTTGATAGTCCATATACATGTGCAGAGATCTATCTTTTTTCTTCACAAATAAAATAGGAGCTCCGATTGGAGATTTAGAATGGTGTATAATGTTCTTAGCCAAAATTTTATGAATATATTTTTTAAGTGCAACCAACTTATTTTGTGATAGGCTATAGATTGGACCAAATAGTGGTTGAGCTCTTTCTTGAAGATCAATAGAAAAATCATAAAGATAATGCTTTGAAAGAATATTCATATTTTATTTTTGAAAGATGTATTAATAATCTTAGTATTGGCTTGGAATACCACTTGAAATCTTTTTTCTATTGATAATAAGGATGGGATCTACAACAAAAGTTGACCCTTCTTTTGCAGCATGTATGAAAGTTTTTGCATCTATCAATAATAGTTTGGATATATTAGTCTTATAGGTTTCTACTTACTTAGCAGAATCTTAGACTAAACTATAGAAAAAATTAAGATTGCAAGAAATTTAGTCTATTTTAAGATTATATCTTTCTAAACATGATAATGTCAAAATAATAAAATTAAGAGGAGAACTAATCATGTTAAATATTACTAAATTATTATAACTACTAGTTTTTATTTCTACAAAAATAGTTTTATATATAATATTTTCAAAAGACAATGAACAACCATCTATTAATTTTACATGAACAAATTTGATTTTCTTAACAAAAAATATATCTTGTTTATTAATAAAGTCTTTGTCTATAAACAGATTGAAGTTCTTGAATCTAATAAAGCTAAGATTTTATGATTTTTTGGTCCTATACAAATTTATATTATAAAATAAGGTGAGGGATTTGAGGAAAAAATAGGACCTTTAATAGGAGTTGTATAAGATTCCAATTTTATGATCTTTATTATAGTTGAAAAACTTATTTTTTGAAATATTTTCTTTTTTAGCAACTATGCTCTTCATTTTGTGATTGCATTGTTTCTTCGGACAATATTGAATAATATTCTAGGATTCTCTATAATATAGGCAGAAAACTTTTTGATAATGATGAGTTTTTTTTTTATTCAATAAGAAATTTAATATGTATCATATCAATTTGCATTAGTTCCAACCTTGATGAACAAGTTTTTAAAAACTTAGGAATTGTAGTCATTACTTGACTTGTTCTTCTTTAATCAAATCTTTACTCTTGACATCTTTTAAATAATCGATTTTCACATGCAATGGCATGAACAATAAATTATTCTAAAGATTTTACTTTCAAAATTTTCAATAATAAATTTTTGAGATTATCTTTCAATCCATATCCAAATTGATTGATAAAAGCTTTGACATTCCAATCTATGTTACAAGTAAGGTTTTGAAATTCAACAGTACATATAGTAACTAACTGTGATTCTTATTGTAAAGATAAGAGCTTAGTTTCTACTACTCTTTTTCAATCACTTTCTTCAAATGTGGCCATAAACACTTTTAAGAATGAATTCAAATCATAAAAGATTTTTGAATTTTTTCTTATTTTTGGTGTAAATTAAAAAATTACACTTTTAGATAGAAGTGCACCTATGAATCTAACTTGAGTAAATCCATCAAAATATTGGAATAGGTACAAACTTAGACTGAGCTTGATTTGTTGCAAAAATCCTTAAAATTTTGATCTTATTCCATCAAACTTCTTATTCATACTAATCCTTGTTTCCATCATACCTGTCAAAGTAAAATTTCTTAGATTTAATTATGAAATTGATCTACTTCCTTCCTTCAATTGTACAATTTCTTGACATAGATTTTGAATCTCTTCTATAGGCATAGGATTAGTATTTCCATAGTTGCCATTGGTGATGTGTGAAATTTCCATCCTAAGAGTGTTGAAAATTTTATAAAGATCTCTAATAATTACAAATCTATTTTCACTTCTACCAAGTATAACATCTATGATTTTTCCTTCTATTTCAAAATAATTAATAAATCTATAAGTCAAATTAGAGGAAGATAATCTGCAACTTATAGTATCAAATGAAAATTTCTACAAAGAGGAATAATCCTTTGTTTTTAAGAAAAAAATTAATATTAAAAAATAAATAATTTTATTAAAGATAGATAATTTAAAACCTTCAAAATACAACAATAGAAGTGGAATAATCCACTCATTTCTAAAATAAGATATAAATCTTAAAAAAAAATCTTCAATACATTCTTATGTCATTCAAAAGGACTATAAAATCACTCAAAGATTATATAATATTAAATTAGAATGACTATTATCAAAGATAAAAAGATTAAAAAAACTTAAAATAAGACTGACAACTAGAAAATTTTTAACAAGAATGAAGAAGGCCTCATTTTTACTTCCATATATATTCTTAACTATGAGCTATATAACAATGTCCTATATAATCTTCAAAATATGTTGACTTTGCAAAACATGTTTCTTAACTTACAAGGCAAGTTTTTTATATGTGCATTATATAATTAGCTTATTCCATAAGCTACCAATATATGATTGACTTGTTAAGCAAGTTTCTAACTTACTAATCAATTACAAATATATGTAAAGTCAAAGTAGTGTCTATGAAGCTTTTAGGAAGCTTTTCTAGAAAATATTATGAAATAAATCTACTTTTGTCTCTTTCTACTTAATCATATAGGTAAATATTAGAATGAATATGTATGTCCATGATAAGAATGAGAGCAAGAGTTTTGAAGGAACTATGGAAGGAGCTTCAAGTGGAGCTTCTAGTAGAATTTCCACCAAAGGACAAGATATATACATGGATTCAACCATTAAAAGCATGTTTCAAGCTTTTATATTCTTTATGCAACAACAAAAAAAGTAATAATTATAAAGAAGCTTTAGGAACCAAAGTATTGCAAGTAGTGATTAATAAAGTTGATCAATTCAATGGAAGAGATATTTTAAAGTATTTAAGATGATATATAGAAGAAATAGAATTAAATCAAATTTTTGAAAAGTAGATGATTGAGCTATTTGGGCTTGCCATAGTATTAAAAATAAAAAATATAATATATTAATTATAAAGTATTATAAAAATTCATAGGAGATATTTTTATATACAATAAAAGAAAAATATTTCTTAAAAGATATTGATTGTGTTACTAAGAAATTATTTTTAGAATAGATTGAGCAACTTTACAAGAATATATAAGTAATAGAGCTATTAAGAGAGTTTAAAAGACAATATTCTCAATAATCAAAGGTAGAGAAGTTAACATTGAAGCTAAAAAAGGTTGAATTATTTCTTCAAGCTACCAATGGAGAATTATAAAAAAATTAGATATGCATCTTGAAGATAAAAAAAAAAAAATGAAGGATTAATAATGAAGTGGAAAAATGTTGAAGTTGCAGTAGATTTGCTTATAAAACAAGAAAAAAAAAGATAGGATTAATATTCCAAAATTAATATAAAAACATAAAATTCAAGTATATACAATATAATTAATAATGCCTATTATTCTATCTGAAGTATCTACATCAAAGAAAGAAGATATGGGAGTTGAAGAAATTATACATGGAATGTAGGATCTTCAAATCAAATTGGTAAGACTTGAAGTAAAGACTTCTATAAATAATTTGAAGGATATTTTTAAATAAAGATATATACAAAGATGTATTTGGTGTGACAATATTTTTTATACTAGGAAAGATTGCAATGAATTTAATGATATGATATAATAAGAAGTTATTTTTTGGAAAGATGGAAAGGTGGCATTAAAAGATACAAGAAACTTCTTTCAAATCAATTTTAGCAAAGAAGATATGAAAGCATTGATTCAAGACTATTTAATAACACATGCAGTAGCAACATAAGAAAGTGCAAGTTATGGTGCTAGGATAGATGATCTTAATAGAAATATAGAGACAAGTGGATTTTAGATTTTTTCTATTTCTATAATGCAAAAAGAAAAAATACCTTGAAAACCATTATTAAGAATTGCAACAATAATATGTGATACAACAAGTTGAAAAGATCTTATAGAAGCTCTTTTAATTCATGCATATATTACTAAGAGCCAATATAAAGTCTTGATGGAAGAAAAGAGACGAAGAAATTTTGATGATACAAGAGAAGGAAATTCTTCTAAAAAGCAAACTCAAAGAAACAAGGCTCATGAAGTAGCTTCACAAGAATTGCCTATAAAGAATACTTCAATGACATTGAAAGAAAAAACAAAGAAGATAAAAGATAAAAATAAAACAACACCTTATAAACTACTTTATGATATTGAAGCAACAACAAATTTAAAGGAGGTGTTGGAAGAACAAATATTAAATGCTAAGGCGGAATTCACATTGAAAGAGATTTTACAAAATATAAAGAAGAAATTTCATGATGTTATTATTGACATCATTAGAAAAACAAAAAAATAAAAAATAATAGATGAAGCTACAATGAGTAATGATATTGATGCAAGAATATATAAGGATAAAAAAGAGTTTGATAATGATTACAAACAATCAAGAAGTGAAAGAAATAGTTATAATCAATGAGTACATTTTGAAGATTATAATGACAAAAAAAATAGAAGCTTCAAGTTATTATATTTGAAAGCATTAGACAAAGATAACTACATAAATATTAGGAAAGATAGGAGATATAGAAGAATCAATTGTTGCTTTAGTTGACTACAATTCTGAAATAAGTCTTATGCCTAAAGATCTTTATAAGAAGCAAAAGTGATCCATTGATATTAAACATAGATAGTTAATATAAGTAGCTAATAATATACAAAGTGAATTATTATCATGGATACAGAAATACAGACTCGAGATCTAACAAGAAGTTCAAGAAGAATTGGCAAGAACTAGATTAATCAGATGAATACAAGAACAACACCAGAGAGATGAGCTAGAGCTCCAAGAAATGTGTTGTCGAGACTGAAGAATTCTTCAGCCTCGATTTCAATATATACTCCTATTTAGGAAGCTTCTCAAGCAACTTCTATCAATTAGGAAGCTTCTCAAGCAACTTCCATCAATTAGAAAGCTTCTCAAAAAACTTCCATCAACTAGGAAGCTTCTCAAGCAACTTCCACCAACTAAGAAACTTCTCAAGCAACTTCCCTCAACTAGGAAGCTTTTCAAGCAACTTCTATCAATTAGAAAGCTTCTCAAGCAACTTCTACCAACTAGGAAACTTCTCAAGCAACTTCCATCAACTAGGAAGCTTCTAGAAGGTTCCAGAAACTTGTCTCTAGAAGGTTCTAAGGACTATATCCCTAACATCACCGCCTCCTTTAGCTTCAAGGTCTCTGAGAAGTAATGTTATTGTTAATCAGTACCAACATGAGAAAATGAAGATCTGTCGCATAACGTTTGCTATGAACTCCAATTGTTGTTCACGAGGCAAGTGGTTCATCGGCCCTTGAAGGCAATGGTAGTGGCCCACTTCTTCTGATTGACCATCGTAAGCGGGCTCAATCTCAAATACAATCACCAGTGATCGATTACTCGGTATCCTCCATCGTCGTCGTAGTGCAAGCAAATCTTCATCTCGAGGTCACCTTCATGAGCTAGTCGGTTGAGATAATCTAACTGGCAAAGTATCTATCTCTTGGTTATCCATATCAGAAGACCAAACTATGGTTATTGAAAAAATAGCTACTACGAATTTTGGTGGTTCTCTCCCCCTTTCTTATATTCTTGGATGAGCATGCTTCAGAAAGAAGCTATTGTCCAATCGGCTTGGATTTATGAGGATGTCGTTGATGAAACTCCTGTACCTTTTGTGACGCATTGGTGAGATTTTCAATTGGCTCCCACGTTTGCTCATTAATGTCATAGCCGCACCAATGGACAAGATACTCCAACTTGCCCCACCTTCGCCGTGAATCCAGTATCTTTTTGACTTCATATTCCTCATGGTTCTCGATCTCGATACTAGGTGGCAGACATTGCACTCTTCCAAGAAAAGATGACTCTCGATAAGGCTCCAACAGAGAAACATGAAAGACTGGATGTACTTTCATAGAAGCCGGTAATTCCAGACGGTATGCCACTGGATTGATTTGCTTCTGAATGATAAAAGGTCCTAATCTTCGATAGTCCAACTTATCACATGGTCGCTTGGTTTTGATATTTCATCGAAGAAGCCATGCTTTATCTCCAACTTTGAAAGTAGGTGCTTGATTTTGAAATCTATCTGCAAACGCCTTGTAAGATTCTTGAGCAGATTGTAATTGAAGCTTCAATGTAGTTTGAAGCTTTGATAGTTGCTTCACAAATCCTTCAGCTGTTGGATTGTTATTTGTTGATGGACTCAATAAATCAAGCTTCGGATGATATCCATAGTTAGAAAAGAATGGTGTGTGTTGAGTCGATATATGGAGGGTGTTGTTATTTGCAAACTTGGCTAGCATTAGATATGCGGTCCAATCATTTTGCTGATAATTGATGCTGCATCATAAGTATTGCTCCAAGACTTGGTTCACCCGTTCCGTTTGGTCATCAGTTTGAGGATAAAAAGTCAAAGAAAGCTTGATATCTACCTTCAGTATCCCAAAGAGAGATCTCCAAAACTTTAACACAAACTGGGTTCCTCGATCTGATATAATATCATCTGGTAGTCCATGATATCGATACACATTATCAAGAAAGAGTCTTGTTGTGACTTCACTAGATGATGTCTTCTTACAAGGGACAAAGTGTGCTATCTTTGTAAGCCAATCTACCACGACAAAGATGATGTCAAATGAGTTCGATGATGGCAGGTCCGTGGTGAAGTCCATGGGAATTGAATACCATGGTCCACGTAGAATCGATAATGGCTGTAGGAGTCCATAAAGGCGATGCCAAGGATTCTTGGATCTTGAACAGATGTTGCAGGAGAGGACAAAATCTTTCACATCCTTCCACATTTGGGGCCACCAAAAATCTCGAGAAATAAGCTCCAAGGTCTTGTTGAATCCAAAATATCCTGCAACTGGAAAATCGTGGTAAAATTGAAGAACTCGGAGTCGTGTTGGTCCTTTTGGAATATATAACCGCTCCTCAAAGTATAAAAGATCTCCTTCCACCTTGAACTTGTCGTCATTGGCACACTACTTAATATCAATGGCTATTGAATCTTCAATGGTCATGGCACGTACCTGATTCAGGAAGTCAGTATCAATTGACACAATAGTAGTGCAAAGCTGAAATTGCTCTGGCTTCAACAATATCATACATTATTGATCAAACGCTACTTCTCTAGCCTTTGGTACAAGATACGATCTCCTCGATAGCGCATCAGATAGTCCTTGCTGCTTTCCAGGTCGATAAGTGATAACAAAATCAAACCTAGATAGCAACATACTCCACCAAGCTTGACGTCGATTTAGAACTCGAGCCGGCATGAAATACTCCAAATTCTTGTGATCTGTGTATACGGTCATTGGATGTGCAGCTTCTTCAAGAAAGTGACGCCATTCTTCAAAAGAATCCACTATAGCAAGAAGTTCCTTATCGTGGATCTCATAATTGATTTCAGCAGCAGAGAACTTTCGAGAATAGAATGTAATCGGATGGAGCTTCTTGTCTTCTCCCATTTGTCAAAGTACAGCTCCCAAAGCAAAATCCAAAGCATCAATTTCTAAATAGAAGGCCTTTGTAAAGTTTGGATGTACGAAGATTGGAGCCGTAGTAAATGCGGACTTCAGGTCTTGAAACGCCTTCTCTGCTAGAGGTCCCCATTCTAGCTTATCCTTGCATGTCAACCAAGTGAGAGGAGCAGCAACTTGAGAGTAATTCTTGATGAAGATCTGATAGAAGTTGACAAAATCAAGAAAGCATTATACGTCTCTAACTGTCTTCGAAACCTCCTTGAACACAATTGCTTCCACCTTCTTGGGGTCCATCTTCAAGCCTTTCGTAGTTGCAACAAACCCCAGAAACTCCATCTCTATTTGGTGAAATAAACACTTTTCCAACTTGGCATATAGTCCTCGCTTGCATAGTTTCTCCAACACCAAACGAACGTGCTTTTCATGCTCTTCCTCATTTTTGGAGAATATCAAAATATCATCCAAATAGATGACAACAAAATCGTCAAGGTGCTCTTGGAAAATGTCATTCATCATATGTTGAAAGACCGCTGGAGCATTAGTAAGACCAAAAGGCATGACATTATACTCAAAATGGCCATATCTTGTACGAAACGTTGTCTTCCACTCATCTCCTTCCTTGATTCGTACGAGGTTGTAAGCTCCCCTTAGATCAATTTTTGTAAAGATCCTTGTACGTCCAAGTTATTCTAAGAGACCAAAAATCAAGGGTAACGGATAACAATTCTTCTTTTTTACCTTGTTGAGGCCTCGATAGTCCATGCACATCCGCAATGAGCCATCTTTCTTCTTCACAAATAAGATGGGTGCTCTAGCTGACGATTTTGAATGATGGATGAAGTTCTTGGCTAGATTCTCGTGGATATACTTCCGCAACTCCGCCAATTCCGTCTGTAATCGATTGTAGATTGGGCCAAAAGGTGGTTGTGCTCCTTCCTACAAGTTTATGGTGCAATCATATGGTCGGTGTTCCGATAGCATGTTGGCATTCTTCTTTTGAAACACGTCTTTAAAATCCTTATATTGCCCAAATATACTTGTTGTCGAGATCTTCTCTCTAGTAGTTGGAGCTGCATAAATGACAAATGGTGTGCCTTTCTTAGACGATCTTATAAATGCTCTTGCTCCAATGAATAAGGATTTCTCTATTCGGGGTTTTCTACTAGGCTTGTTCTTGGATGGTTTTGTAGGAAAGGTCATCTTCGGCAACTTCCAATCTATGGATGGGTTATGCTTTTTTAACCAAGAAAGACCAAGAATAACAAGATTTGATGGAATTCTAATAATATTGAAAATAATATGACTACTGTGGCCCTTAAACATCACTTCTATAGGTTCTGATTCATGGGTGATACTACCAGACAATAAAGGTCGCCCATCTATGACCTCAACGTGAATAGGTTTGGATTTTTGTACTAAAGGGACCTTATGACACTTCACAAATTCTTCGTCTAAGAAACAAGGAGATGCTCCTAAATCTAATAATGCTAAGGTTCTTAGTTTCTGAGGGCTAATAAGCAAAAGAATTGTAAAGCAAAGAATAGATTGAGCGGAAAGAAAGGAACCTGGTTGTTGTTGCGATATCTCACTGTTCAGTCCCACGGTTCCTATTGTGGGTGGGCATCCTCGTTTTCTTGAACAAACGTGCCCCTAGTCTTGACAATGTGTCGATTTTGCTTCTTGGGGCAGTTTCTAACTTTATGGCGTTCTTCACTGCAATACAAGCATAGACCTTCCTCCATACGCCGCTTTTTTTCTTTTAGGATAAGGAATTTGACACGTATCGCATCAATTTGCATGTCTTCTACCTCTGAATGTGAATTCACGCTGCTTGCTGACATAGTTGGAGTGTGGCAAATCGTATGTTGTCTTGAACGTTGGTCTTGGTGGCATTGGAATAGGCGATTATCGCACTTCATAGCTTGGCTAATAGCTTCGTTGAGCGTTTGTGGATCAAAAAGAGTTAACATCAAATCCTTCATATCATCCTTTAAATCCCAATAGAATTGACTCATCAACGCTTCTTCATCCCAATTGATGTCGCATGCTAATTGCCTGAAGTTTGATGCATAGACTGATGTAGAGCGCATCCCTTGTCGTAGTGATCGAATCTTTGTTGTAGCCCATCGAACCTTGTCGTGTTCACCAAATGCTTCTGCAAACGCCTCCAAAAAGGTTTCAAAGTTGTTTAGTATGGACGATCGTTTCTCAAACAAAGGAGCAAACCATGATAGAGCTTGCCCTGTAAGTAAGGTTCGAACAAGCCCAACACATGACTCCTCCATTGGATAGTGTTCGGGCTGTAAAACTATTATCAACCTGATTTGATTAACGAATCCTTGAAACTTGGAACGCGTATCATTGAACTTGTCTGGAAGGCTAACTCGGGGCTCTTAATGTTATAGAACCAACGGTGCTTGTCGAACCTCAGGTAAAGTTGCTTCTCCAAGTGTAGAAGTTCGAGGCTGGTGTAACCTAGATTGTGCCATCCTAGATGCTCTATCATTATGAAGCCTTGCCACAACTCCTTCAATCTCTGCAGTTTTTTGCGATAACATAGCGAGGGCATTCATGATAGCATCCAACTTGGACTCCAAATTTTTTGTCATACTAATGTCTTGGCTTCCGGTCATTCTAAGAGAAGGACAGAAATGACTCTACAAGAAGACAATATTGGTTTAGAAGAGGGTACTCTACAACCTCTAAAATGCCTTAAGAGCTTCAAGAAAAGGGGTAATCCACTCTCTCTAAGAAGAATAAGACTCCAATATTGTAACAAAAGAAGTATCAGTTTAGAGGAGGGTAATCCGCAACCTCTAAAATGCTAGTACACTTCCAAGCAGAGGGGTAATCCGCACTCTAACGAGGAAGAAACTAACTTTGATATCTGAGGTGAGTAGAGTCTCGACAAACTGTCACGGACACAGAAATACAGACTTGAGATCTAATAAGAAGTTCAAGAAGAACTGGCAAGAACTAGATTAATCAGATGAATACAAGAACAACACCAGAGAGATGAGCTAGAGCTCCAAGAGATGTGTTGTCGAGACTAAAGAACTCTTCAGCCTCGATTCCAATATATACTCCTATTCAGGAAGCTTCTTAAGCAACTTCCATCAATTAGGAAGCTTTTCAAGCAACTTCCAACAACTAGGAAGCTTCTTAAGCAACTTCCACCAACTAAGAAACTTCTCAAGCAACTTCCCTCAACTAGGAAGCTTTTCAAGCAACTTCTATCAATTAGAAAGCTTCTCAAGCAAATTCTACCAACTAAGAAACTTTTCAAGCAACTTCCATCAACTAGGAAACTTCTCAAGCAACTTCCATTAACTAAGAAGCTTCTAGAAGGTTTCAAAAACTTGTCTCTAGAAGGTTCTAAGGACTATGTCCCTAACAATTATATGGAGCTTGTCTAGATGTTAAAATTTGGATTAGAGATGTTGCAAGAAAATAACATTTCTTTATTTAAGATACAACATCTTATTTAATGATTTTAAGAAAATCATATATTATGACAATATAGATAGAAACAAAAGTGTTGGATGATGGTTTAGCCCATACATAGATATGTAATGAAGATAGAAAGAAAGTGGTATAATTTCTAATTATGTCTCTTAATTACAAATAAAATTGAGATAGGTTTAAAGAAAAACCATTGCTAAGATTTATTGAAGTATTCAAGGATTTTAGAGAAGTACAACTATAAAGTAAAATTATAGAGGTGCAAAAAGAGAGATATTCTTACAAGATGAAGATGCCTTTGATATAAGTTTTATTAGTATTTTTAAAAATGGAAGTATTATATATAAGAAAATTGAGGATTTAAAAAGAAAAGAAAAAAATAATATATGATATTAAAAAAAATTATGTAGTTTAAAGATATTAAAAGATAATAAAAAGATTTTAAATGTTTATAAAAATAGATTGAAATATTTTTTGAAATTAATTACATATATTGGATTAAGAGATGATGATAAAATTGTGAAAATTCATTCAAAGGAGGTTTATTCTATAATTGAATCTTTTCAAGCAATAGAAGTTATTGTAGAGACAAAATATAAAACAATAGATAAGAAGGTATAATCTTTTGTCAAACCTTTACTAAAAGATTCTATAAAATAAATAGAAGAGACCTCAAAAAAAGAAAGTTTAAGAGATCCAAAGAATATTGGACATCAATTTACTAGGGAAACTTTTGAAGAATTAAAGATTGGATGTAATGGTTCCTTGTTATTAGCAAAAATTGAATATTTTAAAAAAATACTTACAAAATATGATAAATCATATGACTTTGGACTTCATAAAATAGGATATGTAGATCCTAATATTATTGTTCTTATAGTTATCTTCACCTTATTATATGTTTCTTGAAACCTAAGGCCAAAATTCCTATGCCAAAAGCTCGCTTGTCTAAATTGGTGGAGTTATTGAAAAAAAAGATACAAATGAGGATTTTGGAGCCTTCTTTTGCTCCATATTTTAGTTTTTGATTTACAATGCCTAAAAAAATAAATAATTATATTTTATTTAAGATATATAGCCAATAAATGTAGTAATTATTAGAAATATAAATATAAGACCTTTAGTAGATAAGTTTGCAGAAGCATTTGCAAGAAGGGAAATTTATTCAATATATGATTTATATTTAAGCTATGATCAATTTCAACTTACACATAGGAGTAGAGATCTAACAATAATAGGAATACTACTTGGATTGCTTAAAATACGTACTCTTCCATAAGGTGCTAAAAATTAAATTATACATATGATGAAAGGAATAAACAAGGTATTAAGAGACTTCATTCTTGAAAAAATTATACCTTTTTTAGATGATGTTTGTATCAAAGGATGTAAAGAAGGAAAAAAAGATGAGACTTAAGATGAAAAGAGGTGTTGTAAGTATGTTATTATTCATATATAAAATTATGAAAATATTTTATCTTAACTTGAAGAAGTTTACTTTATACTTTTGAAAGCAAAATCTATATTTGGAATACAAGAAGTTATCATTGTTGGACATTTGTGTAGATTTTATAGAAAAAAATCAGATCTAAGTAAAATCTATATAATTAGAAGGAAAAAAGATGTATATGATTTTTTAACAAAAATACATAGGTTTTTAAGAGCTTGTATATTTTATTATATATGAATTCTTTATTATGCTTATATAAAAAATCTATTGTATGAATTATTATGTAAGAATTTTTAGTTTAAATAGAAAAAAAAGTATACTCAAATAATACAAAAATTAAAGGTTTAGTTCTTGATACTTCTAATTTTAAGAAAAATTAATTATGAATATAATAGATAAGTAATATTTATAATAAATACTAATTCTATTGCTATTGGGTGGATTGTGATTTAAGATGATTCAATTAGAAATACATTTGGAATTTGATTTTGAGCTAAAGTTTTAAATACTCATCAATGTACATATTTACAAATCAAAAGAGAACTATAGGTGGTTGTTTTAGCTATGAAAGCTAAAAAAGATTATTCAATTGGTGCAATGATAGAAATTAAAATAAATTACTTACCATGTTTAGAATGATTACTAATTATTCAATACCATATATTACATTGCTAAGATAGATTGCTTATATCAAATCATTAAATCCAAAATTTAAGAATATTACTGAAAAAGATAATTTAGTAGCAGGCATGTTGTTTTGAGCTCAATTTGAAAGAGATGACAAGATAGTTGTAAGGAAAATTACTATAGATCATAGAAAATTAATGCATAAGAAACTTGTAATTTCTTTGAAAGATATAAAATTAAATTATCATTGATTGTTATTTATAATCTTGAAGGAAATACAAAAGTGAATGTAATCATCTACAAATTATAAAAATATAAGTTAAAGCTTGTACTGAAAAGGTTAGCAAATAGTCTTAACTTTTGTCATTTATATTATAGATTAATTGAACAATTTATAATTTAATAACAAGATATATGTCTATTGAGCTCATGACAAGGCAAATATCTATTATATTAATTAAAAAAAAATACTTATTTGGAATGTACTACCATGAGAAGATGAATTGATAAGAAAAGAAATTTTAGCTATTAGAATTCAAAAATTTAAGCAAAGACTAGAAGATATGCAAGTAAAATTAAAAAGGTTAAAAAGAATAAGGTTACAAAAAAAAAGGTACGATTTAATAAGCAAAATCAATTGAAACCTAAAGCAATTGAAGAAAGTAATTAGATTTTGGTCTACGATAGTAGCTTGGAGAATCAATATAGTATTTAAAGAAGTTTTTTAAATGATGGATTGGAACATATGTAGTTACAATTTTTCATTATAATATGACTTATTTATTATAAAAATTAAATGAAACAAGGTTAAAATTATGAGTTGCAAAAAAACAAGTGAAGATATTTAAACAAAGATAAATAGAAATAAATATAAAAGATCTTATTGAAGACATAAATCTTTGAAGACAAGAAGATGATTTTGACTTAGATAGTAATAATATGATGAAAAAAAATTGGATAAAGACATAAAAAATATAATATGTATTAAACAAGATTTGAAATATTTGATACATACTAGAGGATGCATATGTATAGAGGAGATGGATGTCATGTAGTAATATAAATATATGATAAAAATAAAAATATATATTTTATTATAAAAGAATCTAATAAAAAAATATACTAAAAAAATAATGATAAATTATAGAAAGGTAGTAAAAAGTTTAGTCTTGATGCTGCCTTTTATAGAAAGAACTTCTATTTACTTTGTAGAGGCATAAATGAGCCAAATAAAAAAAATGAAATAAGAAATTAATACAAGTATATTAAAGAAAGAGATAACAATAGGTTAAAGAAAAACTTACCTCAAATTATCAAAAATTGATACCGAGAGAAGACTAGTTCTTAACATAGATCAAAATCAAATCCTAAGGTACAAAACCATATAATTATGTTGATTCTAAGGTTCTTTTACAAATCAAAGAGTAGAATTTGTGTCATGGACATACTCATGTAAGCTAGTAATTATATATACAAATAGGTGGAAGTAAGTTAATTCTATAGTATTTAATATGGAAGCTTCCTAGAAGCTTAATAGATATTGCTTTGACTTCATAGGTATCTTTAATTGACTTTTTGGATTAGAAACGTGGTCAACAAGTTGGCCATGTGCCACACATGTTGTTAGCTTGAAGATCAAGCTAACTATGTGGCCCACACGTAGAAAAACTTGCCTTGTAAGTCAAGGCATGTGTCCTACAAAGTCAACACATATTGGAGGTCCCATAGAACGTCGCTACATAGTCCCTAATTAGATAGTATATATAGAGACAAGAATGAAGCCCTCTTCACTCTTGCCAATTCTTTTCTTGCTTCTAGTCTAGTTTTAAGGATCTCAAGTTTTCTTGTCTTTTGGCAATAGCCATTCCAATTTCTTTTTCAATATACATACTTATTTATTTATATTTTGTTACCTTTCTTTGAGTGAAGGCTCACTTGTCTGAATTTCTTTTTTATCGAGTTCTTGTCCTTGACAGATTAACAAGAGTACAACTATAATATCAGAGCTTTGTCTAATCTTGATTAAGAGTGGGTTACTCTTTTTTCTTAATAAGATATAAGCATATTAGAAGTTACGGATTACCCTCTTCTAAACTGATATTGTCCTTAGTATTTTCTTTGTTTTTAAGTCCTCTCTTTTATTTGTCTTGAGCGATATTAGACATCTTTTCTTTTCTAAGTGTTATCATGGTAGAAGTTGTTGAAATGAAGAGTGTAATGTCACAAATGCAAGAGCAATTGAGAGAGTTAATGCTTGTGATGCATCAACTCAATTTACCACCACAAGGAGCAACAAGATTAGCAAGAAGTGAAGATATAGAAATGGTTGGAGCTGCTTCAACATTTGCACCAAATCATATCCTTTCTCCTATGGTGGAACATTCTTTCAGTG
Source organism: Physcomitrium patens (assembly GCF_059467195.1). NCBI lineage: Eukaryota > Viridiplantae > Streptophyta > Bryopsida > Funariales > Funariaceae > Physcomitrium > Physcomitrium patens. The sequence goes on from NC_143423.1 coordinate 6,183,913, forward strand.
TTTGAGAATCAAGAATTGTCCTATTCGAGAAGTTTGATGGCACCAAATTTAAGTTTTGAGGATTTATCAATCAAGTGTAACTTGTGATTGAACTTCAACCCCAAAGCTATCTAACTCCAGGATCGTAAGTTAGATTCATTGGTACGCTATTTCAGGTTCAGCACTATTGTGATTTTTATCTTTTTTTGAACGATGAGATCCAATATTAGATAATCTAGAAGCTTTTCTGGCGGAGTTTCGATTCATATATGGAGAACATGATGCAATTCGTATTGCAACCAATAAGATCCATATTTTATGGCAAGGCAATTGATCAGTAATATTATACGCTTCACAATTTTGACAACTTGCAATTGATATCAAGTGGAATGATACTACACTTATTAGCCAATTTCTCTACAGATTATAATATGAGGTAAAAAAATTAATGCTCAACTTATCTGATCCTCAAACATTGAGTCAAGCAATTGACTTTGTTGTGAAGTGTGACAATCGCCTTTTTGAATTCCAATCTGAGAACCAACCTCAACGTTACTATGATTCAATGGCAACACCAATACATCTTCAATACATACATTCGGAAGTAGAGGATATGCAAATTGATGTAGTACGTTTTAAACTTCTTACTGAGCAAGAAAAGACTCGTGATTGTCAAGAAGGATTATGTTTATATTATGGAGAATCAAAGCACATTGCTCAACATTGTCCAAAGAAATGACGTAATCACAAAATGAGGAGTATGGCTGTGAAAGAAGACAATATGTCAGAAAATGAGTTTGTCCAGCTATAATAGGGACCATGTGACTGGAACCTTGCACAACATCTAGTAAAGGTCTTATTTTCTCCTCAGAGCCCTCTCCTTGTTTTACATTAAATATTATTTTAGGACCTAAATATTACAAAGCCTTTGCCTTGTTAGATTCAAGAGCGTCGACGTGTTTCTTAGATGAAGAATTTACTAAAAGATATAGCATATCTTTAGTAAAGAAAACTAAACCTGTTCATGTAGAAGTCATAGATGGTCATCCATTGTCTTTGGGGGATATTACTCACGAAATCCTTCTTATAGAAGTAATAATCAATGGTCATAATAGTTTTGTAGTATTTAATATCATTAGATCTCCCTCTAATCTAGTCATTTTAGGTTTATTGTAGTTAAAAAAATACAACCTTCAAATAGATTGGATTTCCCGAACTCTTACTTTCTCTAAAAGTATAACTAACAATGTAGTTAATCAAGTAGAGAGTCATAAGTCCAGTTCAATTAAACCCATATTTATAGGTACAAAAGCTTTTTTGCATGCTGCTATGAAAGAATCACCATATATTATTATGCCACACGTGTTTCTATTCATGGAAAGACTTCAAGTAGCATTCTAAGCCAATACCAAGAATTTTAAGATGTATTCAAAAAAAAGAATGCGGATACACTCCCGGAACATCATCCCTATGAATACTCAATTGACCTTCAAGAAGGAGCACAACCGCCATTGGGACCAATCTACAATTTATCACAAAATGAGTTGACTGAACTCAAGGAATATATTGAAGAAAATCTAGCCAAGAATTTCATACGCCATTCTAAATCTCCGGTAGGAGCTCCAATTCTATTTGTGAAGAAAAAAGATGGATCATTACGCATGTGTGTTGATTATCGAGGACTCAACAAGATTACTATCAAGAACAAGTATCTACTACCTTTAATATCTAGACTTTTTGATCAACTGAATCAAGCTAAGATCTATAAAAAAATAGATCTTCGAGGAGCATACAATCTAGTATGCATCAAAGAAGGAGATGAATGGAAGACTACGTTTCAAACTAGGTATGGATATTTTGAATACAATGTCATGCCTTTTGGACTTATAAATGCACCAGCAGCTTTTCAACATCTAATGATGTTTTTCAAGAGTTTTTGGACGATTTTGTGGTATGTTATCTAGACGACATCTTGATTTGTTTTAAGAATCCAGAAGAATATGAACTTCATGTTCGTCGTGTGTTACAAAAATTAAAAAATGTAGGACTCTATGCCAAGATAGAAAAGTGTGTATTCCACACTACTCAAGTCATTTTTTTAGGTTACATCATTTCAAATGATGGACTGATGATGGATCCTAAAAAAGTTCAAACTATTATAGATTGAAAGATCCCAAAAATAGTAAAAGATATCCAATGTTTTTTGAGATTTGTCAACTACTATCGAATCTTTATCAAGGACTTCTCTCAAGTTGCAGCTCCACTTACACGTTTGACTTGTAAAGACAAACTCCAATGGAATCAAGAAGCGGAAGTTGCTTTTGAATCTTTGAAGACAGCATTTGTTTCTGCACCAATCTTGTATCCTATTGATTTTTCCAAAGCATTCTTTATGGAAACAGATGCATCGGACTTTGCTCTAGGTGTGGTTTTATCACAAATGGGAACAGATGACAAACTTCATCCAGTAGCCTTTCATTGAAGAAAATTTTCAGCAGCAGAAATCAATTATGAGATCCACTACAAAGAACTTCTTACAATTGTGGATTCTTTTGAAGAATGGCATTATTATCTAGAAGGCACTTCCAATCTAATCACCGTATATATGGATCATAAGAACCTTGAGTATTTTATATCAGCACACATATTAAATTGTCGTCAAGCTCGTTGGAGCATGTCTTTATCAAGATTTGAGTTCATCATCACTTATTGGCTAGGAAAACAAGAAGGTTTGTCCAATGCCTTGTCTAGACGTTCTTATCTTACACCAAAAGAAGGAGATGTAGCTTTTGAGCAATAAAGAATGGTTTTCTTGAAGACAGAGCAATTTCATCTTCGAGCAATAAAATCAACATTAACTGTTGATTTAACTTTTCTTAAGCAAGTCCAGTTAAGTATGTCTTCAGACCCTCTTGTTCATGATATCAAGAATAATTCTTCTAAATCTCATGGTCCCTCTAAATTTGAATTCAAGAACAACCTACTCTATTTTGAAGGACATCTATATGTTCCAGAAGGAGAAGCACGTTTATGTATTCTTCAAGCTCGTCACGACTTTCTAGCAGCAAGACATTTTGGATATAATAAGACTTTGGAGCTGATATCTAGGGATTTTTGGTGTCTTCAAATGTAGAAGGCAGTCAAAGATTTTGTACAATCATGTAATATTTGTTCAAGGTCAAAAACTCCTCGTCATCGACCTTTTGAACTTATTTAGCCATTACCCATTCCAGGACAACCATGGTCTTCTGTTTCTATGGACTTCATCACAGATCTTCCAATCTCAGGTTCTTATGACTCTATATTCAAGATAGTAGATGATTTTACCAAGATGGCACATTTTGTACCATGTACAAAATCTATCACAAGTGAAGAAACAGCGAAGCTCTTTTTCGACAATATCTATCACTATCATGGATTATCCAAGGATATTATATCAGATAGGGGAACTCAATTTGTATCAAGATTTTGGCGGACTCTTTTCAAGATTCTTAAAGTGGATATAAAACTATCTTCGACATTCCATCTTCAAATTGATGGACAAACGGAGCATGTTAATCAAGTTTTGGAGCAATATTTAAGATGTACCATTAATTACCAACAAGATGATTGGACAACTCTTTTGCCATTGGCAGAGTTTGCTTATAATAACACAATACATTCTTCTATAAAACAAACACCTTTCTTTGCTAATTATGGTTATCATCCACAACTTGATACTTTTGACTTTTCAAAAGTTGATAATCATACTGCAAAAGATTTGGCGATTCATTTATCAGAGCTACATGCAACGATGAAGGCGCAATTTAAAGAGGCTCAAGAATAACAAAATGTCAATGTGGACATCTATTTAAAGGAACAACCACCATTCCTCTTGGATGATAAGATATGGCTACTTCGTCACAATATCAAGACCACTCGTCCTTGTGACAAGTTGGACTATCGAAGACTTGGACTATTTTCTATTTCTATACAAATCAATCTAGTTGCATATCGTTTAGATCTACCAGAGTCAATGAAAATCCATCCAGTATTGCACGAGTCTTTTCTTGAACCATACAAGATAGTAGACATATCAAGAAGACGACAAGCTCTACTTCCTCCTATAGAAGTGGACAATAATGAAGAGTTTGAAGTAGAAGAAGTTTTAGATTCAAGGCGGCGCCGAAATAAATTAGAATATCTTGTCTATTGGCGAGGATATGATATTAGTAAATGCACATAGGAGCCAATAAAGAATCTTACAAATGCAGCAAAGGCGATGGAGGCTTTTCATTGACAACATCCATCAAAATCAAGATAAAAACCTTCTTTATAAAAGAAACAACCTCTAGGCAAGATAACATTCTACTTTCAATCCTTGTTCGTAGCTTCTTTATAGTTGTGACGTTCAGGAGATGGAGAACCAACAACCAGTGGATTTGACTCAAGAGCCTTCATTTGCTGACCTGCCAGATGAGACATTACGATTGTCACAACCTTTAAGACAACGCAATCGAGATGAAGATCTTGAAGAACGATATGTTCTTCCTCAAATAAATGGCAAAATACAACGTATTTGGTATAACGATTTGGGAAGGGACTCCTGATGTTTGATGATTTTGCTAGAGGTAGGAACAACTCCTGATGGAATTCGAAATGTTCTATTCGAAGGAAGTTATGAAGGCCTCAACTATGATCAAATAACTAGGTGATCTTGCCGCCCTGGTATGGGACACTACCGATGGTTGAGAGGCCCTATCATTCATCTTCAAAGAGAACAAAGATCAGAGTATGTGGTGAATATAATTCGTCGCATCATAGATTTCTTCAACATATGATGACCGCTCCTCGTGGAACTCGTCCCTAGAAGAGGAGGTAATGTCACGGACATACTCATGTAAGCTAGTAATTATATATACAAATAGGTGGAAGTAAGTTAATTCTATAGTATTTAATATGGAAGCTTCCTAGAAGCTTAATAGATACTGCTTTGACTTCATAGGTATCTTTAATTGACTTTTTGGATTAGAAACGTGGTCAACAAGTTGGCCATGTGCCACACATGTTGTTAGCTTGAAGACCAAGCTAACTATGTGGCCCACACGTAGAAAAACTTGCCTTGTAAGTCAAGGCATGTGTTCTACAAAGTCAACACATATTGGAGGTCCTATAGAACGTCGCCACATAGTCCCTAATTAGATAGTATATATAGAGACAAGAATGAAGCCCTCTTCACTCTTGCCAATTCTTTTCTTGCTTCTAGGCTAGTTTCAAGGGTCTTAAGTTTTCTTGTCTTTTGGCAATAGCCATTCCAATTTCTTTTTCAATATACATACTTATTTATTTATATTTTGTTACCTTTCTTTGAGTGAAGGCTCACTTGTCTAAATTTCTTTTTTTATCGAGTTCTTGTCCTTGACAATTTGAGAGTAGATTAGAGGAGAGATTTTTAAGTATTAATTTCATGTCATTTGGATTAATATTGAGATTTTCAAAGTTAATAATGTTCTTCATGGATTTGGATTTTGAGAAATAAAAATAAGTTTACAAAGTTTAGAATTTTGTGAGTTTTTTAGTATATTTATAAGTGAAAATTGAAAAATTTATTGTTGTACTTATAATAAATTTGTTTGAAAAATTTGAGGAAATTCGAACAATCAAATTATAAGATACAATGGTATTTGTAGGTTATGGTCTTAGAAATTGGAATTTAGAAGATTAGTGAGGATTTCTAAGATATTTATCAATCTACTAGTTGGATTGACATACAATTTTTTTCAAAGATGACTATCTTGATTTTCAATAATTGAAAAAAAATTGGAACAATTTGAATGGTATAATTAAGAGATCATGACTCAAGAATATCAACATCAAGGTTGAAAAAGAAGGCCGGCCAACCCTCAAGCGGAAGTTTGGAATTATTGTCTATAAAGTATGTACAATCTTCTTTAAATTTTTTGTAATTGTTGTTAACTTAGTTGTTTCAAGGTGTACAAAGTTTGAATTAAAATCAATAATTTAATATTTAGTTATTAAGTTTTTAATATGTTATAGGATTATTAAGAGCTTTATTTAAGATTTATGGTTTGATTATAGATTAATTAAAATTGATTTAGAATCTAAGATTTAATTAGGATTTAAGATTTATCTAAGATTTTATTAGGATTTAGAATTTTGTCTAGATTTGAATAGAATTTGATTAAAATTTGATTAAAATTTGAGTAGGATTCAATTTAGATATATCTAAGATTTGATTAAGATTTTATTAGGATTTTATTAGGATTGCTTTAGGATTTAGGATTTGATTAGGATTTGATTAGGCTTTCAATTAGGATTTTAATTAGGATATGACTTGGAATTTGATTAAGATTCAATAAGATTTTTTATTAAGGTTTGATCTAAAATTTATTTAGGATTTATTTAGAATTTCTATTTTTAATATTTTAAAGGATTTTTTATTTTTTTTAATTTTTTTATTTCTAATATTTCTTTAAAATTATTTTTATTTATTTAAAGGTTTATTTTTATATTTCTTTAAGATTTCTTTATTATTCTTCTTTGAGATTAATTTATGACTTCTTTGTTTTTCTTTTGTAACTTCTTTTAAATTTATTTTACATTAATAAAAATTTGATTAGGATTATTAAGGAATATTTAAAGTTTATTTTAGATTCTATTAAACTTTCTAAGATTTTTGTTTCTTTTCTACTTACCTTCCATTGTTAGGTGCCCCGATGCATTCTCAAGTAAGAACACATATAGTATGACATAATTGGTAAACCTAATGTAAAAGGTTGAGATGAAAGGTTTTGGAATTTGTTTATTTTGATTTTGATTTTGATTTAATGGAGAATAAGAATAAGAATTTTGAAGGAGCTATGGAAGGATTTTTAAGTAGAGCTTCTAATAGAGTTTTTACTAAAAGATAAGATATGTACATGGATCCAACCATTGCAAGCATGTTTCAAACTTTTACATTGTCTATGCAACAATAACAAAGTAATGATCATAAAGAAGCTTTGGCAACCAAAGCATTACAAGACCTTAATAAGATGTGTTATGTTGAGAAAACAATAGATCAACATCTTACAAAGAGATTTTAGAACTTGAGTTGATTCATACATTGCATGCATACAATTCAAGTTTTAAAAATGTGATTATCTAACATGATAATAATCCAAAGCATACATCTATATTAATGATTTTGTAGTTAATTTCACAAAGATTTTTTTTAACCAAATTATTGACAAAATCTCTTTACTTTAATCCAATAAAATATTTGTGGATAATTTTTAAATACCTTTTGAACCAATATAATAATCTTTTAAAAAAAAATTCTAAAATTACGGAATTTTTTCATAGATTATTAAGTCTCAATTATTTCTAATGAATGCAATAGATTATATAGTAACAAGAAAAAGTGTGTTAGAGTTATAATTAAATTATAGACCTTAATTTATATTCATTTTTTTCTTTAATATAATTTTATATAATCAACTTCAATAACTATGCAAGTATACTTCATTGTAAAAACTTTTTTCTAATTTATGATTATTTTTAGTTCATGCATTTGTTTTACTTTGGTTTTGAATTAGACCTAATTAAACTTATATTTAGTTAAGATTGTAATTATAAATGTATAATTTTTCAAGTTCTCAAACATTATACAACAATATAAAGAATTAAAAAACAAGACTAACCTTTTATATTTGAAGGTTTTTACAATTTTTTTTCTTTTAAATTTAATCAATAAAAGTATTAAAAATCTAAAAAACTTTTTAATAGATTTTTAAAACATTATTCAATAAAAGTCTAAAATAGATTTTTAATACTTTTATTGTATAAAGTATTAAAAATTTAATATATTTTATTATATTTTGCTGAAAAATATTAACAATTGTAGGACATAGATATTTTCATACTCCTTCTTTTCTACTTTGTTATCACTTTACATTGCTTAGTAGTTGCTTGAAAGTAGGTGGCTAGACAACAAGAATAGAACAACAAGAATAAAGGACCTAAAGACTTGTGGTGACAAAATATTTTATACTCTGAAATAAATCAATGAGCAACTCATGGGAGGTACCGAAATAGCCAAAGAAGGATGCCAAAATATTTGTATTCTAAATAAATGATTGTTATTGATTTATTGTATATATAAGTTGACTATTCAATTATTATAATAAAAATAACTTACACAAAGATTATACTTTTGTAAAGGTTTTGCATTCTTAAAAATGACATATTATCTTGTTATATATAATTAATATCTTTAACAAAAATATGTCTTTTTACCAAATCTTTACAATAAAATATTTTAAGAAATTTTTTAGACTTTAATAAATTCATTCTTTCCTTTGTTTTACTTTTAAAATCAAGGTAGAATATATTCTTGACATTATTTTAAATTGTTAATACATCAATAGCACTATAAATAATTTAAAAAATCGTGTTTTTAAAACATGATGGCACATTTAGAAACATTATATATTAAAATTCGAAAACATCAACTTTTATTTTCAATTTTAAATAACCTTCTCATATGTTCTTTGCAATATTGCACTTCTTTTTAATTTAATTCTTTTTTCTTCTTGTTTTTAGTATTCAAATTAGTAGTTTTACTTTTAGTTTTAAGTGTCTACTTGTGCAAAGCCTTACATGGAGACTCTTCACAATGTTAGAAAAAATTTAAAATTTAAATTTTAAAGTCCCCAAAATGTTATAAAAATAAAAAATAAAACAGTATGAACAAGGAACCAATCCACATGTGACATCCAGAAAATTATCCTCCAACCTATTCTCCTTGTGGCACCCACTAATCAACCAATCAATCAGTCACATTCTTCCACCTCCCTCAATACAGCTGGTAATTTAATTCAACTTTGTGAAGAATTGTTTTGGTCGTCTTCTTCTTCCTCCTCAACAAATGAGAAAGAAGTGCATAGTTTGAGATAAAGGGCTTTGCTACAAATACATCCGCCGGCACAGTTTGTGTGAGTATCAGTCCTGCAGAACTTGACAACTTGACAGACAGCAAGCTTCGAAGCTGGACCCATTTTTACGCAACTGTATATAAATGTGCACATAATCCTAACTCCGAGTTGTCAGATGTTTGGAATTCATAACAAGAAAAAACGGCAAAAAGAATAGTAATACTCTATGGACATCCGAGTGATTAGTTCTTATAGAAGTGGAAATTGGCTGCTTCGACCATCAGGGATCGGAAACCACCGATGGTCGACACAAACATCAGCACCACGCCAAATACAATCACCGCCTGCACATGCACACACACATCCACCCACCCAAGTACCTCAGGTTGGAGTGCTTTGGGAAGCTTTCCGATCAGAGTATGATTCGAGCAAGCTCGTGAGCGACGGACGCAATGTGGTGAGAGAATTTGAGAAGGGAAGAAGCTGTGAAGAAGATTACCCAGTTGATGACCCATGACCAGCTCCAGCGATTTGGATGGTATATCCTCAACCATATGATGGACGGCAACTGCTAGTTCAGAGCAGACGATGTCAGTGTCGGAAATGGAGTGAGAAAAAAGCGGGGGAAGTATGAAAAGAATGTAAAACCCATGGGCACGTCGGAACTTACAAAATAAGTAGTCGGCGAAAAAGCAAAGCCACCGAAGAAGCCCAGCAAAGCTGAGAAGAATGGGAACGTGATGGCAATGAACATGGTGAAGACGACGTAGAGAGAGCGGGTGATGAGCCGAAGAGGTGTTGATGGTTTGAACCTCAAGCGGCCCACCAGAGTTGATTCCATCATGTCGAAAACCGGCATGGCATAAATCTGGCGGAGACAGATTCAACTTAGACAAACCATGGGTGGGAATCTAGAATTGTATGCCAAACTGCCAGAGCCAATGGAATTAGGATTTGAATGAACGGCTTGCTGGATTACCTGGTAGCTCCCAATGACATGAACAACCACCATCAGATTGGCAATCAGCACCAACCAAGTTGGCCGTGACACAAATGTGATAATGTCGTCCGTCACTTGGTTGCCGTAAGCCCAATACCCAACTAATGCAACTGGAAAATATCCGGCTGCCACAACTCCGTAAGCAAATTTCACTCCTCGCCACATAGCAAGCTTGGATGGCTCCTCTGGAGTGGAGGGCAAAGTGGACTGAATCTCTAACACCACGTTATGCCCTGCATAGGCAAACGCAATTGTGCCAAGGGCAGTGAAAGCTCCAAACAACCGATCATTGTAGGATAAATCATCTGGAACTTGCTGTAGGGTAGAACCGCCTGGCAACTGCAGTTGAACAGGCTTGAACTGCGGCAAGCCATAGCTTACCGGTGCCAGTAGCTTGACGCCGCCCGGAAGGGTGTGCCCATAATGAGCAGGAATGATCCACGCTATGGTAGAGTAGCTAATGGACATGATGGCGGCAGCTAACGAAATGGCAGTTATGGAGTTGAAGTTGGGTAGCTGAGCGAGCACAAGCTGGACGATGGCGAAGAGGAAGATCCAGAAGACGATGGCGTCCTGCAATGGGCAGTGGTCGCCGCAGGTGATGTTGTACGCGTGCTGCATGGATTTCCCTGCTGTTACCATGTAAACAATGTCCACGCCAACCTCGACTACTAACTGCATCGGGACCACGATCCATAGCCCCAGTTTGGGGCCAAACGCTTCTTGACCAAGCTCATGGTATCTGTCGAATCGCTTTCCGGGCACAGCTTCGTGCATCTCCACCATTTGCCAGAGTGTGAAGAGGGTGATGACCCATGAAAGGATGAGCATTAGGAGACCTGGACCCCTACAAACATGATACCCACGTCATCCTCAAAGTTTGTGGAGAAGGGAACAATGGCGGAAGGAAAATAGGAAGGAAACGTGAACTGGCTGTGGTGTAGTGGTTGATACCATGTAAGGTAGACCATGGCGTTGGGCAAAGCGAGAACTCCTGCTCCCATCATCGCCGTGACGTTGTGGAAAGCCGCATGCTTCCAGTTGGCATTGCGGTCTGCGGTTGAGATGGGTAGCCATGCTTCCAGGTCGGTTGTGTTCTGGCTGTTTTCACTCTACAGGTCCCATAATCCCGGTCACAACACCCACACACATGAATCCCAATTACGAGAGTAAATATTATACCATGAATGTAATTTCAATGGCTTCAGCAAGCCAAGTGCATCATGTGTAACGAAGGGGGCAGTTACGCTTACCCTTTGAGGTGGTGCCAGCAGAACGGAAGATTGCTGAAATTAGAACCACCGACAAAACACACTTAGTATGTTTTCGACAAAATAATTCTGTGAACCGCCATTCTTCTCATAAACCCATAAAAATATTTAATTAATTAAATAACATACAATAACTTGAGGAAATTGTCGGTAAGCTCTAAAACTACTAAAACGGTGAATGAAAAAAGAAAAAAGAAAAAAGATTTAGCTTCTTAAAGGATTTAGCGCGACACTCAGGACTGGCGATTTTTGCATACCACGGCGGAGCAGAGTGCAACTTCAAGAAATTGCAAGCAATCGGTAGTATGGCCCTTGTGGGGAGATGCTAGAAAAAGACATATACAAAATAAAATTCTCACAATTACAAGAGAGTGCATGTCAGATCTTTTAAGTAGATAACAAGAACACCTTGATCGCAGACTTACAGACGCCGAGAGCTGTACCTTGCAAAGTACCGCGCTTTTCTCATTTAGTTCTAAGGGAAGACCAATGTCCGCTTAATCAGAAGACATTAGACACAGTATTATATATATATATATATATATATATATATATATATATAAAACTGGTTCCATTCAATTTTTCTCACAAGTTGAAGGATCCAACACTGCAATCTAAATCCAGTCTCGTATCACCCCTCCACATTCACTAGCGCCCACCTTTTGGAGTTCGATGTTGTGAGTGTCGAGCGACGAATCCATCCTTCCCAAAGTCATCGCTGCCGGCGTCGCAATCCTCCAGATCACTTCCGCTCTGCCAACAGTCGCCCCCTCTCGCCCACCAACGCCGCCCTGCTTCAACCAACTACCAGATTCCAAAACCTCCTACACCGATCATACCACAGCCGAAGAAACATATACCACAGTGCCTCGACAGCAAAATCACCAACAACTGTGACCTTGGAGCATTCGGCGACACATTCAACCCGAGGGGCACCAAAACGACGCAGGTCACCATTCCACGAAAATGGGTTTAAGCTTCTCAAGCATTTAGCGACTTCCGGGACTAGTATGCTCTGGAACAGAGAGTATCCCATAAGACTGGGTAATTTAGGGATTTTTCGAGATTTTCTAAATTTAGAAAAGCGCTGGGATAGTTAATCACACGTTCTTTGACTTTCCCACGATGATTGGTGCCACAAATTGCAAGGTTCCGAAAATGTGGAGCTGCAGGAGCTCAACGTTTCTTCGTGGTTCCAGCAGACAACAGTTGCTTTGCTTTCCCGTTCCGATTGAGCACAAGTTCGTTAGAGCTGGGCTGCGTTGACTACAGTATTGGTGTGAAGATCGTAACTTGCGGTGCTCTCAGTCTTGGCTTCGGTTGTCCGAGCCTCCGGGTTTGATTTGGAGCAACAAAGATCCAGTCGGTAGTGTATAAAGCCTCCTCGTCCATTCCGTAGCTTGGTTTTGAATAGCTGGCGCTACGGAATAGGCTTGAAAGAAGCTGCCTGCTTACGACCGCATACGGAGCCTGAGAACTGTACAACCTGGACGTGTCACTCAACTGATTGTTCTGGAAACGACAGTACGTTGAAGTGATGCATATTTCAATGACGATTGTAGAAGACAACAGTTGGCTTGCGAATCTTTTGGTCCGCAACATTTCTTTTCTCCCTGGTAAACGCACTCGGATGTGTAACCGCCACATGTCAGCTTCAAAAGTTTGCTGAGTGATTTTAGAGTTCCTACCGACGCGCTCCCTGCACAAAATTGAATTATGTTGATTTCCAGTGAGTATAGATTGCGAGGATGGTTTACGCGTCACACGGATGAGTTTAACTTATTCGACTTATCCGAAAAGGAAAAATCCTACGCCCAGAGTTGTCGAATGCCGGCAAAGATCATTGTTTCAAAGCGTTGTTTCTCAATAAGACTTCAATAACGTGCGCTGCGTGGATTTCAAAACTGAACTAAATGCTGGATGTTGTTCATTTCTCCTCCAGCCCATGAACACCTGGTTGTAAATAACTTTCGACTTCGAGATAAAGATTTACTCTCCTCGACTGAAGAGCATCCAGCCTCCACTTTCACTAGGAAGGCAAATAAATATTCACATCTGGAAAGCCTACGGACAAGAGCTGCTGACAAGGTCTGTAGAAGCTAACCAAAACTCTAATTGACGACAAGGTCCAATGATACTGACCTGAACACCAAGGACTGAGAAAAAATAAGAAAAGAAAAAAAAAAAAATCTCTTCTTTGTGGGATAATAAAAGTGGTCAAACAGAAAATGCAACTACCTCCAATGCATCTGAGCAGACTTCAATCGGTTGAAGAGGTTTCTCAGGTTAATGACGTCTTATCAAGTTAATATCATTGGTGACGAACTAAAGCAGTGACTCTGAAAGGTACCAACTCACAAGATCCAGCACTGATAACTCATATGTAAACCACATTCTTTCTGAACAGAAATTGAGCCCAGAAGCATAACGCTGAATCCCTTCTCTCCAGGAAAAGGTTCCCTCTTATGTGCTTGTAGTGCAAGGGTCTGTGGAAGATAGACTAGCTGCTTGATCTATAACCTCAGAACTTCTAGTGTGTGCAACCTCGATTTGCTCAATTGTGAAGTTGTGATTTGTGTATATGCAACAATCTGCAGCAATCTTCATAGCTTTCTTGGCTGAAAAATCATAAACCCCCAGCACACATCCAAGTACACAATCGTCAACATCCCAGTTCGGACTTTGGATGTCTAAGTACACCAAACAGAAACAACAATGGAAACGCACAAGAAGCCATGTATCCATCCACACTTACCAATAGCCTCAGCTCCCCAGTCAGGTAAGTCGATAAGAGCCCTCGCAGCTGCCGATGCATATGAACCTCCGGACCCAATACCTGCGCGGAGTAGAAGTGAAAAGATAAAACACGCATTGCGATCCTACGCATTTCTACTTCTAACTGACCACGGGATTACGATGTTAGGAAGCATGTCAATAGTGAATTGCCGCAGCATGCATCAAGTCGCAGTTGAATAGTGAACACAGCATGTAGATACATGCACGGATAAAACAATATAGATAGATAGATTCTCACCAATAACACCATCGTAAGGCTCTAGAACATCCCCATTGCCTGTTATTGTCAAAGATATTTCAGCATCCGCAACGACCATAACAGCCTGCACTCAAATCAATTGAAGTTATGAGTAGCAGCAAAATACTCGGACAAGTTCACAGCAGCATGGGAAACATAATATACACCATTACAATTGAAGAAGAGGCCGGTTTAGTTGGCAAAAAGAGATATACATCAAGACGCCTGAGAAACTTATCAGTGCGCCAGGCTTTGGCAAGCTCCACTGCAGCTCTCGTCAGCTGCCATACGTTCCCTCGGGTCAAAAAAACAATGAGCAGTTAAACATACCCTAAACACTCCACTTGTACATAAAGAGCTAAATACACAGCAATAATGGATTCGGAGACAGTATCGGAAACTATCGAACGATCATGTCCTCAGCATTTTCTATACCTGGCCTGCAACCAACACAACGGTGATCGTCAGTCATACGAAGGATGTGGGAGCATGCAAACCTTGCCTAGAAAATGCACTCGCAAGTTTCAAAACTATTAAAAGAGATGCAGATTGCATTCATCTGAATTGATTTAAACTACTATGACTTATTGCAAAACCTCATAATGTAATTCACCATCAAATTAATGAACCTAACCTTTATTAAACATCTATAAGCTTACCTACTAGAATGCATTCCTGACATGGTGAGCTTATGACGCTTAAGATAAATGTGTTCTTATACTGAGGTGGGATTACACGAATGAGTAAGGAAATAGACGGAAAAATTATAGTACATGTTTAGAACACTAAGATCCTGAAAACTAGTCAAAACTTGAACATGAATAATAGGCTACTTGAGTGGGCAGGACACAAAAAGCTGCAAGTTACCTACCAGAGTGTTCTTCAAGTTTGGTCTCCAGCCTCTCAAACAAAGTAAACGAATCAGCAGTGCCACCTACAAACTACCCCTTTCCCATTAGCTACGAGCACCCTCATAAACCCTGGCCACAACGTGTTACGAAAATGAGATATCCAAGTACTGCTTCATGCACTCGTGGCGGATAAGGTGGTGCATTATTGATTATGGCTCTGTCGTTCAACGTTAGCTTTCACGGTTACTAGAATAATGTCTGCGCATCCTACTCATCCGAAACGTCCTAATCAACAACTGCTCTACTTATTTAAAACAACCTTAACCATGAACAATAAGACAACACATGTCATTTTTCAAAATTGACTGACCTGCAAAACCTCCGATGACGTTAGCACCAAGTCTGCGAACCTTTCGGACATTCGGTTTGATAATTTCATTGCCCAATGTAACTTGCCCATCTCCAATAATAATGACCTTGTTATCCTTTCGAACACATAAAACAGTGGTGCCGAGCATACCCCTGTTTTCCGTATGCATGTGCCTCAAACTGAAGGCAACCATTTCAACCAACACTCAGAACCAGTAGATACACTAAAGCACAAACGCAAAGCACCAGACTTAAGAAGATTTCAAAGAGAAAGCTATACAATACAGTCATGGTCTCATTACTGGGGCGATACAAAGTAAAATTCAAAACATCGAACTCTCGATACGATCATATCCCTAAAATCTCAAATTTATTCCTTCTAAAAGCTCCCAAACATGTGAAAACTTAGCAGCATTGCGTCTGGCTTGGCTGAGAGAGATGTTGTCTTACTACCAATGTTCAAACGAGTTGCAATTTAAATCTATTGCTTCAAGAAAAAAACAAAGGGGACTGATGAACATAATTGGCGAGCTATTCAACGCTACGAGAGGTAATACCCAAGGGATCAAACATAAGTCCTAATTTCAGCATACTCGCTGAAAAAATTTGAACACTTTTGCAGAAAAAATAAAACATCAAGCTGCACTGCGCCTAAATGATCGTCGCGTCCCGGTGCTCGCGCGACGGAGAAAAACCTTAAAAAAACCCCAAGAAAATAGAATAAAATGACTGACATTCAGTGAATTTGATTGTACAATCACCTCACTCGAATGGGTCAAGACCCGCAATCCACAACTGAAGAACTCGAAGAATACGAGAACAAACCTCTGATTCAGCGCTGGGAGAATAGAAACAAAATCTGAATAGTGAATTGAGCTGCTTCTGCACGACCCATCGAATTCTTGTAGAACCCTCCCCTTTGCATACTCTGCAGATGCGCAATACCAGCACACAAAGGAAACATTCCAAAGAAAAAATTACCAATAAATATAATGAAGATAACGAAAATCCAGCGCGCTAAACTAGGAAACAGCCCCTCGTGCCTCATCACACGAACTAACAAAGCCCATTCCTCCTCACAAACGCAGAAGCTCAACATCCGCCTCCCGAGACCATCAATAATGCAACCTCAACCGCACTGGGCGTAAGAGAAAGACAGTGAGATTATACTAGCGAGGGAGAGGAGACGCGCGGGACGAAGCAGGCGAGGTCCCATGGCAGCTCGCAGAGACAGGCACGCTCTGCAGCAAGCAAGCAAGCAAGCAGGGGCGGAGGAGGAGGAGCTCCGAAATGCTTTGCAACGGGGAGAGAGAGAGGCAGGGTTGAGTAACATGCCCGAGGCCCAACCCCTTCCTGGCCCGATGCCACCTCGTCCCGTTTGCCTCCCCACCCCTCCACGTGTGCACATCCGTGCCACATCGGCACGTGCTGTGGCGTCTGCATCTAAAACTTAAAAATTTCGAAATAATCTTCATAAGAACTTCTTTTTAAGGCCTTGATAAAATTTTAAAATAGTAATTTTTTTAAAAAAATAGTTGCAATCCTAACAAATAAATCAATCTATAAATAGACAAATCATATTTTTCTTGTCAACATTGATATGATTTGGATAGATTATCTTCTCATTGCTTCCTATTATCTTTTAGTGTTGCTTAACATACATTTATGGACTATCAAAGCAAGAAAAACCTCCAATTATAGTGTTGGTGCTTTTACAAGAGCTTAATAGTCATGCAGAGAAGTAGGCAAAGGTGCAATCTATAAGATTACTACAATGAGACAATTTTAGTAGTTAGTGGTGATGCAATGTCCCAATAAGTACACTACATTAAACAAGGTGTAGAATTCATTATTGGCACCTAAAGACTACCCATTTATCTTCCTTACTTTATAAAATGTGTACATCTTAGCACTTGATGAGGTAGATTGTTTGTTGGAAAGCGGTTTTTGAGATCAAATATTGCAGTTAGTCCAAGTTTTGTTGATGCCACAAACTCTAATATATTCAAGAAGAATCATACACACCATTACTAAATTGCCCTTGTTGTTGTTAAAAGTGCTTTTTAATAATATTGGTAGAGACTCTAAAACTATTTAGCTGAGTTGTAAAACAAATAGTATTATGAAAATCCGTTTGAGATTTTGAATGTTTGAATATATAATGAACCTATAGTAGTGGTCTTTATAAGCTCAAGAATGCGGTCTAATCTTCTATTTAAATCCATATGGATCATTATTAGTAAATAAGTCGCATCATCATATATGGAGAAGTCTATTAAGGTCTATTGGTAGATATTGAAGAAATTTTTCATGGATGAAATACCAATTATTGTAGCCACAAGTATATTAGAACAAGGAAGAAATCATGTTGGTTTAAATCAGAAAAATAGTACATGCTAATGAAGGACAAAGTAGTAGCTTAGGAATTTTTGGAGACCTTATGAAGAGCCATACTTGTGGTTCTTGTATTGTTTGAAAGTGCCAACAAACTCGATTTAAGTAGTATTGTGGATGCACTCATTGAATCAACATTGAATCCACACATTATACATGTTGATTATTGTGATTTAAATATTATAAATTATTAAGTAAACTCTATCTTCTAAGCTGTCAATGTCAACACTGTTGGTTATTTTTCAAAGTCTCAATAGAATTTATGTGTAAGTGTCTTACACAATTAGAGTATGCCATTAGTTGTGATTTGATTTATTTGTAGCAAGCCTTGGATTTTCTTTGATCAATCACTTGGATTAGTAAAGTTTAAGGTCAAATATCTTTGGTTGGTATTGGTTGATGTTAGCTTCCCAATAAGCTTAGGATCACTAAAATTAGAGCCAAGACAAAATTTTAGCAATATTTTAAGGAATGTCATCATATTATGTGAAGTTTGCTTGAGAATATTAAGGTATCTCATTGTAGAAAGAAAAATGGAACTTGCAATAAGATAATCCTAATAACTCTAATAAAATCTTTAAAATAATTCAATTAAATTATAAAAATGTTAATCAATCTTTAATTAAATTCAAAAGAAGTCTCAAGAATTTATAAAAGAAACATAAAGAAATTATAAATTAATCTTAATGAAATATATATAATAAAGAAATCTTAAAGAAATATCAAAAATAGAAATCTAAATTGAATCTTAATCAAATTCTAATGTAACCTTCAACAAATTCTAATGAAATCTTAAACCAATCCCAACCATACCTTAATAATATCCTAAATTCTAAACAAATCTGAATCAAATTTTAAATAAATTCTAATCAAATTTTAGACAAATCCTAATCAAATATCAAATCTTAACCTTAGACCAAACTCTAATAAAATCCTAAATCCTAATAAAATCCTATCAAATCTTAAATTAATTTTCATCAAAATTTATATAAATCCTAATTAAATCTTAAGCAATTCTTAAATCCTAATTCTAAATCAAACTCTAATAAAATCCTAAAACATAAAGAACCTCAAGAAAATTCCAAATAAAATTTAATCAATTATGATAGCTATTTGAAACCTCAAAAAATATTAATTAAATTATAGATCTTAATTAAAATTTGATCTGGACTTCAATCAATAAGCAATTATCAAGCACATAAAATTTGAAAAGAATTGAACTTACTAATTACAAGAAAAGCTCAAAAACTTCTCAATTATTGGCCACCTTCCTTCTCTAACTTAAATGCTGATCTTCAACACCAATTTTTCTTTATTGAATTGTTCAATTGCTCCAAAAATTAGATTGTGTATAAGTATTCAAGTGTCACGGCCATAATCATGTAAGCTAATAATTACATATAGAAATAGGTAGAAGTAAGTAAAAGTATGTAAAAGTAAGTTAATTCTATAATATTTAATATGGAAGCTTCCTAGAAACTTCTTAGACACTGCTTTGACTTCATAGGTATCTTTAATTGACTTTTTGGATTAGAAACGTGGTCAACAAGTTGGCCATGTGCCACACATGTTGTTAGCTTGAAGATCAAGCTAACTATGTGGTCCACACATAGAAAAACTTGCCTTGTAAGTCAAGGCATGTGCCCTACAAAGTCAACACATATTGGAGGTCCCATAGAACGTCGCCACATAGTCCCTAATTAGATAGTATATATAGAGACAAGAATGAAGCCCTCTTCACTCTTGTCAACTCTTTTCTTGCTTCCAGTCTAGTTTCAAGGGTCTCAGGTTTCTTATCTTTTGGTAATAGCCATTCTAGTTTGTCTTTCAATATACATACTTGTTTATTTATATTTTTTTACCTTTCTTTGCATGAAGGCTCACTTGTCTGAATTGCTTTTTCATCGAGTTCTTGTCGTTGACAGATTGACAAGAATACACGTACAATATCAGAGCTTTGTCTAATCTTGATTAAGAGTAGATTACCCCTTCTTCTTGATAAGATATAAGCGTATTAGAAGTTGCGGATTACCCTCTTCTAAACTGATATTGTCCTTAGTATTTTCTTTGTCCGCAAGTCCTCTCTTCTAGCTGTCTTGAGCGATATTAGACATCTTCTCTCTTCTAAGTGTTATCATGGCAGAACTTCTTGAAATGAAGAGTGCAATGGCACAAATGCAAGAGCAATTGAGGGAGTTAATGCTTGCAATGCATCAACTCAATTTACCACCACAAGGAGCAACAAGATTGGCAGGAAGTAAAGATATAGAAATGGTTGGATCTGCTTCAACATCTGCACCAAACCATGTCCTTTCTCCTATGGTGGAACGCCCTTCAAATGTTAGAGAACCAAGAATTGCCCTACCCGAGAAGTTTGATGGCACCAGATTCAAGTTTCGAGGATTTATCAATCAAGTGCAACTTGTGATTGAACTTCAACCCCAAAGCTATCCAACTCCAGGATCACAAGTTAGATTCATTGGTATGCTTCTTTCAGATTCAGCACTATCGTGGTTTTCATCTTTTCTTGAAAGACGAGATCCAATATTGGATAATCTAGAGGCTTTTTTGGCGGAGTTTCGATTCATGTATGGAGAACATGATGCAATTCGTGTTGCAACCAATAAGATCCGTATTTTACGACAAGGTAATCGATCAGTAACGTTATATGCTTCACAATTTCGACAACTTGCAACTGATATCAAGTAGGATGATGCTGCACTTATTAGCCAATTTCTCTACGAATTACAATATGAGGTAAAAAAATTAATGCTCAACTTACATGATCCTCAAACAATGAATCAAGCAATTGACTTTGCTGTGAAGTGCGACAATTACCTTTTTGAATTCCGATTTGAGAACCGTACAAGTGGACCTCAACATTACTATAATTCAATGGCAACACCAACACGTCTTCAACACATACATTCGGAAGTAGAGGATATGCAAATTAATGCAGTACGTTTCAAACCTCTTACTGAGCAAGAAAAGACTCGTCGTCGTCAAGAAGGATTATGTTTATATTGTGGAGAACCAAAGCACACTGCTCAACATTATCCAAAGAAACAACGCAATCACAAAGTGAGGAGTATGGCTGAAAAAGAAGATAATATGTCGGAAAATGAGTTTGTCCAGCTATAATAGGGACCGTGCGGCTGGAACCTTGCACAACTTCTAGTAAAGGTCCTATTCTCTCCTCAGAGCCCTCTCTTTCTTTTATATTAAATGTTATTTTAGGACCTAAACATTAAAAATTCTCTGCCTTGTTAGATTCAGGAGCCTCAGCGTGTTTTTTAGATGAAGAATTTACTAAAAGACATAGCATATCTTTAGTAAAGAAAACTAAACCTATTCATGTAGAAGTCATAGATGGTCATCGATTGTCTTCTGGAGATATTACTCACGAAACCCTTCCTATAGAAGTAATAATCAATGGTGATAATAGTTTTGTAGTATTTAATATCATTAGATCTCCCTCTAATCCAGTCATTTTAGGTTTATCGTGGTAAGAAAAATACAACCCTCAAATAGACTGGATTTCTTGAACTCTTACTTTCTCTAAAAGTATAACTAACAGTGTAGTTAAGCAAGTAGAGAGTCATAAGTTCAGTTCAATTAAACCCGTATTTATAGGTGCAAAAGCTTTCTTGCATGCTGCTATGAAAGAATCACCATACATTATTTATGCTACACCCGTTTCTACTGGTGAAAAGACTTCAAGTGGCATTCCAAGCCAATATCAAGAATTTCAAGATGTATTCGAAAAAAAAGAATGCAGATACACTCCCGGAACATCGTCCCTATGATTGTTCAATTGACCTTCAAGAAGGAACACAACCGCCATTCAGACCAATCTACAATTAATCACAAAATGAATTGGCTGAACTCAAGGTGTATATTGAAGTAAATCTAGCTAAGAATTTCATACGCCATTCTAAATCTGCGACAGGAGCTCCAATTCTATTTGTGAAGAAAAAAGATGGATCATTGCGGATGTGTGTTGATTATCGAGGACTCAACAAGATTACCATCAAAAACAAGTATCTACTATCTTTAATATCCGGACTTCTTCATCAGCTGAATCAAGCTAAGATCTATACAAAAATAGATCTTCGGAGAGCATACAATCTAGTACGCATCAAAGAAGGAGATGAATAGAAGACTGCGTTTCGAACTAGGTAAGGACATTTTGAATACAACGTCATGCCTTTTGGACTTATAAATACACCAGCAGCTTTTCAACATCTAATGAATGATGTTTTTCGAGAGTTTTTGGACGATTTTGTAGTATGTTATCTAGACGACATCTTGATCTATTCTAAGAATCCAAAAGAACATGAACTTCATGTTCGTCGTGCGTTACAAAAATTAAGAGATGCAGGACTCTATGCCAAGATAGAAAAGTGTATATTCCACACTACTCAAGTCGATTTCTTAGGTTAAATCATTTCATATGATGGACTTATGATGGATCCTAAGAAAGTTCAAACTATTATAGACTGGAAGATCCCAAAAACGATAAAAGATGTCCAATATTTTTTGGGATTTGCCAACTACTATTGGATCTTCATCAAAGACTTCTCTCGAGTTGCAGCTCCACTTACACGTTTGACTTGTAAAGACAAACTCCAATGGAATCAAGAAGCGGAAGTTGCTTTTGAATCTTTGAAGACAGCGTTTGTTTCTGCACCAATCTTGTATCGTGTTGATTTTTCCAAAGCATTCTTTATGGAAACAGATGCATCGGACTTTGCTCTGGGTGCGATTTTATCACAAATGGGAACAGATGACAAACTTCATCCAGTAGCCTTTCATTCAAGAAAATTCTCAGCAGCAGAAATCAATTATGAGATCCATGACAAAGAACTTCTTGCAATTATGGATTCTTTTCAAGAATAGCGTCATTATCTAGAAGGCGGTTGTAGTCCAGTCACCATATATACGGATCACAAGAACCTCGAATATTTTATGTCAGCACGCGTATTAAATCGTCGCCAAGCTCGTTGGAGCATGTCTTTATCAAGATTCGAGTTCATCATCACTTATCGGCCAGGAAAACAACAAGGTTTATCCGATGCCTTATCTAGACGTTCTTATCTTACACCAAAAGAAAGACATGCATCTTTTGAGCAACAAAGAACAGTTCTCTTGAAGCCGAAATAATTTCATCTTCGAGCAATAAAATCAACATTGACTGTTGATTTAACTTTTCTTAAGCAAGTCCAGTTAAGTATGTCTTCAGACCCTCTTGTTCATGATATCAAGAACAATTCTTCTAAATCTCATGATCCATCTAAATTTGAATTCAAGAACAACCTACTCTATTTTGAAGGATGCCTATATGTTCCAGAAGGAGAAGCACGTTTACATGTTCTTCAAGCTCGTCACGACTTCCCAGCAGCAGGACATTTCGGATATAATAAGACTTTGGAACTGATATCTAGGGATTTTTGGTGGCCTCAAATGTGGAAGGCAGTTAAAGATTTTGTACAATCATGTGATGTTTGCTCAAGATCAAAAACTCCTCGTCATCGACCTTTTGGACTTCTTCAGCCATTACCCATTCTAGAACAACCATGGTCTTCTGTTTCTATGGACTTCAACACGGATCTTCCAATCTCAGGTTCTTATGACTTTATATTCATGATAGTAGATCGTTTTACCAAGATGGCACATTTTGTACCATGTACAAAATCTATCTATCACAGTTGAAGAAACAACTAAGCTCTTTCTTGACAATATCTATCGCTATCATAGATTCTTCAAAGATATTATATCAGATAGGGGAACTCAATTTGTATCAAGATTTTGGCAGACTCTTTTCAAGATTCTTAAAGTGGATATAAAACTATCTTCGACATTCTATCCTCAAACTGATGGACAAACGGAGCATGTTAATCAAGTTTTGGAGCAATATTTAAGATGTACCATTAATTACCAACAAGATGATTGGACAACTCTTTTGCCATTGGCAGAGTTTGCTTACAATAACACGGTACACTCTTCTACAAAACAAACACCTTTCTTTGCTAATTATGGTTATCATCCATGATTTGATACTTTTGACTTTTCAAAAGTTGATAATCTTGTTGCAAAAGATTTGACAATTCATTTATCAGAGCTACATGCAACGATAAAGGTGCAGTTAAAAGAGGCTCAAGAACAACAAAAGGCCAATGCGGATGTCTATCAAATGGAATAACCATCATTCGTCTTGGGTGATAAGGTATGGCTACTTCGTCGCAATATCAAGACCACTCGTCCTTGTGACAAGTTGGACTATCGAAGGCTGGGACCATTTTCTATTTCTATACAAATCAATCCAGTTGCATATCGTTTAGATCTACCAGAGTTAATGAAAATCCATCCAGTATTCTACGTGTCTCTTCTTGAACTATACAAGACAGTGGACATATCAAGAAGACGACAAGCTCTACCTCATCCTATAGAAGTGGACAATAATGAAGAGTTTGAAGTAGAAGAAATCTTAGATTCAAGGTGGCGCCAAAATAAATTAGAATATCTTGTCAATTGGCATGGATATGGTATTAGTGAATGCACATGGGAGCCATTAAAGAATCTTGCAAATGCAGCAAAGGCGGTGGAGGCTTTTCATCGACGACATCCATCAAAATCAAGATGAAAACCTTCTTTATAAAAGAAACAACATCTAGGCAAGTTAACATTCTTCTTTCAATTCTTGTTCGTAGCTTCATTGTAGTAGTGGCGCTCAGGAGATGGAGAACCAACAACCAGCGGATTCAACTCAAGAGCCTTCATTTGCTGACCTGCCGGACGAGACATTACAATTGTCACAACTTTCAAGACGACGCAATCGAGATGAAGATCTTTAAGAACGACATATTCTTCCTCAAATAAATGGTGAGATACAACGCGTTTGGTATCACGATTTGGGAAGGGACTCCCGATGTTTGGTGATTTTGCTAGAAGTAGGAACAACTCCTGATGGTGTTCCAAATATTCTATTTGAAGGAAGTTATGAAGGCCTCAACAATGATCAAATAACTGGGTGGTCTTCCCGCCCTGGTATGGGACACTACCGATGGTTGACAGGCCCTATCAATCATCTTCAAAGAGAACAGAGATCAGAGTATGTAGCGAATACAATTCGTCGCATCATAGATTTCTTCAACATATGATGACCGCTCCTCGTGGAACTCGTCCCTAGAAGGGGGGGTAATGTCACGGCCATAATCATGTAAGCTAATAATTACATATAGAAATAGGTAGAAGTAAGTAAAAGTAGGTAAAAATAATTAATTCTATAATATTTAATATGGAAGCTTCCTAGAAACTTCTTAGACGCTGCTTTGACTTCATAGATGTCTTTAATTGACTTTTTGGATTAGAAACGTGGTCAACAAGTTGGCCATGTGCCACACATGTTGTTAGCTTGAAGATCAAGCTAACTATGTGGCCCACACGTAGAAAAACTTGCCTTGTAAGTCAAGGCATGTGCCCTACAAAGTCAACACATATTGGAGGTCCTATAGAACGTCGCCACGTAGCTCTTAATTAGATAGTATATATAGAGACAAGAGTGAAGGCTTCTTCACTCTTGTCAACTCTTTTCTTGCTTCCAGTCTAGTTTCAAGGGTCTCTAGTTTTCTTGTCTTTTGGTAATAGCCATTCTAGTTTTTCTTTCAATATACATACTTGTTTATTTATATTTTGTTACCTTTCTTTGCATGAAGGCTCACTTGTCTGAATTGCTTTTTCATCGAGTTCTTGTCCTTGACATCAAGTCTTAATTGCTCTCACAAAATTTTGCTTCACAACACAACATTGAATTTGGATGCTTTGAATCATCTAAATTAAATAAAAAAAAAGATCTCAAAATTTAGATGTTGGATTGCTATAAAATTTTGCAGTACTAAATTTGCTTGAACTTAAGTTTAAACAGGCTAAAAAATTATTGAAGTTGACAGGGTTGCCAGATCAAAGGGAGGTTCAAAAGCTAGGACCCTTTAGTACCAAATTGATAAGATAAAATATTTTGTGGATAAATTCAATAAAATGATAAAATAAAATAAAATAAAAAATAAATCTTTGATATTTTGTATGTGAAAAAAAGTATATTGGACAAGATTATGGAAGTTATTCCATTGTCTAGTTCTTCTTCTCGAGAATGCCGTAGGAATTGTTGTTGGTAAATTTTGATCACAAATTGTAAAAGAAAAGCTTTCAAAAATTGGGATTATTTTCTAAATTTGACTTCATACTTTTTTAGAAATAAAAACTTTTAGTAGCTCATTTTATTATACTACTTTCTTGTAGACGTGCTTCAAGCTTTTTTAGATCTTGAATTTCAAACTAATTATGATTTAGACAATAATATATTTTTGACTAATCTTGTCGTGTTCATTGTATTAAATTTATTGCCATGAGATGCATGTGTGATATGTTGTATTTAGATAATACATTTTTTTATTGGATGTTTTGTAATTTTAGGATTCAATATATAAGGCTCTTGTATGTGTAGGGCACAATTGACTTTGACTATGTGCACGAAAATTACAGATTTTGCATGTATTTTAGTATGTATAGCTAAATAGACTTAAGATAAGATTAATTGAATGAAACATAATTAAAATATATATATATATAATTTCAATTGCATATAATATTATAATCAAAAATCACAAAAAGGCGTTGAATAAAAACCAATTTTTATAAAGATTAAGTGATTAAAGCACATCCACAAGTTAATCTTATATAGAAATTATTTATTATATTAAGCACAAAATTATTCAATATTTAGATAATAATTTATAAAAAATATATATACATGATGATTATAAATTAAATATTAGTTATTCAAAAATTTTAAAATATAAACTTTAAAAGAAGAAACTAATCTTATAACATGTATTTTTCAAAAAGGGTTAAGTTATAAAAATGAACATATAAGCCAAAGCCACATTTTTTTAATATTATAAAGTTAAAGTTTATATTATTGTTTTTAAATATAGTAGGTGATTAGACCTTGGTATTCTTAATGTTTTCCTATATAAGAGAAATAACTAAAGATATCTTAATGTTTTCCTATATAAGAGAAATAACTAAAGTTTATTAAATATTTACTAATATTTATTCTATAAACTCTAGAATTGAAGAAAAAGATTGAATTATCTTTGGAATTAACAATAAATTTTAAAAGAACAAATGTTTGATATAATATAACAATAGTCTTATTTTAAATTTTTTTTAATAAATAAGCAAGAATTACTAGTGTGAATATCAATGAAGCCTCTATACTATTACTAATAAAGGATTTTTATTGAAAAATATAAAAAAATCTAAAATTATATAATATACATTTAAATTATATTTATTGCTAATAAAAAAGATATATAAGATTAATTATTATTTATTTATAATATTTGAAGAGCCTAGTCTATTAAAGTTTTTATTTATCAAATTTTTATATTTAAAAGAAGAAGAAATAAATAAACAATAATAAAGCCAACTTGAGCTAAAAAAAAATTATAAAAATTTAAATGGCTATTAAATGTATAATTAGAAAAATAAATTAGCTTTTATTTTTGGCTTGAAGATTATTAAAAGCAAGCAATCAACTTATTTATCTACACTTAGATATTTAAAGCTTTCTTTAAATGAAGATAGCAAAAAAAAACAAGTTAATTTTTAAAATTATAACTAGATTTATAAAATAACATTTGCACTAATTCATTACTTTATTATAATCAATATGGTATGCATTATAAAGAAAGAAAATATATTAGCAAAATAGATGTTAAAATTATGCATTAGAAGATAATAAAAAATATATTTTTTTGTAAATAAATAAAGTATGATTAATTAATTCTTAATATGGATTTATATGTATATATATAATAAAAAAATTAATAATATTTAATATAAAAATTTATTAATTATAAAGATATTATATTATTTTTTATAATTAATTTCTTTATAATTAATAAATTTTTATATAAATTATATGAATATAAAAATTTATGAATTTAAAAATTTGATTTAAAATTTTTTAAAAATATATGAATTTAAAATTTTATTTTTATATAAATTATATGAATTTAAAAATTTAAATTTAAAAATTATATATTAGAAATAAACTTACATCATTATTACTTTTTTTAATATTATAGATTAATTTATTTTAAAAAAAAATCTATTTATTTTGTAATTAGATTGCATAAAACGATGTAATAATATCAAATAATTAAAATATAATCTGATATCTTAAAGTTTCCAAGGTAATCTTGGGAAAGTAGGCCTAGTAGGTTGCATTGAGAGTACAAAAAATGGTAGGAAAGAGAGTCTTGGGGGCCTCTTGCTCTCAACTTCAACAACAAACAATGCAAATATCACTCCAAGGACTAACCTCAGTGCATCCATGATCATATCCACAAAATCATTGCCAAGTTCCACAAATTCTGCAATACACAAGGCAAGG
Source organism: Physcomitrium patens (assembly GCF_059467195.1). Taxonomy (NCBI): domain Eukaryota; kingdom Viridiplantae; phylum Streptophyta; class Bryopsida; order Funariales; family Funariaceae; genus Physcomitrium; species Physcomitrium patens. The sequence goes on from NC_143423.1 coordinate 6,212,185, forward strand.
AAAACAAAACTCAACTTGTAGTCATTGAAGTTCTTTGTTTTTCACATCTCTCAAACATACACCCATCCATGCTCATACACACACCCACATTGCTTGACTTAGTTCTCTAATTTTACTCTTTGGAATTGATGCAACCATGGGTCACTATTATTAACATATGCTTTCAACAATGCTTCAACTAATGTATGAACTAGTGTTGTGCATATACAATTGCAAAGTGAATGTATTTCCTCTCCACCTCATGTCATCCTTTGGATGAGCCTTTTTATTTTCTAAATATAGCTGGATCAATTTAGTATTTATCTGCTCATGTCTAATGTACCCAACACAAGGTTTGTTGCTGAAAAATTACAGGATGAATGGTGGTACAATCAAATCAAGTGTATATATATATATATATATATATATGTTCTACTTCTGAGGTGGCAACATCAAGTTTGTAAACTAATTTGTGTGTATGGTGATATCAAGATATTTATAGAGTGACCCCCTGCCTTTTGATTCAAAATCCAATGAAAGAGTTTAGAGAATACGAAATGTATATGCATAGTTTAACTGTTGTCAAACTACACAATAAAAGAATGGAGTCTACTTAAAAATTTGTGAAGAAAATTAAACAAAAAGAATAAATTTTAAATAAGAGAAAATCACTTTTATTGTAACAATCAATTTTTTAAAAATTAAAAAGAAAATTATACAATATTTATTTTTATTATTGTTTATGACTAATATCCTATTTATATATAAAAATAAAATATTCTACATTATATTTTAAAAAAAACTTAAATGATATCAAATACAATGATAAAATTTAATTAAAATTATTATTTTTATAATTCTAAAAATTTATAAATTTAGCATTATATTCTTACATCATAAAACAATTAAAGCCATATAAAAGATATAAAAGAATATAGTGATTTTAATTTATAATATATATATATATATATATATATATACACATACAAATAGTATTTATATAATTTATTCTTAGTACTTTATAAATATAGCCTAGAAAAAAGAAAAAAATAAGAGAAGTATATTGGAAATATTTTTTATAAGATTTTTTTGATCTATCTAATATTAACATTTAAAGGCATTTAAGATATATTCAAGATTAGATTTTCAATCCAAATTATAAGAATCTGCAAATATGATTTATTAAAGCTTCCATAAAAAAATCATATTTTATGTATTTATTCAAAGTAATATTTTAAAGCTATATATATATATATATATATATATATATATATATATATATAATTTAAAATTTTAAAAGAAAAAAATTATGTTAATCTGTGAAATATTAATAAGACAAGCATGATTGATCTTAAAACAACTTGTGTTAGATAAGAGTGGTTTGTAAAAAATTCCAAATAAATAAAAAAATTATATGTATTATAAAATATTTATGGTTATTTAAAAGAAGTATCATTTTTTAAAAATTAATCTACAAAAGTCGCTTTTACTAAAGATATTTTTTTACTTTAACCACAAAATGCTACTCAATACTTGCCAAAATGTTTTCTAAATAAGAATATAAATAATATATAATACTATTATTTGGTTATTGATAATATTTTATTTATTTTTTAATATATTTATTGTTTAAAAAATGATATAAAATTAATTATTTTATTAAATAATCAACTTTTCTTTGAAGCTTGAGATGAATATTTTTTTGTAGCACCTACCAATTTGTATTCTTTCTAAATAACAAGTAGTAGAATTACTCCTTAAGTTCATTCAACTCAAAATCTAGTCTATTTCATTTAAAGTGATTGTTTAAGAATAATTTACTTCCTTTCTACTTGGATACATCTAAAATAATAAGATTTATGTTTATCATTCTATATTATAAGCAAGAAATTTTAAACAAGGTATATTATTTCTTAGATTAGACATAACAAAGGTTTATTGTACTTTACTTCATAACTTTATATTCAAAAGTCATAGAATCATTAAGCATTGGTTCACACCTTGTAAAATAAAAAAATATTTCTATTTACAAGAGTTGAGGCTAATATTAGCATAAATAATTTTTTTCTTTTAGATTTATTTTTATGCAAAGATATGTAACATATTTCTTTTTTGGATCCTATTATTTCTACAATATAAAAGAACTCTTTAACTTTGATGTCAAATATTGTAAATAGTAATCAATTCAAATTGTCTAATATTTTATGATAAAAAAAACTAAATAAAAATTACTTAACATAAATAATTAGGTAATTTTTGTAGAAACTTAAGAATCCAATCTTGATAAAATAAAATTTAAAAATTGTAAATTTTATGCATCTCCAAGTTTCAAGATTAATTATTCAACATTAACAAGATATTAAATGTCTGAATTTTAGTAATTTTAATTTAAAAAATAAATATCTAAAAAATATGGGAAAATAAAGACAATTAGCTTTCTATTTTAGAATCTCATTCAATCTACAAATAAATATATGAATAGTAAAAAAAATTAATTAAAGAAAATATAGAAGAAATTAAGATATTAACTCTTTTATGGTTAAATTGACCAAAAATAATTCTCATTATTGATTATAGATTTTTTTTTTTGTTTTTTTTACTTATTTACATATGGATTTTTTTTAATATTATGAAACCTTTTCTTATAAAAAAAATACTATAAATTAAGTGATGTCTTCTTTATAAAAATAGAATTAAATATAATAATAGATGATAATCATTTTATTTTATTTTTATTTCATATATTTATAATGATAAATTATTAGAAATATATATATATATATATATATATATATTCTTAGAAGAATCTCAATGTCAAACTATAATGGGAGGCATCTTATTAATTAAAAATTTAAGATAGTTAAAAAAATTATAAAATAAACCAAAATTATCCATGATTATTTTTCTAAAAGAGAAAAACAAAATATAACTTTTGGAATCATAATGCATATTTTGTCTTTGTCATTGTAGATGGTCTTAAGATGTTTGAGTTGTCTAGCTTAATAAGAGCTGATTTTGACCTAATACCTACATATTCACATTTATCCAATTGTTTTAATCTAATGAACAATAACTCATTTTAAAGGTATAAAAGTTGATATTATTCTTTGATTGTGTTTCATATTATGTGTTATTTTTTAAATATTTAAAATTTTTCTCTTTATATAATTAATTCATCATAATCAAATCTATCTTACATACTATAGAAACAAAAAGTTATGGATACAAAATACTACAAGTTTAAACATGTCACTTAGAGAGATTTATTATATTAATTTCTACGTAAAGAACCTAAATTTTTAATAGTATTATTATTTTCACATATTGAATACTATATTATTTTGGTATGGATTAATTATTTAATTAAAACTGCATCTTAGGATTTCATGTTTAATTTTATTTTTTGATGTTTTTAATCTTTATGTTAAATTTTAGCTATTAAATTTAGTTTAAAAATAAATGAAAATAGAATAAAGTCTATTATCTACATCTATTTTTAACAAAAGTGTATCAAATATATAATATAATGCATTTTACTACATAATGTTTTATTGTAGAAAATTTTCAATGCACTGGATAGAAGATACAAAAAAACATTTTTTTGAATCTTTGAAATATACTTTTATTTTATTTTATTTTAATAAATTATATTTATAGATTAATAATTTAATTAATGTAATTGTGGCATGTTAAATCTTCATACTTATTTTATATTTTATATTTTGAGCAAAATAGCACACATGCCCCTGAATTCTTCCGAAATATCAAGAATACCCGATTGTCTGGGCCCCACGCGAATTGTACGCCGCGGCTCCCGCTAGTGTCCCAAACGATAGTCCACCGAATAAGATCTTCTGTTCAAATGGTGTGAATTGTGTCGGAAGTGTGCAATGCATTCTTCTGATAATCATATCCAGACAATCTCGACTCTTCCAACAAGCTCCGCAGCTTCTGCAGCGCTGCTTTCTCATCTTCGAGACTACTCCCGTTGATCCTCCACACATCGATAGCGCCCACACGATTCTGACTTGAATCCTTTTGAGGTTCCGCACTGCCGGAATTCTTACTCCTAGTGTTTACAGTTTGTGGCAAAGAATCTAACCGTAAAGAACGTAGGTACTGGACGTGAGGGTTAACACATGGTAGCTATCACACTTTGGGTTCTGCTCGTCGCGTGTGATCGGATGCGGTGTCGAATAGCTTCGAACAAGTTTGTGACAAACGAATAACTTTTCCAAACAAGGTTCTATACAGCTCTAGGACTCTCTGCAAACCCCCCTCCCCACTATTTTCTTCTTTCTTCTTTCTTTTTCTTTTTTTTCTCTTAATTTCCTGACGGTAAAGGAAAAAATCGAATTCACCTCACATAAAAAGGTTCTATTCAATTGTTCTTCCACAATAATGTCTCCTACCTGATCCTTCAATACACGCCTCCATTATGATCCAAAATGTGATTCGTATGTTTAAAAAATAGATGCGGCACCTTGTAGCACGACATTTGTGTTAGATCACTGAAGTCGCATTTGAAGAAGATAAGAATGGATTCAAATTACAAATGCTAACATTTCTTCTTTGGATAAACCAAATTCTCAGGCGAATGATAAATCTCTCTCTCCCTCTCTCTCTCTTCCTGGAATGATGAATCCACTTGAGTATGATGCGCCACAGGCATCTCGACCTTCCAGTGGTCACCTTCCGTTGACACCCTCTGGAAGCCTATACTCTCATTTATTTGGATCTGGAAACGGACTGCAAGGGATCCAAGGATCAAGTCCTCAAAGTGGAGGTACCGCTGGTATGAGTATCTCAGGGATCTCAGATTTCACACCAAGAGCTAACCGTATGGAGAGAGGATCGGTCACCGCAGGATTGTCCTCAACTTCCTCATCTAGAATGACGAGTAACTCTTCGTCAAGGAATATTAATGGTGGTGGAAATATGTCCTCAATGTCGCTACTTTTTTACGCTCAGCAGCAGCAGTAGCATCACAATTCTCCTGCTCAGATGTCTGCAACAGCTCTGCTGCAAATATCGGCTCAAATGGGCGCAACTGTGAGCAATTCTTCCCTTTTGCGAGGATTTGGATTGGGAGGTGCGGATTCGAATTCTATGGGCATGTGGCAAGTTCAACGCCAAGAGCAATAGCAGCGGCAGCAGTCCCAACAGCAGTCGTAGACGCAACCGCAGCATCAACAGCAATCACGATCACAGACTCAACAACAGCAGTAGCAGGGGAGGACAGGTGATCTTCCACTTAATAACATGTCTAATATGGCAATTCATCCATTAATAAGGCGGCCGAGTGATTCACAGAATGTTTCGCAGGGTCTGTGTGGCTTGTCAATAGGGTAGAAAAATAGTTTTGGAGGTGGTCAAGAATGACTATCGAATAATTCCACTAATGTGCAAGACCTTCTGAATTCTTTGTCTGGAGGTGCTGGACTCTCCCGAGCCAGTCTCTTCCCTGCAGCGGGAGCGGCGGCGTACAGTTTGCGCGGGGCCCAGACAGTGCGGAAAAGCACAGGCTTCGGGCCCCAGTTCAAACTAAAAAAAACAGGAAATGGATAGCTCATAACTCTGAGAGGCAATTTTGCAACTATACAAAAGGAGGGGCAGATTTTTTATTATCAAAAATTGAGGGGTATTCTCGATATTTTGGAAGAATTTAGGGGCATGTGTGATATTTTCCCTATATTTTATTAGAATATTATAAAAGCAAAGCAAATTGAGAAATGTTATACATCTTCTGTTGTTGTAAAACTTTGTCAACTCATAATTGTGTGTCTCTTTCAAAAACTAATCAGAATCTTTTATTTTAAAATAATAAGTTTAAAAAGAATAAAATAAAATCTCTAATCTACAAGTAATGGTTTAATTTTTTTTAAAATAAATGCTGATTTTATGAATTTTATTTTGGTGAAGATGTAATTTAAGATTAAGCAAAGGCCTTTATTTTCGAATAGTGTACAATATATGGTAGCAAGTTGACCAATATTTTTTGGTTTATTGGATATATATATATATATATATATAAACCACCTAAAGTAAAAAAAACATGTATATTTCTTATTCTTCTTTGATGAAATATAGAAGATAAATAAAAAAATATTATACTAAAAAGTAATAGTAGATACTTTTGAAAGTTTAAAATATTCAAGGCACTTAAGCAAAAATAAATTCAATACCAAAATTTAGCTATTTAGAGCTTGTATTGGAGGTAAATTAAAAACATGATTTTTTCTTAGAAAATAGAAATATTAAAAGACAAATATTTATCTAGGATCTATGTAGCAATATTCCAATACTTTGATGTAAAAGCATCAAAAGTGCTCTTACTATATACTTGCATGTAGTATTGTAGTATCATGTGTTTCTTCGATAGAAACATGATTCCATTTGTTGAGGTAATTTTTTCTTTCAATGAGTTCAAAAGATGCATTTAGATGACCAATATCATTATTAATAATCTCCAAAGTTGTAACCATCTTTTTCATATTTGGAATATATTTCATATAATTAGTAAGAAATGAGCCATAATGAGGTATAGAGTAATACAAGAATCATTTTATGCTTTGAAAAAAATTAACATACTTTGGAGCCTTCCTAAGTTGGTTGTGAGCAAATACAACCATTTTTTTTGCCATCAAGTCTCCAAGACAATGACACAAACACAATAGGATGTCTATGTTGACCTTTACAAGCATACTCAACTATTTCTTGTCTAAGAGTCTCTATAGCCACATATCCATCTACATTTCCTCTATCACTTTTCTACACTATGGAATCATAAGAAAGGGATCACATCCAAGCCTTAGAAAAGTCTTCTATTAATTATTTCATTGGCCAAAAAAACTCATTGCACTCTTTTCCAATATGCATTTTTATAATTGAATATTTGTAATCTATCAATGAGCACAATTTCAATAGCTATTACAATTGATTCATAAAATTCATTTAGTTTGTAGACTCCATCACTAATTTGTACAATCAAAACTTATAAAACATGTTTCACAATAGAACCTTGGTCTAATAACTATAGTTAGGATTTATGAATATTGTTCATAGTTAATGTAATATGTCAAAATTTATTCAAGTATCTATCAAATATTTATTTGTAATTTCTTTAAACATTAAAAATATATATATTTGACAATATTATACATTTTCAATGCCTTTTGGTCTTGGTTCACTATTCAAAGAAAAAGACTTAGTTGCTTTTGCACTCCCCTCCAACCCAAATCTCAATGTTGATGCCATCTTCTAAAAGACTTAACAAAAAAAATAAAAATAAAATCCATACTTAAGAATCTGGAAATATATTTAAAAGACACATTAGTATAATATAATATAAATTTTAATGAATACTTTATTACTACTTTTCTATTATTATTATTTATTTAAAGTTAACAATATATTTGATTTTTTTAATTATTTACATAATTATATTAACTAATTCTACATTATTATAGATTATATAGATTTATTTTGGTCAATTTGAAGTTGTCTTGGTTATTTCAATTGACTCCAATTAATAATAATTCACTTTGTCAAAACAATTCAATTAATTGCCAACTTTTTCTATTGGCTTATATTTTACAAATAAGTTATGATTTCAAAAATTTACTAAATACTTTGACTATCAATGTTGATTTCTTATGTGTTGTCATTTATTATTTTTCTCTTAACTTCAATTATTATTGTTATTCTTCTTTTAAGTTTTATTATTTTATATTTGTTATTTTATCTTTATTTACATATAATTTATTTAAAAAATATATGTTTCTTAATATCATGAACTTAATTGTCTATTTATTGTTTTATCTTTAGTTATGCATAGTTTGTTTTCAATACATTATTTTCATTTATATTCTTTAATATTATTCATTTAATTATCTATTTACTATTTTCTTTTGTTTGTTTATTTATTTAGTCATCTCTTAACTTCTAGACTCCATCACAATGAACTCATAAACATGCATGAGAGATTCAGAATGGACTTCAAAAGATAAACGCTCGAATCACTTGCCTTCTGAGAATTGATAAAATCACAGCAACACCTTCATGATGCTGATCCTCAAATTTCCATCGTTGAGCACAACCGGTTCTGAGTCTAATGCAAGCTCCGACTCGGTAGGCTCCGCCTGATTCAGCCAAATTCTAACTGGTCAGTTGCCCCAGTTGATTCGTTGCCTGATCTCTCGTTGCAAAGATCCTACACACTGCAACCTGCACCTCCATACGCTTGCACGATTCTGCCAACACCTCAATGAAAAAGAGCAACATCGTCCAGGATGAAGGGTCGCCCAGACATAGCAGCACTCGCGTCAGTTCAGCTTTGATAATTCTAAAATCATCTCAAAGGCGACCACCGTTTTGTGAATATAGTGTCAACAGTGAAGATATGAGCGAAGACACTGCATGCATTCGTCATTCCACTTGACAACTGAACGGATCCCTTGGGCCTCCAGCAATGAGCGGCAAGACGGCGAGAATAAGAGACTCCACAATTTTGCTCCACCAGTCTTCTGCGCACACCCCGCGACACTCGGCGATGATTGCAGTGAATGCAAGACTGAGAACTCCAATCGATGTGTTCAAATTCACGGGTTAGAGATCCACTGCTCCCACCACGTTGCGTCTCTGCCCGAATAGGAGTGTAAAGCGATTCGAGTTGGGACGGTCCGGAGCGACAGGTGGCGAGCGCAGGGCGTGAGCAAAAAGGTTGTGAGGGTGACAGATCAGAAAACGAGGAAAAAACAAGCAGCAGCAGCTCGGAGTAGAGCCGAAGACTAACAGGCCCAGGAGAACAAGCAGCGGCAATTTCAAATGTCTTATTTGGTTACCGAAGCTACAAGACTTCGTTGGCCTTCAGCACGCAGAGGGTCAGGGAACCTAATTGGAGAGTTCTAGTCTCCGCACTCTGCTTTACCAGCACATGTCTGCTTCGTTTCTTCAATCGCATCGAGGCTCTGTCGCCATCTCATTCACATTCATATATACATGATTTCTCAAGTAGACGTTCTGATGATTAATGTCGTAGAACATTCGGAGACGAAACTCACACCACCGACCATTTTGCAAACTACAAATCATTGTTATCCCATACGCCAAAAGATGACAGTAGAGCCTGCTTGAAGGCGCAGTAGCCAGTGAAGCAAGATGAGTGGCAAATGAAGTAAAATTTAGTGTTTCGCAAGGTCAAAGTTAGTCGAAGAAAGATACACATGGTGGAGCCATGCAATGCAATGTAACGCCCTAATCTCAAGAATGTAAGAAAGAAACAGGAATTTTACAATTTCAGACGCAGAAATCCTTATATATACTAATAACAACCTCTGATTCAGCACTGAATTGGAATAAATCCTCCCAGCTGTGCAACAGCCAACTCCGTTCTGACTACAAGGTGAATAAACTGCAAAAAATTTAAATGATGTGCAGGCCTGAAGACCATAATTGGTAAATACTCAAACTCAGTGCATAAGCAATCTGAAGTGCACCCCCCTAATGACAGCATGGTTGACCCATCAGTCTGAATCTTTTCTGGAAACTCCATTTGATTAAGGGCGAATGGTCCCCAAATTCAAGACCAGCTTCATCACTGCTCCTTTTGCGCCTCAAAACGAGCAGGCGATTTGACTGCTTTCATGCAACAGATACCTGATACGAGAATGGTAATGAGGGTAAAGGCCTGCACACGACAATTTTTCGTTACAAATTGTAGAATACCAAGTCCCAACTCATGTAGAAGTGTAATGACGGTCCCATAAACTAACAGAAGATAACAAGTAAACTTACCACAAAGATTCCTTCAAGAATCACAGCCCTGCTCCTGCAAAGTGCATCACAATCTGTAGTTGCATTGCCAGTGCTTTCGAATAAATGGCGTTCAAGAATTCCATGATGCTTCTCGTTTGAAGCCTTAGGGTCAGAAGAATACAGAACAACATTGCTGGTTCCAGACGACTTCAAGCTTGACAGCACCTTTTCCAGCACCTCTCCTGCAGAATATAAATACGGTGAGCACACTTAAATACAAATGTAAAAATTGGAAGAAAAATATCAAATCATCTGGCTTGTTAAACAAGAAAATTCACATAAATTCTAAATGTTGAATATTCGCAGTGTTCGTCCAAATCAAAGTATAACCTTCAGAAAGGGACTTGTCAGCAACGCTCCAATCCAACAAGGGACTGTAGCAGATGACCAGAAGATCAGTTTTCTTGTCCGCACGCGGAAGCTTCCTCCCCACAATCCACTCCTGGACACAAAAAAAAATCACAAAAGGAACACACAAGCACGTACGATTTGGAGCTTTAGTCTAAAATTACACATTTATCTCACTGTTAGGCACCAGAATATAAACAAGGAACGAAAAAGAAATGACTATGCAACACGACTAATGTTTGACTTGCGTTCAGTAAGCATTCAGAACATGCGTTTCTCAAAGCATGATGCTGAAATCTGAACGTATCATCATCTACATTTTTCACGCACGTTTTATGCACAATCAGTGTCACACAGGTAAATTTTCAAGGACATAATCTCAGATGAAGCGTGTAAATTGCAAACACACCTGCACAGCAGGAACACCAGTAAGCCTCTTCACATCATGCTCTCCAATAGAACAAGATCCAGATACCGCTACTTCATCAATTGCCACTGTGGTGCCGAGCTCGCTTGGAACGTTCCTAAGTAGAGACTCTGCAACCGAAAGTGACCCACTTGCTACAGTGACGTAGGGGATTGCCATTGAATACCTAGCATCAGCGACAGATCCCTGCAATTCGAACCAACGACAATTCTAGAAATGAGTAATGATCCCCAACACGTAATAAACCTCGGTTGAATGTAAAACAAAATTGCATAAAATGCAACAGATTAAAATCAAGTTAATATGCCGTTTCGTGGATACACAAATTTCTCCTGATAAGCATCAAAAATAATAATTCCCGTTCATATCAAGTTAACCTACACATTTTCAACACCGTGGATACGACAAACACCTGAAGAGTCTTCAAAACGCCAGACGGCTGACCTCGAGAGATGTCCTCAGATTGGAGCTGCTCAAAAAAAAAGATTTTACGAATCAGTTCGAACAAAGATAAAAGTAAACAAAACCCTAACCTGCCAAGAATTTCTACTGTAATTGGAACGAAAGAAATTCATGACATGTTAGGACTCCAGACTAGGCCAAAGCAAAAGATATCTCACCTCCTCTCCAATGAAAGCAACAATCATCTCTGGAGCTGCTTCCTCTCCGTCTATACCCTGCAAGGCACTAAATTAATGGGTGACTATGTAAAATCAACATGGATTGTGCCTGTGGCACAAGTCAGAGAAAAATGAGACACACATCTTGTAGATTCGACAAAAACACACCTGCCCTTATCGCACTCTGCGGGGGGTACCACTCTCATCCTCGAAACACCATTCAGACTCTATCTCCTCAACATCCGTTTAAAAACATAGTTCGAGGTTCAAAAGAAATTAAACAATGTACCTGAGTAGATGTGCATCTTCTTAGGTCCTGGAAGATGTTGCTTACTAGGCTTTCGGGCGTCTGAGATTTATACTTAACACTTCGATCCTCCTTACCGAAGCATCTGCAAGCAAACACGGCAAGAACATTCAATTGGGAAAAAGCCCTGATCAGCTGCAATTCAATAACAGCCTTAGGAATTAGCACCAACCTACTGATCATTTGAAGAACCCAGAATTCCCAGGAAAAAACAGAATCTTCACAAGGCATCAGCTTGTTGATAAATTCTAACGTATTGGATGGGAAAAATCCAACAATAACCAGATTTCACAATACAGCTCTAAAAAATCCTACACCACGAACACATAACAGCGATAGAGATCTGAAACCTCAAAAAAAACAAAACAAAACAAAACAAAACAAATCAAACAAACAAACCACCATAATCCTGCTGAGAATTCAATCCGATTCTGACACAAAAATAGGCCAAACACACACTAGATCTGGGATTTTACTCAACCTCTTCAGAAATAATATCGACGGTGAGCGTAGCGAATAGGAAACCCCTAAACTTCGGGCCTAAAGTGTTCTGAAACAATCCACTACCCTAAATCCAAAATCGGGTCGCCTTGTGGTCACCCATAATTCCGAATCTGAGATGAGTGCATCTAAACGGAAACAGAAATCAGCTCAGGCAATCAAACCCACAAAACGCTATACCTAAGGTCGGACCAGACGAACGCCGGAGTGACGACCTCAGCTGCAACCAACTGAACTGCGATGAGAGCCACCAAAACGAACCCCACAACCCGAACCTCCATAGCATTGCACTGCTTCCCCATCTCCGCGATTTCCTAACAGCAAACAATACAAAAAACCCTCCGAAGCGCACCAGGATAGCAAAACAGCCAGTCAGTCCACGACAACGACGATGATCTGCGGCAGTGGCTCCTCCACAATCGAAGCCTCACTCCTCGTCGTCCTCCTCCTGGTCCTCCCTCGGCAAGCAAGCAAGCAAGCAACCACGTAGAGGATGAACGAACACAGCCCCCTCGGATGGGTGTCTCCCGTCGTCGTCGTCCTTGGATGACACGCCCTAAGCCCACGCTTCCGTATTGCATCGGACCCTGTGCCCGTGGGACCCTATCACTGTGACTTTTTCCCACTTGGGTTTTTTCTTTTTTGCTTTTTCCCTTCCTTCCTTCCTTCCACAGCTTAGTATTATAAAAATTGTCTTCGTTTGCTGATGAACCCCAGACTTACTTAGCCTGTGGATGGACGAACACAGCCCAGCCGATTATCATGTGTGGGAATGAGATTGGAATAAAGACAACTATACATGTATTTGTATGTTTCACCTCCCAAGTATGATTTGAGAGGTTGAGTTGTGTTCTTTTATAGACATGCCTCTAAGCTTAGCCCACAAATGAATATGATCCATTAAATTTTCATGTGCAGGTTGATATTCTATTATTGAGGTTTTGCCTTTGAACTGTTATTTGTCCATTATCTAGAGAACATGTGGGCAGCAATTCAAAGGCAAAACAAGTCTTGTGAATAATAATGCTCCTCCTCAACCTTGAGATAAGTATTGAGAAGGCTCTATTTGACAAATGATAGCCTTCTCAAACTTCAAGAGATGTAATTCATTTGTAGCCAATCACAATTTGTAGCATGGAGTGGGGTTCCCCAATCATTGTCTTCCCCAATTCTCATTGTTTTGACACATATTGTTTCCATTCTTGGACTACACTAGACACATACTCTTAGCCCCTTGGGTTGCACTCATGACTCTTTAATTTAAGGTAGTACACAAATTTCATTACTTGCTCAAAGCCTTGTAACTGGATTTATTTCTTGAGTACTTATTTATAATTTGTAATAAATATCTGAATCATTTGTATAAGGATATATGTGTCAGGTTTTATCAGTTTATTTTATGAATGCAGACTTTTGCAAGAGTAAAAAACCAATATTTGGAGGTTTTAATTCAATATATAGCTGTTTAAATAGATGAGAAATAGCAACCCAATAGTTCAAAGAAAAATAACAATAGTGCCAATATTGTCATTATAATCAGCCTATATAAATTCAGATCCTAATCTTTATATGTTCAAAAACTATGCATTGAAAAATGTACATGTATTCACTGTAAATCAAATGCATTGTGGAATATATTTTTTGGAATAAAAAACGTTTTTGTAGAATGAGATGACGAGATTAGAACGTTTTGCCAAAGACCTTAATTAAGATTGACATTGCCACTTTGGTAACATTGATATACTGTCAATACTTTAAATTACGTGGATTTTAATGTAATAATAGATTTAGATTGTTAAAAAATTTATGAAGTAATCATAAACACTAGTTTTACAGTTTATTTGAAAGACAACCATAATAATTATGTGTTTATGGTAATTACAGTTTGGTGCAAACAAAAAAGAATCGGTTTTGGAGCATAACATAGAGAGTTTGAATCTGATATAATACAAGAATCAATTATTTCTTGAACCAGGATGAATGTATTATTCAAAAACTTAGGATGTGCATTTTATTATACACATATAAAATATATATATATATATATATATATTTATATATATAAGTTTTGAAATGTTTGTTTTAGGTGCATCAATATTGTAGCTGAATTTCAAGAATAATATATTTAGTCTGTGTTCAATGTTTTTGATTTTAATGTGTTTAATATTAGGTTTAGGCTACAAGCACCCCAAATTGCTATATTCAAACCCATTATGTCCATACACACACCCAGATCCTCCCATTGATTGCTTTAGACCTTAGTGCAAGTTCCAACCTCCTCCCCTCTTCCTTGTCAAGGATGAAGTCTAAGACTTCTTCCAATCAAAAAAATTGTTAACATTCAATGTGTTTTTTTTTTCAAAATATATGTAAAAATAAATCAGGTTTTAACAAAATTAATTAAAATCAAAAACATTGAATACAAAAAAAGAATAAATTGTGATAGCAGTAGCAAAAACTATGGTGACATCAACAACACCCTGTTATGAAATTGCTCGTATTTTAATTATCACTAACTCTGTAGTAAGACACTACTGGCACCCTTCTCTTACATAAACAAGTTGATGTAAAGTGTGCAATCAAAGCAACATTGATTGATTGCTTCAAAAGTATTGCTCTAATTTGTTTACATGTACAGCTAACAAAACTTTTAACCTTGCTTTACAATTAGGTTCAAACAATGTTATACTTTAGATTGTAAAGCAAGTTAAATATTAGGAAATAAGAGCTAGGATATAGGATTCACTTCATGGATAATGTGAGATAAAAGTTCAACCATGAGATGGAAAGTATTTCACCAAAATTTTAGAATATAGAGTACATGGTTCCACCAAATGTTGCTCAGTTGTGCGTGACAGTACAAAAAAATGGAAAAGTGAAAGTGAAAAGTGGACAATGAATCATTAAGCCATACACTCTAAGAACTTTAATTAACAAACAAGTTCTCATTTATTTAGATTGGAACAGCATATTCTGAAGCAAAATAAGAAAAAGTCACAGATTTCTATCCATGGATATAAATAACCGAACAAACAATCAAACAAAAAAAGCCGTGAAACAAGCCCATTGAATGCAAACGGCGATCAGAGCTGCGGTGGGGCTAATGAACGAGGCCAATCCCCTCGGATGAATGACCGGCCTACAACAAAGCTGAGGTGGCAATCCGGCCATCCATCCACCGAAAGCACCATCCATTAACGAATGAATAGATTCAAGCTCAACAAATAATCCATCCACAGTCGGATGAGACCACGAGAGGGCCGAGCTAGTGACCAGTAAGGTCCACTTGGTGCGGTTATCAAACCGAATTAACCCTGCCCCCGCCGTCGGCTAGGGCGCGGTCATGGGGTTACTTCCCACCCACAAGCCAAGGAGTGGGCAGGGTGGGTGCCCCACCCACGCCCGACCCGGCTGGGGATGGAGGAAGGCATTGGATGGAGCATGGGTGGGGGCTAATGCACTGCTTGCTTGTGAGTTGGGCCCCGCCGTGCTCCTTAGCTCGCGGAGTTTGGCCGCGGCTGTTTTGTTTTGTTGCTGTAAAATAACGGGGTTGGTAAAAGAAATTGCGAGACAAATTGCAGGCCTGCCTGCAACTGCGTTATGTTATGTTATGTTATATTGCGTTGCGTTGCGTTGCGTTGCGTTGCTTGGGGTGGGATCCAGGATCCCTGGTGCTGGATAGGCAGTGCTTGAGGCAGCCAGTCCCATTGCGTCTCCTCTAAAGCGCGTCTAAAGAGCCTAAAGTGATGTAGATACTTCCTTGTTTGCTAAGTTACACCAGTTTCTTCTTCTTCTTCTTCTTCCTAGTTTTTGGTAGGCCATCGCGCTCTCGCTCGCTCCTGTCTCTCTGCTTGCCTTGTGGATTAATGGTAAGCTTAGCCTGTGCTGCACTCTACCAAGTCTCGTGACTGCCAAGGAAGGGACTGGATCAGTTCCCACAAGCGAGGAGGGCGCCACACTACGCGACGGTGCCTCTGTTTTTTCTAGCTTTGCTGCTGCAGGCATTTCGTGTCAGTGGGCTTCGTGATTGTGCTTCTCGCACCTCTGGGTGGCCGAGTGTGTTCGCAGCGTGTTGAGTTTTAGTGTCTTGGGTGGCGGCGACAGCGGGAAGTTTTCATAGCTCTTGCGTTTAGGAAAGGTAAGGGGAGGCGAGTGATTTGCAAGGAGATTGTGAGTGGGGGAGGAGGGGGGTAATTTTGTGGAGTTTGTGAGATTGCACACCAGCATTGTGTGCTGGTTGCGTCTTGGGTGCAATTTCTTGGACGAGGGTTTGTAATCTTTGTGTTTGGTTGGCGTTCTCTTTGTGACGCATTTCGCGTGGGGTGCATCCAATTTGGGGTTGCGAGGTTGTTGGGGTTCGATTCCTGAACGGAATTTGGTTTAGATGCATTTTATTGCGGTGTAGTGATTGGTGATTCGAAGTTGATTTCATTTTTAGAGGCAGTAGTTTTTAAATGCTGGAGATCGGCATAGCGATTAGACTTGGTGGTTGAGGAGTGCTTCACTTAGAAAAAAACGTGTAGTATTTGAGTACTTCTTGCGATTGTATCTTTCAGTGCCTGTAGATATGTTGTAGCGGAAGAAACCACACAATGGCGTTTCGATCGATATTCTAATGTCGGCTTAAGTTTTGAATTTTCTATGTTTGTCAGTATATTTACTTTTGAGAATATATATATATATATATATATATATATATATCGAATTACTGATAAATTTGTTGAGTGAGAAAGATTGCAACGTTCTACATTTGAGTGTGGCTTCGAAATCTGGTTCGAAAGTAAATATGGTTCACGTGAGCACTGCACGAGCTAATTATAAGTTTGCAGTATCTTTAATTTGAATCTTCTCGACTAGAGTGACGGAGGTGACTTATTGCAGGGTTTTTGTTGTGTCGCTGCAAACCTAGAACTGATTTTCTGAAGTTGTCATCGGAATTTCAGACTATGATTTGCCAACTAGTGCAGCTTATGATTGAATTATAGGCTTTGTGACTTCGTTATCGAAATAACTAATCCGACGTCTTCAGATGCTTTGTCACGGCATCATTCCCATTGACATTATTCCAACACAATAAGATTAATTAGTGTAATGTGCGAGCTCAGGTTTACAGGAACATGGGATGCATTTTTTCTTCCGACGCTGATGACGGAGGTCCCTCAGAAAATTCCGTCAATCCTAGTGAAGTATATGTGTATGTATTGGGCTTGAGGGAACCTAAACAGATCGATTTAACAGAGAAGTTGAAGGGAACGGTGTCGCCGGGGTTATCAGAAAAGATGCAATCTCTTCGATCAAAAATAATCACTCTCTGTGGCAGAAATGGATCTGGGATGAAAATGAAGCCGCAGAGGAAATCACTCGATGGTGAGAATGCTATTCTGTAATTTTATGCGCTTCCTTGACTTGGTTATAACCATTTTTCTCGGACATAACGAATTATTCTGTACAATGTACTGGGTGGGTTTAAATGTATAATGAAGTAGTTTGAAATAATTGGTTCATATGAACTGCAGGTGATTCCGGTGACCTGGACTTGGAGAAGGCTTTGAACGATTATTTACCTCTATTGCTGGGTCTCGTCATAGGAGGTGGTGCATCTCCAGGGTCCTGTGACTCTTTGTTGCATTGCAATGTGTGCTCGGATACTGGCTTTTAGGTTTCATAATGTTGTGGTTTTTTGTGCATTAGGTTTCTTTCAGGGAGGTATGATTTGCTTGCATCTTGATCATTCCTGCATTCTAGGAAACTGAAATGGGTTGGTGTTATGTGTTGCATAGGTGATAAATTCAATTCGGTTGTTGAATTTCCCTGGACAAATGTGGTGGACGAGAAAAAGGTCAGCTTCAACTTCAATTTTCCTTTTTGATAGAGAAACGATAAGTGACTATTTTTGAGGTTCTTAATCAACCAGATTGGTTAACAATTACAGATGAAATAGAAAGTGGATCTTCTCTTTGAAGCTTTCATACTTTTTTATCCACTGAGCATCAACATGCTTGGTCCCCTTTGCAGGACACTTCAATGGCAAGTGTGTATTATGAGTTGCTGTCTGTGCTGCATCTTTTAGGAGTGCTGGCTTTACAAGAAGCCAATATGTGCTTGACACCAAAGCCTCGAGCAGATGAATACAATTCCAAGGCAACCGAAGGCATGTGCTTCGCTTTGCATCCAGTCTATGCTTTTGGGCGGTACCTATCTTCGAGCCTTTCTTGGCACACAGTATCTGATGGTAACTCCTACTAACTTTGCGCTTCATCCTATTGCAACTGCAATACATTCAATTTCTTTTGTGGCTTCATGCACTGCAAGCTTCTTTTCCATGACCTGCGAATTAAATGTAGTTATGTTTTGCAGAAGAACTCGTACTTTATTTGTCAGGTTGTAGAAGTTCAATTTGAATACAATCCATTTTTAAATGACGTGAATAAGCTCAGTGAGGATTATTACGGATTGATACATACATGGCTGACGAAATCTGAGATAGTTGAATGTGTTAGACTATCTGTATATTTTACAGATGTTCTCTTTTTTGTTCTAACTGGACGAGTGCTTCCAACAGAAAGCAAAAGAAAATCCATCAAAATATTGTTGAAGGCCGCATCATACTTCGAGTGTGCCTTGAAAGCTGTGTTGCCTAATACTCCAGAGGATACAAAGTAAGACATCTTGGAAGGATGAACAGTGAATACTTTCATGTTCCTGCACCCATCTAGTTGACAAGTTCTTGGCAAAAGCATAGGTTATGTAAACACACAGCTGATCGTGGCATATTAACGGACGCTCGTGCAGGGCGAAGCTACCAGCTGATCTAACTGAAACAATGTTTAGGTCATTGGAGCAGCAAGCTATAGGCCAGGTATGTTTTTGTTTCGCTGTTGTTTGCATATTATTCACGTATCCTGTTGAGACTACGAATAGGTTGCTCACTATGAGTATCATTCATTTTTGTGCCCTTACGTTGAACGGGGTTTCGTGGTGCAGGCTGTGGACTTGCAGCTAGGATTTGCGGTTGTTAGTGGGAAAGCTTCTCTCGCTGTGAAGCGAAGACTGGCCTGTGAGCACGTTGAAGTATGGGATGAGGTAGGTGTTCCAATGCTTATGTTATATGCTGGCGCAATTTGTAGATGCGTTATTGGACACTAAGACACTTTGAAATGATCTGCACCCGATCAGTAGCATTTGTAGAATCTCATCTTCAAGGAATATTTTTCGCTGTTGGAAGAAAGACGATTTATATATCAAAATAAAGTCTTGTAGGTAGAGTCACCAGTTCATTTTGTGGTATGTATGGCAGGCAGTTAGAAAGCTAAGAGCCGTGCAATTGGGGGAAAGGGTGAGGGACAAGCAGTTACTATATGTGAAATGGAAGCTTGCAGAAGCAAAGGTATAGCATTTGATCACTGTTTGAGGATGGTGATCTCTTTACAAGTTGCCACAGGCATATGGAATTGTGTACCCAGCTTCATTTCTTGAAGCAGAAATTTAGCTTAAGATGCATTTCGTCTTTTGGGTAACACTTTCAGTCACAATAACATTCATCTTTTGTTTTACAGGCGGCAGCTTATTATTTTCATAGCCAAGTTTTAGATGAGGGCTGTGGAAAAAACATACATGCACAATCTCTGTCGTGCATGAGAGCTTCACATGCTTATTTGAAAGAAAGCCAAAAAGCTCGAAATGAGTTTGGGAACATGGAACCACTGACAAAGTATGCTGTTCTACGCACTAAAAAAACTTCTTAGTTTGTACGGCGTGTCTTTAATCGTACACCTAAAATGTGGGAGTAGTCCACAGGTCTTTGAAGATGTTGTCTAAGTACCTGATGTTAATCTGTGCAGAGTTCCTCCGTTGTGGGGTACGATGAAGTATCTCTATCGCAGAATACCCAGGGAGAGGTCGAGTAAACGGCGCCTTCTCAGAGAGAATTACCCCAAAGAAAAGTAAGCGACAAACTATGAGTTCTTTCGGTTTGTATGTGGTTTGGCAGTTCATCAGTGACCAGTACATTGTATTGGAAGGGAAGATATCTGCCAAAATTGCCACCTGTGAAGTCTTCTGTACTGAAGCCGTGTCTTCAAAATTGGTCCATAACAAGCACTACATGGCTTTCTAAGGAATGAAGGTTTTGCTCTGCAGAATGCCACGGAAGACACCCAAATTGCCAGAGTTTCCTGTTGCATTGAGTGCGGATCCATTCCACTTGCCTCCATTTGATCCAGCTTGGAAAATGGAGAGCGGGTTTGAAGTTAGGGCTTCCCTTACTGCCGTCTTACCAGTATATTACACGTTGAAGGATCAAATTCCACCGCCAATTTTGGATTTAAGCAGGGCGGGACCTGCGCTACCACCATCGGCAGTTACTGATATGGTACAAGTCACATAATTGCCCTACATAAATTGTGGAGTTTTTTCAATATATGCTGTTGGTCATAAGCTTAAGAAGGTTTGAACTAGGTGCGTTTGTCATGTATGAGGTTATTGATGTAAAATTATGCCCATTCAAATCAATCTTCATAGAGATAAACCAGGCGTCCCCGAAACCGTTCCCTGGAGCTTTTAGGCTAGTATATGCTAATCTCTGTAAAGTACACTTTTAGGTACAGCGAAGTCGAAGGTGTCCAAGTTTGTTTTGTTGCTTAGAGATCTAATTTAAAGTGCGGCAGATGTTTAGTTCATGTTTAGTTACTTATCATAAAGCCGAAGTTGGATGGATTTCTGACTTCGTTCCTGCTGCTTCACTTTTCCAGTATGCGTTGGTGTCGTTGGCATCTGTATATGAAGTTTGGTGGAAGGATGTGAAACGTGACTGAGGTTGAATATTCCATGATCATGAATGAGTGAATATTCACTGTTGAGCTTCGCGGGAGCTTTCATAGAAGACTTCTGTGGCTTTGAAACCGACTGGAATTGAAATTTCAGCTTGTCGACAGAGCTTACAATTTCCAACTTTTGAGTACGGGTGTAGGCTTGAAGCCCGCGAGGCGGCTTTTTCCAACAAAAGCTAACTGGATTTGCCTACAGACGCTTCGTCTTTGTGATACACCTATACATTATTATTCTGTATTTTACATTCTTTTTGCAATTGAACAAAGTTTAATTTGCATAATCTTAGGTAGTTGTATATGTCTTTTTATTTGAAAGATCATTTTTTCTTTTTTTAGACATATTAGTTTGAAAGTAGTACGTTGTAGTGGTTGGATATGAAATTTGATCAGAGTATTATTGAAGCTGTAAAACAGTGTAGGCACAGTTCCACTGCTTTTGCATGCTGAAGTCTATCCACTTGTAATGAAGTTTTGCATTTAGGAGGAAACCGAGGGAATATTGGAGCCTTGTCTCTGTTACGTCAAATTTTTTCCCTTACCAAAAGTTCAGACTTTTGTTTGAAAAATAAAAATAAAATTGCTACTTTGACCAAGTTCCTGGTAGAAGCTATTTGGATTACTTTTGGAAACGCTTTGGAAATGCTCTTTGTTGTAATGCATTATTAATCACTTGCATCCTAATCATTGATATATGCACTCAAATTCTCAAACTAATGCTAACAAAATTATATTTAGAATCCATACTGTTTCATGCATTTAGATTATTTTCTTTATCTATTTTTTTAAAAACATGAAAATCAAAATTCAAAATTATATACATATTAACACAAAATCCATGTGCTAAGATCTATTTGATAAGATTGATGAGAGATTGAGATTTCACAACTAGGATTTAAACTACAATAATTCCTCCATAATTCAATATTTTGTAATTCAATAACCTATATTGCTTGATATAATGTCTCCTCCAAATTTGTTCTATTATGATAACTCAATATTTTGATTACTTGTTATTTGATA
Organism: Physcomitrium patens; assembly: GCF_059467195.1. Classification (NCBI taxonomy): domain Eukaryota; kingdom Viridiplantae; phylum Streptophyta; class Bryopsida; order Funariales; family Funariaceae; genus Physcomitrium; species Physcomitrium patens. The sequence continues at coordinate 6,234,031 of NC_143423.1, forward strand.
CAATTTCAAGAATTTATGAAGTTCTAGTTCATTGTAGCCAAGCATCTAGAATTGTCTACACATAATCAAAAACATATAGCTTATGTTGGCAGTCTTTTAGTACTATGTACATTGAGAAATATGTAAGTTTTATAATGTCAAGGAGCTTAATCACAACATAGAGGGTAGTGGGTTTCTTCTTTTTTGGCACCTCTTGCCAAAGTTCAAATTCTAACTCTTCATCCTTGCCTTCAATCTTCCCACTTGTAGCACTTGCCAACAATTCGTTATGAGACACTTTCTCATGTTCCATTGAAACTTTTGCAAAAAGGTTGGGAAGGGCTTCCATTGACATTAGATTGCAAACACAATCTTTTGATGCTATCTAGAACCTCATTATTAATGATATCTTCATCTTAGTCATGTTGAATAGTAGCAGTAATCAATTAGTGATTGGGCAAAGGATATCTTATTTTTAACTATCATTAAATAAAAATATTTATAAAAATTTATTGACTTTTTAGTAGATAGATTCTAAATTTGATTTTTAATTTTTGACAAAAGAAAAAAGAAAAAAGAAAAAAAGAAAAAAAGAATGTGATATGAAGTAAATTTTATCATTATAAAACAAATTCATGGTCGAACAACTAACTAATATTTGATATATTTTATGAATATTTTTTGTAACTTCAATTTTTATTTTATAAGTTATTGATACCTTATTTTATAAATTTTAATAATTAGCTTCTAAAAATCTTCTTTATAATTGATTCTATGTTCATTATGTATTTAGTTTCTTTCTTTTATTTAAAATATTAAATTAATTATTTGATAAAATCTTTTAGGTAATAAATTGATTGTTAATTCCATTAAAAAATTTACTTCAAATAAGCTCTATAAATATAAATTTTTGGCAAAGTTATGAATTTTTAATTTTCTAATTTTTTAAATTTTTATAGGATTTATAAAAACTAAATCATATATATTAAATAAACTTGTTATATTTAAATACTTTATAAACAACATCATATAAATTTTTTATAATATAAGCTTTAGCTAATTTATATATTAATTATTCATTACAAAAGGTTTATTAAAAGCATAATAAATAAATTACTAAATTTTATATTTATGGCAAATCCTTCGAAATTTATTTCTATTATTATTCCTCTACCTTATGAATTATTCTTTTATAATGACACAAATTACTATATTTATTTTTGTAATCTGATTCTTTGAATTTTTAAAGTTTTTTATAGAGATTTACAATAATTGTAGATAAATTTTTGAATATATTTGTGAAAAAAAAGACCTTTTGATTTTTGATTTTTCCATAAGTCTTGATGTAAATTTGACATTTTAGAATCTCTATTGAAATAATCAACTTAAAGTTAATTGGATCTATTGAAATGTGTATTATATTTTTTTTGTAAAGTTTAGTATAGTCTTGTATTTTTTTTGAGGTTTAATTCTCTTACTAATAATTGAATTCTGGCATGAAAGCAAATGACACTTAAAACTTTGTAAACACAATTTGTGAGCTAAGATATATATATAAGCTCTTTAAAATTTTAAATGTGCATTAATTTATTCAAAAAAAACTTTAAATCTGATTGAAATATGAATATATATATATATATATATATATATTTAAAAAGGATAAGTTATTTATTTATTAATTCTAATAATATATATTTTTTACTAAATAATTTATCAAAAATAATAATAAGTAATTAAAAGATTATTAATCTATTTTTTTGAAATTTAAAATTAATTAGAAAAACAAAAAAATAGATTAATATAAAAATAAATTTTAAAAAAATTGATTAAAGTAAATTTTGTATTTTTATGTCATCGCTATGTGCATTCCAATAATTCAATAATAAAATTAAATTCGTCTTTAGAAATTTATCTTTAATATTATCTTTTATTCTTTTGAAGAGAGATAAATCTAAAAAAATTAAATTTTTATGTATTTAGTAATATTTCATTGTTAAATCAATTCTAGTAAAATAATAAAAAAATAAAGTAAAGATTAGAGGTGCTACTAACAATACTTTCTTGACACCAATTAAATTAAGTTGTTGCATTATTGTAAGTTTGGTTGGAATACAAAAAAAAACATTAGCCTTGTTTAAAATATATATATATATATATATATATATATATATATATATATATGCCAACAATTGCGTAGAGCTTCATAATGTTTTACATTGATAAAGTCAAAGAGAAATCTTAAATTGGTTAAAAAAGAGACAACTTCTTTGATGTTAGCAATTACATAGGTTTACAAATGGACCTTTGGAAAGAATAAGCTATTATTATAATATTTGACTTTTTTCATCAAACTAGACTTTGTGTCATGGACATGTATTTGCCATAATTATTACATATGAATAAGTTGTAAATAAAAGTAGATTAATTTCATAATGTTTTTTAAAGAAACTTCTTAGAAGCTTCATAGACGCTGCTTTGACTTTATATGTATTTGTAGTTGATTGAAAGATTAGAAACTTGGTCAACAAGTTCACCACATGCCATACATGTTGGTAGCTTGTGGAACAAGCTAATTATGTAGCGCCCATATAAAAAACTTACTTTGTAAGTTAAGATATGTGTTGTGCAAAGTCAACATATTTTGGAGGTCTTATAGAACGTTGTGATATAGCTCTTAGATAGATAATACATATAGAGGCAAGAGTGAAGTTTTCTTCACTCTTGACAACTATTGTTTTCTTTTTAGTCTAGATTCAAGAATCTCTAGTTTTGTTGTCTTTTGGAAATAGCCATTCTATTTTTTTTTTTAATATACATACTTTCTTATTTCTATTTTGTCATATTTCTTAGAGAAAGTTTTACTTATTTATTTGCTTTCATCAAGTTTTTGTCCTTGACAAATTGACAAGAGTACACTTATAATATCAGAGCATTGTCTTTTCTTAATTAAGAGTAGATTATTTCTTTCTACTAATAAGACATAAGCATAGTGAAAGTTATAGATTACTCTCTTCTAAACTGATATTATTTTTAGTATTTTCTCTATTCTTAAGTTCTTTCTTTTATTTATCTTGAGTGATATTAGTCATCTTTTTTTTTTAAAGTTTTATTATAACAAAGCTTATCCAAATGAAGAGTGCAATGGCACAAATATAAAAACAATTGAGGGAATTAATGCTTGTGATCCATGAATTCAATTTACTACTATAAAGAAGAACAAGAATGACAAAAAGTAGAGATTTGAAGATGATTGGAGCTACTTCAATATTTGCACAAAATCATGTCTCTTCTCCTACATTAGAATATTATTCAAGCCATAGAGAACCAAAAATTGCCTTACTTAAGTAGTTATATGATATAAGATCAAAGTTTCAAAGATTCATCAATCAAGTATAAGTGGCAATTAAACATCAATTCCAAAGCTATCCAACTCCAAGATCACAAGTTAGGTTTATTAGAACATTACTTTTTAATTTTGTGTTATTATGATTTTTATCTTTTTTTTGAGTAGTGTGATACAATATCAGATAATTAGGAAGCTTTCTTGGTGGAGTTTCAATTTATGTATGGAGAACATGATGCAATTTATGTTATAACAAACAAGATTCATATTTTGTAATAAAAAAATCAATTTGTAATATTATATGCTTCAAAATTTTGACAACTTACAATTGATGTCAAGTAAAATAATGCTATACTTATTAACCAATTTTTTTATGGATTATAATATGAGGTAAAAAAATTGATACTTAGTTTACTTAATCCTCAAACATTGAATCAAGCAGTTGATTTTGTTATAAAGTATGATAATCAAATTTTTAAATTTTTGTCTAAAAATCCCTTAAGTAGGCTTTAATGTTATTATAATTCAATGGCAATATCAATGCCTTTCCAATACATACCTTCAAAATTGAGGATATGCAAATTGATGTGATATGTTTCAAATCTCTTATTGAGAAAGAAAAGACTTGTTATTGTTAAAATGGATTGTATTTATATTATAGAGAATCAAAGCACTTTGCTCAATATTGTCTAAAGAAGTAATGTAAATATAAATTGAGAAGTATAACTGTCAAAGAAGATGATATGTTAAAAAATAAATTTATCCAAGTATAATAAGGACCACGCAATTGGAACCTTACATAATATCTAATAAAAGCCTTATACTCTCCTTAAAATTCTTTTCTTGTTTTATAATAGATGTTAGTTTAGGATATTAACATCACAAAACTTCTACATTATTAGATTTAAGAGCTCTAATTTATTTTTTAAATGAAGAATTTATTAAAATATATAATATATTTTTAATAAATAAAATAAAATTTATTCATATAAAAATCATAGATGGTATTTCGTTGTCCTTTGGAGACATTATTCATAAAATATTTCTTTTAAAAGTAATAACTAATAGTCATAATAGTTTTGTGATATTTAATATCATTAGATTTCTTTTTAATCTAGTCATTTAGGTCTATAGTAGTTAAAAAAGTACAATCTTTAAATAGATTATGTTTCTCATAGTTTTGATTTTTTTAAAAGCATAACTAAGAGTGTAATTAATTAAATAAAAAGTTATAAGTTTAGTACAACCAAATCCATATTTATTGATGCAAGAGATTTCTTATATGCTATAAAAAAATGATCACCTTGTGTCATATATAACATACCTATTTCTATTAGTCGAAAGACTTCAAATGGCATTTATAGCTAATATTGAGATTTTCATGCTATATTTGAGAAAAAAAATATAAATATTCTTTCAATGTTATATTGTAATTTTTTATAGTATGTAAAAATTAATTAAAATAGATAATATATTTCTAAGTATTGATGTGATTTAGAATGGTTAATAGATTAATTTAAAAAGAGTTGATGTAAGAATTTTTTTTTTTGAGCTTTACTTATGTTGATTATAGTGTTTAAAATATATAGGATATAGATATGTAATATAAAAATTAAAGAGAATATTGGGGCTCAAAGATGAAGATTCAAACCTCTAAAAAGCTTATTTGGAGGAATAAAGGCAAGGTATGGATGGATGAAGGCTAAAAGTAAAGATCTTTATCTCTATTAGTCAAAGGCCATGCCTAATGGGCATTCAATAGGCTGTTTGTGACAATAACAAGGATTTTTAGAATTTTAGAAGGAGCATTTGAGAATAAAAAGTAAAGATTGTAAGCATTAAGATTTGGACTACAATTTTTATAAAAAGTTTAAAAGATTTAGAGTTTGGATGATGAAGTTATAGATGTTTGAAGTTAAGATGTCTTTTTAAGTCATATTGTTGCTATTTTAAACATACGAGGAGTTTTATGATAGATTTTAGACATTGGAAGGTGAAATTACAAGGATGGTTTTAAGATCTAAATCTTTTGTGAAAGAATTTTTGCATTTAGAATTTTTATGAAGAAGTATTGAAGACAGTACATTGAATTCAAAGGTAATAAGTAAGTCTTTTTGTTGATAGTATTGGTTGGAGCCATATCTTGAGTTTTTGAATGAATTTTTTGCTCAAAATTTCTAAAAGTGTATATTATTAGGTTGAAAAGCTATATATCAAAATTTTATAATATTTGAGTACTTATTTTGTAAGATATAAAGAAATTTGCACACAAGTGTATAAAAGTAAGGGTTTGAAGCTACTATTAGGTTATAGCGATATTTCAAGATTTGTAATGAATTTATAATTGAAATTTGTTGTGATAGTTGTTAATAGTACAGTAATACTTTATGATAAATTTTGATTTATTTGGATAGTTCAATCGTGATATATGAGCTGTTGAAGTTTGAAAAAAATTCATCTTAAGGATATATAAGGTTTTATAATATTTTATCATATTTTTGGTAAATTTTGGTATTTAGGACTTATATATTGATGTAATTGCCTAGATAGGTATAATTTTATATATAAACTTGGTATTTTTTTTAATCTAGAGGCTTAATTAAGTATTTAATGATAGCCAAGAGCCTAGCGCTTTCTTAAGGCAAATTCTCTCTACCCCAATACCAAAGCATTGTTTTTATGACTACTCAATTGATTTTTAAGAAAGAACTCAACTACCATTTGGATCAATCTATAATTTATCACAAAATAAGTTAGTTAAACTCAAAGAATATATTGAAGAGAATCTAGCCAAGAACTTCATATGCCATTCCAAATCTCTAGCAAGAGCTTCAATTTTATTTGTAAAGAAAACAAAATGGATCATTGTAGATGTGTGTTGGTTATTGAGGATTCAACAAGATCACCATCAAGAATAGGTACCTGCTATCTTTGATATTTAGACTTTTTTTATTAGTTGAATCAAACTATGATCTATACAAAAATAAATCTACAAGAGGCATATAATTTTCTATACATTAAAAAAAGAGATGAATAGAAGACTGTGTTTCAAACTAGTTATGGACATTTTGAATATAATATCATGCCTTTGGGACTTATAAATACATCAATAATTTTTTAACATCTAATAAATGATGTCTTTTGAGAATTTTTGGATAATTTTATTGTCATTTATCTAAATGACATCTTAATCTATTCTAAGAAAACAAAAGAATATGAACTTTATATTCATTGTATGTTACAAAAATTAAGAGATGTGTGACTCTATGCCAAGATAGAAAAGTATTTATTTCACACTAATTAAGTCGACTTCTTAAGATACATCATTTCAAATGATGGACTTATGATAGATACTAAAAAAATTCAAACTATTATGGATTGAAAGATTTTAAAAATGATAAGAGATGTCCAATGCTTTTTGAGATTTGCTAACTACTATCAGATTTTTATCAAGGACTTCTCTTAAATTATAGTTCTATTTATATATTTGAATTATAAAGACAAACTTTAATGGAATCAAGAGATAAAAGCATCATTTGAAGCTTTCAAGTCAACCTTTGTTTTTACACCAATCTTGTATTATATCAACTTTTTTAAGCCTTTTTTTATAGAAAAAAATACATCAAACTTTATTTTAGATGTAATATTATCACAAATAGGAATAGATGATAAATTTCACTCAATAGCTTTTTATTTCAAAAAAATTTTAGTAGCCAAGATCGATTATAAGATCTATAGTGAAGAACTTCTTAGAATTATAGATTTGTTTTAAGAATGGTGTCATTATCTAAAAAGTATTCCTAATCCATTTATTATATATATGAAACATAAGAACTTTGAGTATTTTATGTCAACACATATTTTGAATCATGGCCCAATTTACAAAATCCTATCCTTGTCAAGATTCAAATTCAAGATCACTTATCAACCAAAAAAATAATAAGATTTATCAGATGTACTCTCTAAAAAATTTTACCTTGTATCAAAGGAAATAAATGCATCTTTTAAATAAAAACAGACAATTGTCTTGAAGCCAAAGCATCTTCATCTTTGAGCAATGAAATCAATACTAATTATTGATTCAACTTTCATTAAGTAAGTTCAATCAAGTATATCTTGTGATCTTCTTATTTGTGATATTAAAAATAATCTTTCAAAATCTCATGATACTTCCAAGTTTGAATTCAAGAATAATCTATTATATTTCAAGGAGTGCTTACATATTTCGAAAGATAAAGCTTAATTACGTGTTTTTTAAGCTAGTCATGATTTTTCAGCAGTAAGACATTTTGGATATAATAAGATTTTGAAACTAATATCCAAAGATTTTTGGTAGTCTCAAATGTGAAAAGAAATCAAAGATTTTGTACAATCTTGTAATATTTGCTTAAAATTAAAAATTTGTCATCAATTTTACAAACTTCTTCAGTCATTATCCATTCTAGAACAACTATAGATATTTTTTTTTTCTATGGATCTTATCATGAATCTTCTAATCTTAGGTTTTTATGACTTTATATTTTTCATAGTAGATTGTTTCACTAAGATGGTATATTTTTTACTATGTATAAAATCTATCACAAATGAGAAAACAACCAAGTTTTTTCTTGATAACATCTTTGACTATTATGGATTCTCTAAGAATATTATATTAGATAGAGAAACTCAATTTGTATTAATATTTTAAAGAATTCTTTTTAAGATTTTAAAGGTGGATATAAAACTATTTTTGGCTTTCCATCTTCAAACTAATGGATAAACAAAGCATGTAAATCAAGTTTTAGAGTAGTATTTGAGATGTACTATGAGTTTCCAACAAGATGATTAAACAACTCTTTTTCCATTGGCAAAGTTTTCTTATAAATACTTAATACATTTTTCTATGTAACAAATATCTTTTTTTAATAATTATGGTTATTATCCATGACTTGATACTTTTGACTTTTTAAAAGTTGATAATCTTGCAATAGAAGATTTGAAAAATTATTTATCTAAGCTACATACAATAATAAAGGTGCAACTCAAAGAGATTCAAGAACAACAAAAAAAACAATGCCGATGCTTATTGTAAGAAACAAGCTCATTTCTATGTTGGTGATAAAGTATGGTTACTTTGTTGTAATATTAAAACTATTTGCCATTGTGATAAGTTAGATTATTGTAGACTTGGACTATTTCCTATTTGTGAATAAGTTAATTGAGTCGCTTATTAATTACATCTAACAAAGTCTATAAAAATCTATCCCATATTTTACTTGTCTCTTTTGAAGCCATATAAGTCAAAGAATATCCCAAGAAAAGACAAATACCACCGCCTCTTATAAAATTGGGTAATAATAAAGAATTTTATTTGAAAGAAATCTTAGATTTGAAGCAATATTGATTTAGATTAGAATATCTTATTCATTGGCATAGATACGCTATTAGCAAGTGCACATGGGAGCCAACAAAAAATCTTATAAATATAATAGAGAAGGTCAAAGCTTTTCATCAACAACATCCATCAAAATTAAGATGAAGGATAGCAAATCTTTGTTATATAAGAAACTAAATTTAGAAAAGATTATATTCTATCTTCTATCATTTGTTTGTAGTTTTTGTATAATTGTGGTAAAGAGATGGAAAATCAACAACTATGAGTCATTGAATTGACTTAGGTAGGTATTTAGTATAAAAAATACACTTATGGTGCTTAAAATCACAGATTTTGTGAGTTAATAGTAAAAATTTTAAGAAAAAATAGAAAATAGAATATTCATAGTAGATATGCAATCAATAATAGGATTTATTAAGAAAAATTTCTGAAGCTCGAGGTGATGGAGTGTTATCAAATTTATGAAGACAAATAGGTATCCCAGCAAATCTTGGTATCACCTCTAGCTAAAAGCAGATTGTTAGGTTTGGAATCACATTGTTGGCTTTATTAGACAAAGGAGCTCAAATAGGTGTACAAAAATAGAAAGCTACAAAATTATTCAAGGATAATTCTTTAGCAAGCTTTATTGTGAGATCCTTACATATGAAATTAGATGAAGGAAGTTTGGTATTGAGAGATTGTTATTTCTACCAAAGGGAGTCAATGCTTAGCCAAAAGCAATTTAATGTGGGAGAACTTGTTATTCTATAGTTCAGCTTTCAATTTTTATGGAGAATTGGATTGGCTATCATACCTCCCCAAAGTCATCATACTTGCAAGGTAATGAAGGTTAGACATAAGAAATTAAGCTGAGAAAGAAGAAGTTAGATTTTTAATTTTTAATTTTTAATTTTTAATTTTATTAAAAAATTATATAATAATAAGAATAATAATAATAATAGTAATAATAAATAAATAAAATAAAGATTTAGATGAATATTGTTTTACAAATGAGTTATTCACTATGGATGAATAGTCATTCAAGGATGAATTCTTATTGATAGATGAATATTAATTTGAAATTAAAACCATAAAAATTATTAATAATAAAATAAAATAAAATAATAATTAAATATATAAAATAAATAAATAGATTAAAATAGTAATAATGATGATTTTTAGATTTATAGAATATTTTGATTGACTTATTTTGATATGTGATTATATAATAGGAATTGCTTGATTATTTAGATGAATTAAGAAGTTTTTAGGTGAATAAAATTGGATTAAATAAGAGCTATAATTTATCACAATTTCATAGTTAATTTTATCATTATGAGTTAGAAATAACTCCAATTAGTAGAGATTATTTTTACCTCATACATTGGTGATTTAAAGAGGTTAAGAGTGATTTGAGTAGGATTTAAATAAGAAATTAAATTTTAAGAGTTAAATAGTTAATTCTTTTATTGTGAATTAGAATAAAACTTCCAACTAGTGGAGGTTTTTTTTAGCTCTTATTTTGGTGCATTTTCAATTCAAGAGCCATCATTTGTTTATTTACCGAATAAAACATTGTAATTTTTACAGCCTTCAAGATGACGTAATAGGTATGAAGATCTTTAAGAATGATATATTCTTCTATAAATAAATGGTAAGATACAATGTATTTGGTGTCATAACTTGAAAAGGGAGTTTCAATGTTTGATGATTTTATTGGAGGTAAAAAAAATTCTTGATAGTGTTACAAATGTTTTATTTGAAAGAAGTTACGAAGGTCTCAACAATAATCAAATAACAGGATGGTGTTTTTACTCTTAAATAGGATATTACCAATAATTGAGAGAATCTATCAATTATCTTTAAAAAGAACAAAGATCATAGTATGTAGCAAATATAATTTGTCACATATTTTTTGGAAAAGCTTCCTAAAAGCTTGATATATACTATTTTGTCTTTATATGTATTTTTAGTTGATTGATAGGTTAGAAATTCGGTCAACAAGTTAATCACGTATCATATATATTGTTAGCTTGTAACAAACTAATTATGTGGTGCCTATATAAAAAACTTGCTTTGCAAATTAAAATACGTATTGAGCATAGTCAACACATTTTAGAGGTCCTATAGAACGTCACCTTTTAGCTCTTAGGTAATTGATATATATATATATATATATAGAAGCAAGAATGAAGCCTTCTTCACTCTTATCAATTATTTTTTTGCTTTTAGTCTAGTTTCAAGAGTTTTTAGTTTCTTTTCTTTTTACAATAACTATTCATTTTTTTTTTAGTATACAAACTTTCTTATTTCTATTTTGTCATACTTCTTAGAAAAAGTTTCACTTATCTATTTGCTTTTATCAAGTTATTCTTCTTGACACTTTGGTATCATACTTAATATTTTTTTAAATAAGATTTTTTTAAGGATATTTTAGAAGTTACATCAAATTGATTTTACATATTATTTTAGTGAGATTTTATTAGGCAAAAATATAATATTATATGTTATAGATAAATTTTATAAGTAGATTATAATAACTTGATTTATTGAGAATAGATTATAATTAATAGCTTATTATTATGGAAAAAGAAGCTTTAATTTTTTATTTGAGGTATTATTTATCTTGACAAGAATTTGAATAAATACTATCTATTTTTCAAAACTACTTTGAAAGAAGTTTTTTGACAAATTTTGCTTAGATTTCTTTACTGGTTTACTATTGGCTAATATACATTTTAAGCATGGAATCTAAACTTTGATCTTTATACAATTTGAAACTTAAAAGAAAACATATTATTCAAATCTTTTAAAATTCTAATATAGATTATTCTCAAAGAACTTCTAATGGAATTGTTTTTGGTGGCTAAAAAATAGCAATCAATTTAAGCCATATTATAGAAATGAATCAAGACAATTAGAAATCTTGAGTACCAATGTTTTGTATAAAGTTGGACTTAAGAGCCGATAGGAAGTTTGAGCTCAATGTTACCAATTCTATTAGAAAAAATCATAAATTGATACTCATTGGCTATCTTAATCTACTAATTTGTTGCAAATTTTCCTTAGCAATAGAATATAGCATCAAAGACTATATTATTCTTTTAAAATCCAAATCAAATAAAAAAATATTCTAAAATAAGAATAATATTATAATAAAGATGAATACAAGGATCTCTATATTTATATTATAAGTTACTTTTAATACATAATTCTAAGAACTTTTTTTCTATAGACTTTAGATGAAACTAATACTTATTTAAGAAGTGCCGATCTAATCATGTAGAAGCTACAAAGGTCTCAAAAAAAAAAAATCCACTATTGACAAATGAGATTTATAAGCAATGAAAGAAGATGTTGATTTAATGAGTTACAACATGGCACTTCTATATTAGAAATTATTATTAGCCAATCTATTTAAATATATTACTGCAATCATAGTAGCAAAAAATAATTATTAGCTAATTTAAATTGAAGTAGGAAAATTAGAGAAATCAATATGAACTATTTTTTATAGTTAGATGGTAGCTAATACATAAGAATGATGGAAATTAAAGCAAGTAATGCATCATTACCAATCCATACACATACAACAATAATTTTTTTTAAAAAATCATAGTTACTAAGTTTTAAAATGGAAATTTTAATAAAATTAAAAATAATATTTATGCCAAATAATAATATATCTTATAGTAAATTTAAAAGTAATAGCAACATGCATGAAGGCCTTGTAAAAAAAATCTGTTAAAGAAAAATAATACATGGAAAATCAAAGACCTTAATTATATCTCAAGACATGATATGTTGGAATCTTCACAATAAAAAAAACATGATTTAACTTTCATTAGAAGTAGGAAATCACAATTAGCACAAAAGTAAGACAATGCAATTGCAATACAAAGCCAACATATATTAAAAGAATCCCACATCTTAGGCCAACTAAACCACAATTGTTTTTAATGGATGGTAATGAATTATTTGCTTCAAAATTAATGCCAATTGTAGTTGAAACTCAATGGTGCATTGAAATGGCAAACACAACTTAAATAGTAGAAGAAACCAAGCATGTGGCTAATTACTAAACTAGATCCTAAGAAGGTGCAAATTTATCATAAGGAAGAAACATTGTAAATTCCAAAGTTTGAATATGGTATTACTTTCATGGCAATTAGATCCAAGTAACATATCCATGCTCTACACTTAGTATAGTTTCTCTTGCAAATCAAAGGCTCAAAGTATTGACGGCTAAAAAAGATTCAAATCTTGGATAACATATTTTCTTTTTATTCCTTAATGCAACAAAATAATTAGGCAAGATAGAGGATATTTCAACATACTTTTATTAAATAAGAGATAATTTTAAATTCTTATGAACTTTAAAGTTTTTAAGTATGAAAAGAAGGCACAAAAGAAAATTTCTATCTTAAATCAATAAATGCCTAAGATTCCTTGGATTTCTAAAAATCCTAAAATCTCAAAAAAAATAAAAATAAAAACACTCATAATAATTGATATAAAAAGTATTTTTTTATTTCAATCATCTTTATTAAAGTAAATATTTTTTTAATGTAAATAGATTAAAAAATCTTTTATAAGTATTCAAACTAAAAAATTATATATAAAGCATAACTGTAAAATGTGTTATTCTTCTTATAAAATAACATAAATTATATGGATTTATGGCTTAAGATTCACAAAAGACGATTTGGCCTAATGAAATTTTTTATTTTTATTTTGAAAGCTGATCCAAGCTATGGCAATAATTCTAATGGAATAAGTAAAAAATTATTTGCATCATTGTCTCTATATCCATTGAAAATTTTATCAATAGCATTGATGCTTTGGTACTTAACAAAAATAATTGGATCAGTATCACTAATAATTTTAATAATTCTATTAATATTATTAATACTTATACTTCTAATAAATACTAAAAATATAATTGAATATTATTAGATTTATAAAATTATTATCATTTAGTAATTTTAATATTTTTGGAGGTAATTAAAATATTATAGAATTTTTTCAATACAAACATATTTTTGTAGGAGAATTTTCATAAGATATGATGAAAATAATTAGAATTTTTTAAAACTCACTTTTTTCTTGCAAACTCCTTTAAGAATAATAACCATTTAAATTATTTTTACGACAATAAAAGAGATGGGATTCATGTATTTTCCAAGTTAAATAGATTTTATATTGATTCTTCTTCTTTGTAAATAGGTAAATTTTAAGGCTATTGAATAAGAAGTGATTTTATTCTCTTCAATCAAGTTTTTATTCGATTTGAGTTTTAATTATAAAAATCTAAACCTAAATCCTCTTAAATTTTAAAGTAAATGTTTTTTTTAAAAAAAATAAACATAGAGATCATTATGGAGTTACAAGAATTTGGACTCAATACTATAATAAAAGATCTTTCATCTATTCTATAGAAATTTTTATTTAATATTATAAGTAATTTTGTAAAAACAAGCTCTTTTATAAACTAAATATTATATTAAATTATATGAAAAATTATAAAATATACATGTTGCTTTTTAAGCTAATTTTTAAGATATTAGCTTTAAAGCTTGTCTTTAATAAGTACAAGTTTTTCTCAATTAACTTAAAAATTAAAAAAATATCAATAAGTAGTCAAATTAAATAAAAACAAATTGAAGATAGTATTGAAAAAAATTATTTATATACTAATCAATATTTTTTATCTTATGCCTACCATTAAAAAAAAATTAAAATATCTAAATAAAGCTTCAAAGAGATCCATAAGATCTAAAAAATATATATTTTAGCTTTTATTTTAATCTTTACAAAACAAATCTTAAAAAAATCACTATTTTTATGCTTAATAATATGCCATGTAAGTCACAAAGATTATGACTAAGACTTATTTAAGTCTTTTAGTATGCATAAAATTGAAGTTATTAAAGACATGGTTGAAGGCCTATCATATTTGGCCCAAACACTACAAGTGTTGGATTTTTCTAGATCTTTAAGTATATTATGAATAAAGACTATATTTCTATGATTAACTAAGTTTTAAGTACAAACCAATATTACATTCTTTATTGTAGAACATGCTCTTATTTAATATAAAAGTAAAGAAAAAATCAAATTGAACAATCAAAGGTCCATCATCCTACTAAAAATCTCTTATCAAATTTATACTAAAGCAATAAAAAAAATCTAAGTAGTTCTCAAAGAAGTTATTTATTATAATCAAATTGTATTCTTCTCTTTAAGGTTTATCTTAGGTAATATAGTAGTGACCTAAGAGACCATAAATTAGGCCAAGATATTAAAATCACTTGTTCTTCTTTTCAAAATTTACTTTTACAAAGCTTATGAAAAAATCTCTTAGGATTTTGTATGTTGAGCTTTTTTCAAACTTAACTTAAAAAATTCTTTTTTATATATAGTTAATATTAATATTTAAAATATAAGCAAAATTATAGACATTAATAAGATTTTTATAAATTATTTTTTAACAAAATGAGGTAAAAGACAAGGATATCGTTAGGAACCTTATTTCTTTATTTTGGTTTAAAAAATACTTAATATTGGTATTTAATATGCAATCCAAAAAACATCTACAAGATGTTCATTCCATTTGGAGCCTTAATTAATAAGTTATTAGCCAATATGATGATAAATCTACAAATTACTATTAAAAAAGAGAAGATAAAGTATTCTATTTAGCATGTACCATAAAGCATTTCAGCTTAGCTTTAAGTCTTAAAATTAATTGATCCAAATCTATTGTCTGTAGATAATTTAAAAATCAAGAAAAATTAGCATAGATAAACCAATTTAGATGGGCATAGGCATCTAACATACATATTATTAAACTACTTCAAACTTTCTTTAGAATTTTTTTTTAAAATATTATATGAAGAATAATTTTTAATTTAAAAAATAATAAAATAAATAGACTATTGATGTGCCACCAAGATCAAAATACCAACAAAGCTATCTTCATGAATCAATCACATAATGTGGCATTGGATGCAAAACCATGTCTAATAGATGTAGTTCATAGACTATATAAATTTATATAGTATATTTTAATTTAAAAAATATTCATCTATTTAATATCTTATATTACTTGGCCTTGTTAGTGTCAAGAAGGACTTAAGAGATTTTGGTGCAAAATCTCTCTTAACTTAACATTCTTTGTCAAGTCAAGTCTTGTGAGATTTTTTTAAGAGAAAGGACTTTTTATTATAGGATTTTGCTTAGATATAGTGATTTAGAAATTGACTAAAGCTTAGAGTTTTTTCTACACACTTTTACTCTTAGTTTCTTTCTTTGTAGTAAGAAAAATAGCTTGACTTGTGATATTTAGATGTTTTATCTTTTACTTGACAAAAAAATCTCTTCTTCAAGTTTTGTGGTGTAGCAAATTGAAGTGGAGAAAATAAATCAAGTCTGATTTTCACAATGATATTGTTTACAACCAAGTTTGTTATGTAGTACTAACTTAATGAAAGTCATAATATCAAAGTATTTCTCCAACAAGGCTATGGCAATTAATGTTGATCACTTTGTTGCAAGAATCATGATGAAGATGGTCTTTGCATCATTAATCTAGAAGATGACACCAAAGCACTCCCATCCATATGGTTGATAGTTGCACTTCAATCAAGTTAGGTAAATATTCAACATTTTTTTAGATTTTGATTAATAGATGCTTATTAGACTTGGAAACTAGATTTGATTTGATTACTAATCTCAAATTAAAAATAAAGTATTGGATCTAAAATTTGAAATAAATTAGAAAAGTATAGACACATACACACACACACACACACACACACATATATATATATATATATATATAGATATAAATCATTTTGATTTAATCTTCCTATTTTCTTTCATGATGTATGGAATTATTTTTTATAGTAAAATCTTTATTTTTTTTAATTGTATTTATTTACAATTCCATCAAGCAATAATTTTCCATTTAAACAGTCTTTATCATATTAAAATTGGTTATATGGTCCAATCTCCATTCCCTTAAAGATGCAATATTTATTTGGTTTATTTGATACAAAGGTGTTGCAATTAACACTTACAGGAAAAAAAATCAGCCATAATATTAATACTCATTGTGTTATGTGGCAATCTCAATTCTATTCTTCATTGTTTTTGGCACTATCATCAAGTTTGTTACATGTGGAATTGGGTCACTTCTCTTCTACATAAATTAACATCAAATCCATGGAAGTGGGGTTGTTGGAAAACATTTTCTTGACAACATATTATTTTTGCTAAAACACTTTCTTCTAAATTCAAATGTTTTTGTAAGATTTGGTCTTTGCTAAAGGATCTTTGCCAAAGAAACAAATATGACTTAAAAAAAAAAATCACTATATTCTCTAATATAGAATCCTAGTATTGAAAGGTGTAATCAAATGTAGACAAATTAGCTCAAAATTTATCTAAAAGAAATTAACAAACCACATGTTACATGAACTTCTCTTTTTAAGAAATGAAATGAGTGATGGATCGCAAAACAAATATTAGATTTTAGAATAGACCAAATAATTTAGTTTAATCTAAGTGGTGTAATCTTATACAAAAGTATAAATGAACTCGCTCTGGTAGCTTTCCATGTTTTTAGTACTCTTAACATTGCCTTAGAGTATAAGTAGTTGGTTGTACTTTTCCCACTCAACTAATGCATTGGATATATGTATCTAAACAATGAATTCAATTTGATAAACTGCCTATGTAGAACATCTACCTATATTTTATCGTGTAATTACAATCAAACATATGTTCTGGAAAAGTAATTAAAAAATTAACTCGATGACTCATGTGTAACAAACCTTAAGCCCATAAGCTGTTTCAGATACATAATAAACCTCTAAAATAATCAATTGAGAATTCATGCTTAGCCCAGAAACTATGTGATATTGTAAGTAGAATGCGCCTGATGCAGCGACCAGATTCAGAGAGTACATATCACTTCTACGTCAAAAGATAAAGCATGTACTACTGGCATTTGAGCAGAGCCTATATTGCTTATAGCACACGTCAGAGCCTTGAAGACTCTTATTTTGGGAAATAATTGATCTCCATCTAATGCAGGAACACTGACACATTGCTGCTTTTTGGCAACAGATTGAAACATACCGCATAATTTCGTCACTACGCCTACATAATCACGCGTCACGCAACTATTGTCCCCTCAGAAAAAAGTTGCCAAAGAAAAACTATGCATCTAAGATACAATACAATTTTAGGTCATACAAGGCTCGCAGGGAAGTCATCAGCTTCTTTCTATTCAACATGTCTTTGACGAAAATCAAAATCTTCTCGTTACAGCTAAGAAACATGTCTCTCTTACGACCTGATCTACTTGTTGTCCTTCGACTGTCCAGCTTGATCTTGTGAACCGGCTGGTAGACTACCAATGCTGCCAAATGACTCCCCAACTTTGCTGAAGAAGCCCTTCACTTTGTCCACTACGGAGTTAAGCTCTTCTTGTGGAGGGATCTGCAGACATCGAGATTTTAGTACCCAATTTCAAGTTGCTGTAAATGTTAGACACAGTGATAAATGACTATATAAACATGGAAAACATGATCACAGAAAAGAAAAGCACAAAAAGTGTCCTTAGACGGATGAAAACTTACTGTGACGACATCCGAGGAAAACATGGCTGACTGGGGTTTTTCAGGGTCCTGTGAGAAGTCAATGAAGAATGTTAGAACATAGAAAGGTGTTGTGCACGGCAGCGTACAAAAAACACTCAGCATTCACCTTCACCGGCAGAGTGTGGAGACATGTACCATGATCTTGTAACCATATTGAAACCCAGTAGCGGACTTCAATACAGGGTATTGCTTGATGGCTGTCTGTATAATTTTCTTTTCATCCTAGAATACAACAGCAGCCCCTTAGAGTCAGTCATACTAGCTAAATCGGCACAAAGTCAAAAAGTATGTTAACGAATCTAGTAAGAGCATACCCATCGCCCAAGTCCTAGGCAGCTATCATGGAATTCATGAGAAGACTTGTAGGGCCACTACAAATTTCAATTTATGTTAGTTTCCACACAATCCAGTTTACTGAAATGAATAAACAGAAATTTGCCAAAATAGAGTACAAGTGGATCTACACCAATTGGTAACCTCATACACCAGTGTATACTGCCATAGACGTGAGGGAACTTTTACCTTGTAAATGACACCAGCGATGTTCCGGGTCAAAGTGCCTTCATACAGCTTCTTTCCCCAGTCATTCTTCATGGCTCCAACCATCATTTTTGCTGTGGTTCCTCCGGTCACCACGCTCAATGGATACCACCTTGGGACCTGCAACATTCCCAACAAGAATCAATCAATGACTCACGACACACCGTTTCTGTGCTTCATATTTGTGTCAACACCACTCGAGACTCCATAACCATCACCCTAACTTAACAACATCAAGTCCAGGCCGGTGGTCGCTAAGTTGCGTAAAGTAGTCTAGGTTCACCAAAAGCTCCTGCGCTATGATTACCTCCAAGCACGTCAGTCTAATAAAATTGAATGCAGAAAACCCTAATCACAATGGTGTTTATGGACTTACGGAGCAACAGCACAAGCTAAACTCTCGCAAACATGGGGATGTGGAGTAAGAAATAGCAGCTGTATGGACATCATTCAACACGATTTACTAGTAACTCTCAGCAATTCTGAACAACAAATGCTTACGTTCAAGGTTCGGATGAACAAAACAAACTTGGGGTTGCCGTCGTCTTCCATGGCGGGCATCGAAGGCATCTGCTGGCGGTTGGGTTGCCGTCCAGGGATACCAGCGTTGCGCCTCCCTTTGGCCCGCACGCTCACAGATACATCTCTCCTGTTCGCGTGCTCCTCCAATCCCGCTTTCGAGCACGATTTCAACGCCGCACTGCCGCTTCCCACCATGAACGACGTCTGATGTGTGCCCACTGCGGCCCTTTGCTTCGTCGCGCCCCCCGCAACGCAGAAGCTGGACGCCCCCGGCGCAAGCGCCATCATCGTAGTCTCCATCGGCTACCAAACACAATCCTACGCAATTCTGAAAACCGACAATCAAGTGCAGAATGCAAATACTCTCGTGCGACCTCGAATCACACCAACAAAGTTACCTTGCGACGTTGATGGATTTGCTGGAGCTGCTGCGAGGCTCGCCTGCGTCGTGGAGGGGGAAGAGCGTCTCAGCCTCGGCGAGCAGACCTGAGAGTGGATAGGATCGGCTAGTAGGTTCGGCTAGTCCCTACCTCGCCACACCTACACGACCACAAATACCAGTTGTGACGTGCAGCGAGTTGGGTTTTCAGCCGGTCGTTAAAATTGTGGCGCTGGGAAAGGACTGCTGGCCACGTCATCATCGCCACGTCACTCTGGCCTCGGGAGAACTCTGTCTGGAACATTGGACTGATTCTTGTGTATTAAAGAATGAAATATTTTTTCTGTAGAGAAGACACTTTCTGACAAAAAAAAATCTGGAATTGAACAAGAATCTCTACTGTCAATATTGTTGATGTGAATGCCACATATTGTTCTTGATTATTGCTACCGCAGTATCACCACTGCTGACTATTGTTGTCTGCCATAATGCATCACCAAAATGAATCACAATGTATTCATTAATCACACAAACATATTCCACTGATGCTACATAAAACTAAATACATATAAAAAACAAAAACGATAACTAAGAAAATACACATACATATGCAAAAATGAACATTGTATACGATAGTAAAAAGAAATTAGATTTAAAGAATTTTACATTTAATTATTACATATTTAGATATAAATAATTAGACATACATAGTTAGATATAAATAATTTTATATTTAATAATTACTTCTAAAATTTTATAATTTAATTAATTAATTATATTTTTAAAGTATATATCATTATTTTTTATTGATTTTTTATTATTTAGTCATCCTTATTTTAAAATAATTGATTACAAGTTTTATTTTATATATATTGTTATTATCTTTGAAATGTCACTTTAAACTTGTTCTAATAATTATTGTATATGTTTATTTTTTATTTTTATTGGTGTTCTTTAACTATAGTATTTTTTATCTTTATACTAAAATTACTCAAAGAGCAAATGCAATCAACAATATGAATTAATAAAATAATAAATACAAAATCAAAATTATATAAAGGCCAAGTAAAACCTTCACAAGTTGTATTGTGCAATGAAAATATAAGAGAGTTGCATAACTCATTTCTAATTGTTGTATGACAATAATTAAAAAAATATCATACAATATAGTATAAAGAAGGTTTGTTGAAGAACTAGAATTCAAAAAAATTGAGTTATATTAGGTATCTAAGTTATACGAGGTATACATAGCTTAGTAAAGAAAAACCGACAAACATAATATATAATGCATAAGAGCCAACAAACAACGAAACAATCAAACAACAAAATAGAACAAAATGAAATTAGTGGCTCAAACCACACAAATCCAAGCCAAGAATTCACAAGCAATTTATGACAAGTTAAAAAAGACAAGAATGGTTCTTAACATTAAATATATGCAACAAGGTCCTTTATAACTAAAGACAATTTAAAAAGAGACAACACAAGTTAGAGAAAGAAAATGAATGTAATTGATAGAAATTGTCCATAGATGATTAATTCTTATTCTTTATTTCCATACATAAACAAAATATATGAGTCTTGAGGATGTTTACCAAAGTATTGAATTATAGTCTTTCAAAGAGTGCTTATAGATTTAAAGATTCTTTTGCCCTATAATTCTATTGTAATTGTAATTTATTTATTTAATAATAAATTATATAATTTACAGTGATTTTTTTATTATATTTTATTTGTAGAGCCAATAATGTAGATAGGATGTATTTTTTATATAGAAAATATATATGGCTATACTTCTTGCTCTAATTTCTACTTTTGTATTGTATATTCTAGAATGGTTCTAAGCAATAGATTTGTAGAAATAGTTGGTGATCTTTTGTTGTTTTTAACACATTGTTTTCAACTATTACTTTAAAAAAGATATTCTTTACTAATTTCAATTAAAGAATTTTTTTTTTTTTTTTTTGTAAAAATCTATATATTAAGTTTGTATTATATAGGAAGTCATATATCTTTAATTTGCTAAGATATTTAGTTTTGGAATTAATTTTTACTTTGGTAGTTTAACATGTATGCAATATAATTTAACCATAGATTATGTAATTTTATTAATCGAAAATATTTTTACTAGATAGAAAGTATTTTATATAATACTACAATAAAAAATAAAAAAATGAAGTTTGGACTTAAATGTTAATATAAGAAAATGCAATGTTAGAGATTAATATATAGATGATTTCTAATTAATTTATTGCAATGAGAATTGTTTGTTGTTTATTTGTTAATATTAATATTTATTATGTATTCTAAGAATTTTTAATTTAATTTATTATCAGAACTAAGAATAAATAACAAGTATAAACCTTCTAAAGAATGAAACTTTAAATGAGATGTATTTTTTATATATAATTATGTAGTAAAATTAATTTAAAGCATCTAATTCTAAAAATAAATATTATCTACATTGGATTATTCAGTATTTTTAGTATTAACTTATATCAACTATTATAAAAAAAATCATAAATTAATAAATATAAATAATCATTAGAGATGTCAGAATAAACATCCAATAGAAATTATCATTGCTATGGCCCAATAATCTAGGTTGGTTGCTTTTGTTGAAGTAGCCATATGACTTAGAAGCCATGTGGCCTAACCTTAATAAATTTTAATCATATAATTATTTTTTAAAAAAAATTCTAAATTAAAATATTTATCACACTTTATATTAGCTTTAAATACTTGATTATTATATTTTCTATAAATTAAAAATTATATCATAAATAAATAAAAATTAGCTTATAATTTTTAATAAGAATTATAATAATAAATATTAATTATTTTATGGCCATTTAAATTTTTATAAGATTATTAATAGATTTTTTATACAAAATATATGTATATATGTTTATATACATATGTATATATATATATATATATATATACACAAACATATATAAACAAAACTCATATAGAAAGCTAAATGATTGTATAACCATTAAAATAACCTTAAATTATTAATATTTGTATATAGAAGAGATGTTTTTGTGATTAAAATATATTTTTGAAAATTTACCAAAAAGTATTACCATCTTTAAAAGTTGTACAATATTTTACCAAGTTGGTGATTATTTCTATCTTATTAGGTTAAACCAAGCATAAAAGTGCTTTAAATGGAGGTTGGAAACAAGAACAAGGGGTTGGTAGAGAGTCAAAAAGAACAAGACAAGGACATAGAATGGTTTAAAGTGAACTAAATTTAAATAGTTCCAATCAATAATTTTGAATGCTGCTAATAATCTCAATCAATTAGTGATTTTGTGGATCGACAATATATACATATATAATACATACAATGAGCAAATTTTAATTTTTGAAAATAAAATAAACAAAAAATATAAAATAAAAAATATTATTTGTAAAAAAATCTCTTTTTACGCCTTTCCATTGTACTTTTTTCATTTTCTTGCTTTTAAGATTGTTATAGTTTTAAAATTTTAAATACAGATAAATGTATTTTTAACTAAAAACTAAAAGTAAAAACTTATATGCTTATTATAGATGGACCTTGTATAATTTAGTAGATATTATGTTTTTAATGCCAAAAACTAACAAATTCTTTGGACACTTAATCTTTCTAATTACAAATATCAATTATTACAAAAAAAAAAAAAAAAAGAAAAAAAAGAAAAAGAAAAAGAGACAATCACAAAATACCAAATTAATGTGCAAAGTAATATTGCTTGAATTAGTCATAATCTTGCTAACAATTACATTTTTGTGCTTTCTACTTCATGTATTTGTATATGTTTTAAAAAACCAAAAATTTATTTTTTCATTCTAATTAAACTAAATTTAGATATTCATACATCTTTACTTATTACAACAAATGTCAATTATGTTTAAAATCTTATAAATACAACCATTTGCAATATTCTCTAGTATCATGTTAAATCGAAATTGTTTTTTTCTACAAGATCTCAAAACCCTCTATAATACTAATAATAAAAAAATTAAACTACCATATTTTTCTAAATAGACCAATTGAAATAATAAAGACTCACATCACAACAGTAATAATTAATATACAAACACCATGAATAAAACAAAATCACTAAATTAAATTTTCATATTCAAAAAATACATCAATTCAATTTCATATCTTTTATGCTCTACTATAACAAATCCAATTTGATTGCACACTTCCTAAATTCTCTATTTAGATTTTTTTTTTCCTACAATCATATCATTTAAATGCTCTAAATATATGATCTTGAGATTTCTTACAAATTCAATTCAATTTCATTTCAGTTTGGTCAACCCATTTGAAGATTTTTGAAATACACGTAATAAAAAATTGCTTCTACCAAGTTCCACTTACAATCCAACTTCATTTTGTCTATTTATCATTCACAATGCTAGTTTCTATGCCTAGTCTCAGCACACATGGCGACTATCTTATTTATATTTTGTGTGCATTAAAGTAGACGAAGACAGAGCTTTTGAGGTTGCTGACCTTCATCGAACACACAAAGATCGGAACCTGTTTTGAAAGTTTGGCATTTCATTCTTGCCAAAACGCTGTTGGAAGCAGATGAATTCATTGTTCATGCACTGTCTGCTAAACATGGAGGCAGAGGAGTGGATGGGTGTTGCAGGAATGAGGCCCAACAACGCACTTCTCAACACTCAACACACGGTTTGCATCAGAATGAATCGAAGTGAATCGAAGTGTGTGATGTGAGTCAGAACCGCTCTGAAAACATCGCCGGGATGCCTCTTTTGCATTCCCACAGTAACGTCTCTCTGTGCATCTCGGGACCTGTGCCCTGATCGAGCCACAAAAATGTTCTCTGATTGCCATGTCTTCACTTCTGCCAGTGCCAATCAAAAACCACAACAAAAACAACAACAGCAGCAGGCATGTGTGAGAGGATGCGGTGATGCGTGTAGAATGGGTTGGGAGTGGAAAGATAGAATGAAGCACAGACGAATTGAATTGCATTGCATTGCAGGGCTGGAGAGACAGACGAGTGAGTTGGTTGAGGTTGGGGGCAGGCCACGGGGGTTGAGGTGTGCGAGAAGGAAGGCTCCCTCCTCCCATAGGGAATGGCGGAGAAGAGGGAGGGAGGAAGTAGAAGGACGAGGGAGGGAGGCGAGTGAAGGTATGTCTTTGAATAAACCCAAAGACTGCAGCAAAGTAAAGATATACTATTCCACGGGGGATGACACTTGGACCCATCCGGCATCCCACATGCCGGATACAACACCCTACAGTCTGACGTGGAAGGAAGCCCATTCATTCAACACTCTCCATCCGTGTTGTGTAGTGTGGTGGAACTGCGAATGTCTTTAGGCTCTACGATGTGTGCAACGTGCACTGTAAAGAGCTTAGTCGGGTGCTGTGCTCTGAGGCATGCCGCAGTTTGGCAGCTGGATCGAGTGGGAACGGAGAAGAAGATACAGAGCTGTGCAAAGAACTGTTAAATCAATTCCAACCATTTTTTATATTTATAATCTCTAATAGCAACTTCTAAATATTTTTAAAGCTTTATTGAATTAGAAAATTTGTAAGATATTTTAAAACCTGAGAAAAAGATTAGAAATATAATGTAGTTTTTTATTTTAATGAAAAAAAATTAGCAATTTAGTTTAATATTTAGAAATTTGATAGATTATATAATAATTTGAATTTATCATAAAATTACTAGAGAATTTTTTTTAAAAAATTCCAAGAATATGGTTTCTACTAATATAGGTTTTGATACACTCATTATTAATTAAAATTAATTGATTGAAATATTCTTCTTTAGAATTACAAATTACAGTCCATCCTCAATATATATTAACACTTTGGAGCAAAGAAACTTGTAACACTTTTGTGTTTTCAACACTTTAACAATCATTGAAGGTTGTATAGACAATATGTAATACTTACATAAATAAAAATTATGTGATTATAAAATTAAAGATAATATCGCTTGTATGAATAAAAAATAAAAATATATAAGATATGATTGTCATCATATATATAAGCATAATAGAAGTAGAAATCTAAATTTGCTTAATGAGATTCTTATCTATGCCAAGTTATTTTTTTTATAGTAAATAAATACTTTGAATAAGAGGTATAACATCAGTAGGGTTTTGTTTCAAAAATTATTTTAAGATCACCAATATAATTTCAGCATCCTTAAATCCTATTCTATCCACCATCCCATTACAAATTTACACATTATCAGCTTTTTCAATGGATTCATTGGTAGCTACATTTTTTTCATTAATCAAGCATATTTATAATTTCTTTCTTAGTAGATATATAAGGATTGTTAATTGATGAATTTATGCCCATTCATAGTAGATCAAGTTTCACTCACTTGAGATACCATTACCAATTGTTATAGTAAAGTTGTAACTTCTTGCAATTCTTTCTTTTGTATTGCTTCCTAAGCTTCTCTATCTCTCATAATTGCATCCTTTGCTTCCATATTATTAAAAATATTTTTTAAAAAAGTATGTGTATGTTCCCAATAATTCATGATTTTTTGATGTAATAATTTTAATGGATTAAACATTCTCTAGCTTTATCAAAGATTGACACACATTAATATCTTTGTTCTTATTTTTTATGAGAAAATTTATTTGGTATTGAATTAGTTACTTGCAATATTGAACTTTGAATGATTGAATAATTTCTACATCAATAGCTTGGAATCTACTTATAATATTTGGAAGCAAGAATTCAAGTTTAATCATCCTCAATTATGCACCTACATTAGGTACTTGATACCACAAACATACATATTTATCTAAAGAATAAGTATTAGATAGAAGATAAATGTAGGTAGATTTGATAATATCTTGTGGAAAAGCTTTTTAGAAACTTCATATATGTGTATTTTATTTTAGACGTGTTTGTAGTTAATTGGTAAGTTAGGAACTTGGCCAACAAGTTAGCCACATGTCTCTTGTGTTAGTAGTTTGTGGTACAAGTTAACCATGTGGTGCATGTATAGAAAACTTGTTTTACAAGTTAGATATGTGTCTTGCAAGTTGGACATGTATTGGAGGGCTTATAGAAAGTTGTCATATAGTTCTTAATGAAATAGTATATATGGAGGCAAACGTGAAACCTTTTTCATTCTTGTCAATGCCTTTCTAGTCCCTAGTCTTGTTTCAAGTCTCTCTAATTTTCTTGTCTTTAGTAATAGCCATTTTATTTTTAATATTTTCTTAATTTTGAGTTAATATCTACTCTTTTCAAGTGACAAAAGAATATATTGAGTTTTTATTTGTTTGAGATTCATCTCTTTGATACTTGGTGATCTGAGAAATTGTCAACCAATAGTAATACCTTAACTTTTTGATGATATTGGAGGATCTCTCTCTTTTTTATTGAAGTAAATTTAGAACTCTTCACTATTATAGACCTAAACTTCCAGCCTCTCTAAATCATTAAATTACAAATTTGTCACAACATCATAACATTGCTAAATCCTCAAATAATACAACACTTGAATACAAAGAGGCCAATACAAAAAAGCCTAAAGTTTAAATCTTGGAAAGATTGATGGAGTTTGTGACTAATAATGTTTGTGTGATGTGGAATGAATAATGTGTGAAGATACTTTGAGCTTTACACAATATTATAAATACCAACTACAATATAATCTGTACACGATGGACCTAATTTAATTTCATCCAAGTGAATTCATTAAATAAAAGGGAGCTCAATTTTTATAAAATCTATTAGCAATTAACAATGATTACTATACTTTTTGGATTTTTTTGGGATAACACATATGGAAGGTGAAATATAGCTACAAAAAGTATTTGCTCAATTATTGCTGGTAGATGATTCTCCATATAGTTAATACTAGTAACGAAGAGTTGGCTGTACACTAAAATATAAATGACAGTTCACTTACACCACTAAAATAAAAATAATAATAAATAATAAAAACCCTTTAGAATGAATTGTAGGAACATTTTGCATTTCTTGTACTACTCGCACGCACGGCCAACACCGTTTGGTCCGTCTTCAATGGTAGAACGATTGGGGCATCAAAGCAACACAGTTAACTGCTCGGTTTGTTCGACAACTTCAATAACCATTAATCCAATTCACATGAAAGTCAACTTTCAGATCGCACTTCGCCGTAGTGCACATCCACAAGCTAAAAAGGATAGCTTCTCACATACAACAATAACGCTTTGCACTGTAGGATTCAGACTGAGAATACAGAGAAAACGTCGGCAAATTCATTCTTCACGTAACACTACCACGAACCAGATGTGTTATATGTAGGTGATCAAGTTTCCCATTTCAATAGAGAGGGTGATAGATCCCATCCTCTAACTAGTACAAGATGACTAAGAGAATTTAAACAGCTGTGAACACCTTTTTGTTTCCTCCGTCGGAAGCGCCCATGGGGATCACTTTCAAGACGTTGAATCTCACCGTTTTCGAGAGAGGCCTGAAGAGTTGGGCAATGTATTAGATAACAGGGAGAGTCATTGTTATATCAAATTATCGGTATCACCCAAAGTGAACTCAAAACCCCAGGTAGTTCCATTACAAATAGAATCTACCCAGCTCCTATGATAGACTATGATATTCTTCCAAAAGTTGTAATAAAAAACTAACCTGCATTGGCCGATGATAACCTTGTCACCCTCTTTCACACGGAAGGCAGGGGAGACATGGGCAGCTAAGTTGGAATGCCTCTTCTCATACCTGCAAAAATAGAATTTAGGGTTTTGTGAACAAACAGGGACACCGCGTAAGAGTACCAAGACAATTGTCACATCATTGAATTAATGACATCTGACAATCTTCTCCAGAAGCTATGCCGCAAATTTTCTAGCAAGCGCCATCGCGGAAAAATTGTGCAAGCTGCATGAATTATGATAATATCACCTCTGGTATTTTCTCACGAAGTGGAGGTAATCTCGCCGGATGGTAATCGTGCGGGTCATTTTTGTGCAGTTCACAGTTCCAGTGAGAATGCGACCTCGGATGGAGACGTCTCCAGTGAATGGGCACTTCTTGTCGATATAAGTACCTACAGAAAAAATATGAAAAACAAAACTCGTTGAGCAAGGCGAACAAATAATAAAAACTATACATTTAAAATGCAGAAGTCGAAGAGTAAGCCTTCATATTCAAGGCACGGGCCTCAAACCATTCAATGGTCGCAGAAACCAAGCTCCACAATTTTGTATTTATGGCTAAATAAAAGAGAATCCAGGAAGGAGGCAGTATGTCTACATTCATACAGGAATAAGAAGTGGATCCGAATCCGACACAATCTGGATTAATATGCCACAATTTTTCTACAACCCTTGTACTATATGTGTGAGCTACAACGATAACATTTGATAAAAGACGACGTGATTTGAAACAGTAAAGTTCATAATCTGCTTGACATTACGTTAGTTGCTGAATCATTTAAACACATGAGTGAAAATCAAGTTGGCAGAGGCTTCAACGCCATGATTCTAAAATGAGATCCAGTAGATAATTCAAGCATTGCATGAACGAAGGGGCAGTGCATCATGGAACACTCCATGAGACTGAGTGAAGACACAACCAGGAAAATCAGTAGTACCAAGATGGGTTACAATGACAGAGTGTGCGTAAATAAAAACCAGTAGATGCCACGTACCCTCAATAGCTTCACGGGGAGTCTTAAATCCAAGACCTACATTCTTCCAGAATCGAGTACCGGCTTTCCCTGCTGCCTTTCCCTTCGCCGAAGCTTTTGTGCTGCAATAAAAATAAAAAAATAACACATCCTTATCAGAAAAATTAAGGCACGCAGAATCATAGCTTGTTGCGAGCAAACCGCAAGAATTAAACCAAAATCCATAACTACTCTCACACAAGCAAAGATAACAAAATTCCAATATCTTACCTGAGGAAGACCTTAGGCTGCTTCAGAAACGACTTCTCGGTCTGCAAACGAAGAAAAAGCACAGGCCCAAGACCATCAGGAAAAGCCCTCGTCGCCCGAACCACAAAACCCTAAATGCATCGAACACTACAGACTCTTTGAAAGAATTCCCAAAAGGCACAAGATAAATTCATAAGACCAGCTACGAAAACTTCAAAAAGCACCTGCTCCGCCATGGTGCTCGATCTGCTTAGACGAGTAACGAAGGCGAAGAGGGTGCAAGCGAAGGTGCAAAATTCGAAAGGGATTGACCGGGCGGGCTGTTGTTGCTCTTAGGGCTGTTCAGGACAGGTTTTAGGGCCGACCATTCTTCGCTAGAACATGACCTCCATTCTATTCAGAGCGCATTTCAAATGAAGCTGTCATCTCTTTATAAAGGGACCTTTTCACACGGACCCGATTTTGCAATCTCCAGCTGGTCGAGGATATTGAGGTCTGAGTTCGGCGGGTATCAATACTTGGCAACTGCAAAAGGCGTTAAGAGGACTATTTTATTTTTCTTTTACATTATCCTCTGTATTTCTCTCTGAAATGTAGATGGATACAAATTTTTCTTTTTCTTTTTCTTTTTCTTTTTAATAGGAAGTCTAAACACAAGCTTAGTGTAAGTAGAGAACCGTGATGGCGGCAAAGAATGAATATCAATAATTACACAAGAAAAAAACAAAAAAAATAAAAAACAGTCTATATGAATAGTCAGCATTCATTATGATCAACCTCCCAGAACCAAATAAATAATTGATTATATAATGTAGTTTAGTACACTACATGTCATATAGTATAGGTCATGCAAATTGTAGCTAACAAAATGGGTTGACTATAATCCAAAGTTGACTTTCACAAAGTTAACTATAACCCGAAATTGACTTTAATGAGATTGACTATACTTATATATGTGTATATATATATATATATATATATATAATGTATGGTCAATTTGATTTTTCAATATGACTATTAAAAAAATCACCTTATAAGTTTTTATTGTAAATGTGAATTTCCATTGATAACTTTAAAGAAGATTTCACATATTGAATCTACTAAATTTTAATTTTAATAATAAATTTAAATAAATTTGATAAAATTCTAAAACATCATATTATTTTTACAATTAACTTATATTAAAATAATGCTAAAACTTAAGAAATAAGTATTTTTAATTAAAATTTTGATCTTTCTATTAATATTTTTTTAAATTACATACTATAATTTTTTTTTATATAAAATTCATAAATACAAAGGCATGTAGAATATGTAATAGTATTTCTTAGGAGTTTATTTTTATTAATAGTTGATTTATTTATGTGACAAAGATATAAGAGCAAAAGTAAATAAATGAAAATAAAAGATAATTTAGAAATTATCTAAAATACAAGACAATATTTCTAAAAAAAAAAAAAAAAATAGAATTAAAATGAAGGTCTAAAATCCATCAAAGTAAGTTTCATTGCTTATATATGTATATACATATATATACACATTTGAACATGTTACAAAATATTATACTACCAAGATTTATTTTTCTTACAACACATATATACATATGTTACAAAATACATATAGAAGAATGTTAAAATGACACAGATTTTTGTAAAATTGACCTACTATCCTCATTCTCTATATTCCTAGCCCCTCATTCCTTGTCTTGACCTCCCCATCTCCATTCCTAGTGCCCATCTTCCATCCATGGACCTCTAACAGGGCACCCTCTAAGCCTTGGAATCTTGTTCATAGGACCCCACAAGACCACTATCAAACCATACATTAGCTTGAGATATGCCTCTCGTAGCAAACTTTGCATTCAATTGAGCTAGTATGCTTTACCAACACTCTTATTAGTTGTGTGCATAATACCTATTTAAAAAATAATAATATATATATATATATATATATATATTATTTTATCTCATTGCAATATCCTTGTGATCATACACCACCATTGTCTTTTTTAAACTCCATCTTGTTTTAATTATAAGAATTAAGCTATGGCATCTTACATCGTATGCTAATCAATGGTCGCTACATTTGCCTTATCTATGTTCTCCATCATCAAGGCCACATCTGCCACATCAACATCGCAACTCTTCACTCTATTGAAACTCAAAGAATGTTTGTCTTGCATAACAAGGTAGTATGCATAGTGGATAATGTTTCTACTAAAGATACAAACTATTTCAATGTTGGAGCCATGGCCATCGATCAAATCAACTTGGCCTTCTCCATTTTCTTTTCATGCAAGGACTTATGCCCAAAGTGCAATGGTGCCTGATTTATTTGCAAGACAAGCTCCGCTTTGGATGCTAGTGTCACTTAGAAGGATCAAGCTTACATTGTCTACAAAAATTGCAATGGGTTAGACAAGGTGGATCAAATCGATAAGGCGGAGCACATCGTTGCCAATGGCAAGAAGAGGTTAGTGCTTGTACTTGTGCAATTCGTCAATTCCATAGCATTTGTAGAATGCATAGCCAATGTCTTGAAAGATTTTCAAGTCTCTATTACATAGCTTGACGTTATATAATCTCGTGACATAAAAATATATGTATATATATATATATATTCACATGTGTCTTTTGACTTGAGACCTTATTTGTTTGAATATCGATGTGCCTCATAATCTTCTCTTTGTTATATTGCCCCTTTGATTTCTTTCTCTACTCAATCTTTTACTGTTCAGTGTCGTTGCATATCTTTGTATATCCATTGCCTTTGAAGGATGGTGTTCATGCTCTCATAGCTTGTCCTTAAGAAATATGGCTTTTATTCTATTATCCATTCTTACCCAAGTCCAACTTCTTCATGACAATGCATTTTGAAAGCTGTATCAGAATAAGTCTGTAGAAATTTAAAAAGCCAACATATAGTTTGAAAGTGGCCTTGTAGGATCTCATCAGCGTGAATCCATGGACGGGAATGGACGTTGAGAATGGAAATAGGGAGGTTGAGACAGGGGATAAGGACCTGGGAACATGGAAAATGAAGATGGTGGGTCAATTCAACAAAAATCAAGGTCACTTTAATGTTCCCAATTATATATATATATATATATATATATGTATGTAAAGTAAGTAGCTTCAACAAGTTTTCATCAATCAATACTACATATTTTCATATTATTTATTTATCTTTAAGATATTCATATTCAACATGCATTATTAAAATAAACAAATAAAGTGCTGCAACCAATGAATATTTAAAGAACAATATGGTATCATTTGGACTTTACACTGCACCAACTTCCTCCAAACACTGAGCATAGAATATTATAAGTAAGTTTTTAAAAGTGTAAAAATATATTATACCACAGAGATAGCTGGCAGCCCATGCACTGCACTTGCAGTTCTTTGCACAGCTCTGTATCTTCTTCTCCGTTCCCACTCGATCCAGCTGCCAAACTGCGGCATGCCTCAGAGCACAGCACCCGACTAAGCTCTTTACAGTGCACGTTGCACACATCGTAGAGCCTAAAGACATTCGCAGTTCCACCACACTACACAACACGGATGGAGAGTGTTGAATGAATGGGCTTCCTTCCACGTCAGACTGTAGGGTGTTGTATCCGGCATGTGGGATGCCGGATGGGTCCAAGTGTCATCCCCCGTGGAATAGTATATCTTTACTTTGCTGCAGTCTTTGGGTTTATTCAAAGACATACCTTCACTCGCCTCCCTCCCTCGTCCTTCTACTTCCTCCCTCCCTCTTCTCCGCCATTCCCTATGGGA
This sequence comes from Physcomitrium patens, assembly GCF_059467195.1. Classification (NCBI taxonomy): domain Eukaryota; kingdom Viridiplantae; phylum Streptophyta; class Bryopsida; order Funariales; family Funariaceae; genus Physcomitrium; species Physcomitrium patens. The sequence goes on from NC_143423.1 coordinate 6,267,496, forward strand.
GGAGGGAGCCTTCCTTCTCGCACACCTCAACCCCCGTGGCCTGCCCCCAACCTCAACCAACTCACTCGTCTGTCTCTCCAGCCCTGCAATGCAATGCAATTCAATTCGTCTGTGCTTCATTCTATCTTTCCACTCCCAACCCATTCTACACGCATCACCGCATCCTCTCACACATGCCTGCTGCTGTTGTTGTTTTTGTTGTGGTTTTTGATTGGCACTGGCAGAAGTGAAGACATGGCAATCAGAGAACATTTTTGTGGCTCGATCAGGGCACAGGTCCCGAGATGCACAGAGAGACGTTACTGTGGGAATGCAAAAGAGGCATCCCGGCGATGTTTTCAGAGCGGTTCTGACTCACATCACACACTTCGATTCACTTCGATTCATTCTGATGCAAACCGTGTGTTGAGTGTTGAGAAGTGCGTTGTTGGGCCTCATTCCTGCAACACCCATCCACTCCTCTGCCTCCATGTTTAGCAGACAGTGCATGAACAATGAATTCATCTGCTTCCAACAGCGTTTTGGCAAGAATGAAATGCCAAACTTTCAAAACAGGTTCCGATCTTTGTGTGTTCGATGAAGGTCAGCAACCTCAAAAGCTCTGTCTTCGTCTACTTTAATGCACACAAAATATAAATAAGATAGTCGCCATGTGTGCTGAGACTAGGCATAGAAACTAGCATTGTGAATGATAAATAGACAAAATGAAGTTGGATTGTAAGTGGAACTTGGTAGAAGCAATTTTTTATTACGTGTATTTCAAAAATCTTCAAATGGGTTGACCAAACTGAAATGAAATTGAATTGAATTTGTAAGAAATCTCAAGATCATATATTTAGAGCATTTAAATGATATGATTGTAGGAAAAAAAAAATCTAAATAGAGAATTTAGGAAGTGTGCAATCAAATTGGATTTGTTATAGTAGAGCATAAAAGATATGAAATTGAATTGATGTATTTTTTGAATATGAAAATTTAATTTAGTGATTTTGTTTTATTCATGGTGTTTGTATATTAATTATTACTGTTGTGATGTGAGTCTTTATTATTTCAATTGGTCTATTTAGAAAAATATGGTAGTTTAATTTTTTTATTATTAGTATTATAGAGGGTTTTGAGATCTTGTAGAAAAAAACAATTTCGATTTAACATGATACTAGAGAATATTGCAAATGGTTGTATTTATAAGATTTTAAACATAATTGACATTTGTTGTAATAAGTAAAGATGTATGAATATCTAAATTTAGTTTAATTAGAATGAAAAAATAAATTTTTGGTTTTTTAAAACATATACAAATACATGAAGTAGAAAGCACAAAAATGTAATTGTTAGCAAGATTATGACTAATTCAAGCAATATTACTTTGCACATTAATTTGGTATTTTGTGATTGTCTCTTTTTCTTTTTCTTTTTTTTCTTTTTTTTTTTTTTTTTTGTAATAATTGATATTTGTAATTAGAAAGATTAAGTGTCCAAAGAATTTGTTAGTTTTTGGCATTAAAAACATAATATCTACTAAATTATACAAGGTCCATCTATAATAAGCATATAAGTTTTTACTTTTAGTTTTTAGTTAAAAATACATTTATCTGTATTTAAAATTTTAAAACTATAACAATCTTAAAAGCAAGAAAATGAAAAAAGTACAATGGAAAGGCGTAAAAAGAGATTTTTTTACAAATAATATTTTTTATTTTATATTTTTTGTTTATTTTATTTTCAAAAATTAAAATTTGCTCATTGTATGTATTATATATGTACATATTGGCTAGAAAAACATGTAAAGTTTCGACAAAAAGAAAAAATGTGTGTGTGTATACACACACACACACACACACACACATATATATATATATATATATATATGAATAGTGTTTTAAGAAATGAAATGTAAAGATAAAGAAGAAGATTTGCAGTTAGATTTGCATTAGACTAGATATATGCCCACAGGAAGAATATTAAATATGGGCAGATCTGTAAAGTTAATCCTCTATTATATCTGTACATTCACACGTTCTCCCCCAGAATTGAGTCATTGCCCAATGATGCTTCTCAATGGCATATCTGACAAGCAGATGACAAGGATTTCTTTCACCATTTTTATTCCTGCATTCTGAACTGAACAGAACCCTCATTTTGAAATGGATATACATGAATCTGGTAATTAGTGTCTCTATCATGTGCATCAACATTACTATTTCAAATGCTTCTGTGGAGTTCATAAACTGCAAGAATTTGGTGTTGGTCCATATTAAAATATACTTTTTCTAGAGGTGTTGATTGATACATTATATTATATACACTACAGAAGCTAATGAAAGCATTGTAATGCTCTCACTTGGTATTGGTGTGGTACAAAACCTCAGAACAAGGAAATTAGTTAAACATAATCTATAGAATGAATGTGTGGAATTTGTGCAAGAGTTTGTTTGATTCTTCCTTACTGATGTGGCTGTTAATTTAATGCTTCATACATAGTAGGTCATTACAATTTGGTGAACAATTAGGAATGCATAAGATAGTGTGTCAGTGAACTAGTTATAAGTGGTCATTATAAGTTCAAGGTTGCAACCTAGCAGTGAAAAAGCTTTTGATTTACATAGTATTCCATCAAATAATAGTATTATTCCACTTCTTCAAGTGCATAATTCCCGGATTCTACACCTAGAATCTGTTCTTTGAAAAATTGTTCATTATTTACTGCATGGTATATTGGTGATATATGCATGGAAATTATTGAGAGCATTAAATGTAGCTGGCTCTCTCCATGCTAGTTATTGTAGTTTACAGTTAATACATTAGCTACAATGTTTGGAATGTAGTGGAGAGAAATTGTTTATCTTCTCTTTGTATACAAGAGACAACCACATCAATACATAGATAAGAAGTTCTCTCTCCTTCTATTCACTCTTGTGTGTGTGTGCATATTACTTCCAACTACTCTTGTGTCTCTCCAAGCATTCTCAAGAGAAATGATCAAGCATATCAATCATGTTCTTTTTTAATTTATAATATCCAATAAGGATAGCCACAAATTTTGAGGGCTACTTTTGACCAGTTTCCAATGCTAGCAATAATAATGAACAAAATAAAATAAAATAAAATCTCACTCATGTATATTTTTGGATAAAGGATAACCCATGAGTTGGAGATCAAAAGATATTTGCATACTGTAATGGATAAGAATTTGTGTGTGTGTGTGTGTGTATGTATCTTGATTGATTGTGAATAACAATTTATCATACTTGTTATTCTGAACAAAACTCTGCCTTTTTCCTCCATGTAACATGAGACTGAAATTTCACTTTTGGTTTTTGAGATTTGTCATGAAGCAAATTGTTTTTGATTTTTTTAACAATGCAACATGGAAAAAAAAGTGAAATGATGCATTTGTTGGATGAGGCATGACACTTATTACTACATCAGGGAACACATATACACAAAATAAAATAAAAAATAAAAATAAAGATAAAAAACCATGTGTTTGAAATTATGGGTTTTACAAGTTATGCAAATTTTGTGGTAAAAACATTTCAAAGACTTTTCTAAATTAAATATATATAGAAGAGAAACTGAATGTACGTGAAAATGTATGAATAACATTTCAATGGACTTGGTGAATATTAGACAAATTTGAGATCAACTTAAAATTCACACATCTATAAAACTCAAAGTCAAATTCTTTCAATTTCTTAAAAAAAATTTATGTAGAAAAATAATAATCACATATTTAAATAGATTCTCTATGAAAAGATACAACAAAAAAGAATTAGAAAATTATTTTGTTTTAGTTACCAATTTATTCAAAATAGACAAAAGATAAGCTCACACATGTAATTTGTTCTCTCTCCCATGCTTATACACCTGAAATGTAAGGTTGCATACTATTAGAATTGTGATGGAAATTATTGCATTGAATTGTTCGCTGAAAAGGATCCACAAAAATGTGATACATCAGCATTAAGCTGCGTTCTTGACTTTTCATGACACTTTTTACTTTTTCTCTCGTCAAATGTTTCTTCGGCACAAGCATATCTGGATGCGGTTGGATATCATTAAATAGGAGAAATTATCATCCGCATGCATTCTCGGAACAGAGGGATTACACCAGGAACTGTCGTGGGGCCGACGCAGAAGACACGGAAGACAATTCCTGGGAGACCTAAGACTCTTGGGCGTCATGCTTGCCAAGCGGCGACAAATTCTCGACTAAGTCCACGAGGAACCTTTCGTTCTTGCCTTCACATGAATCGAATGCATTGTTCCCGTTTGCATTCCGATCTGCCGAATCAACTCTCCCCGCTGGATTGGCACACACAGAAAAGACCCATTTCTTTAAATCTTCTCTGAAGTCTCACGTCCCCGTAAGTTGTGTGTTGCTGTGTTTTGCCTTTCCAGAGGTGCACAGTTGGTGGAGGCTGTGAGGATTCCACCACCATGGCCATTGCAACAGCGATGCGTCGCCTCGCTAGATCGCAGAGCCAGCACCTGCACCGCGCATTGCATCGAACCCCTCCTGCCGCCTGCTCCGGTTTCCGGTTCTCTAGTAATGTTAGTTTCTGCCGTTTTTTTCTTTCTTTCTGGTTATGTCTTTGTGAGACTGTTTTGTTTGTGAGTTTAGTATAATTGCGCCGGAGTAAAGGTGCCGGGTCTTCTGTAGAGCGTTGGATTCTTTCGTTGTAAGGTTCTTTGTTGCCGATTTCTATGTACAATGGGTTGAATGTGGGTAGAGGAATGCTTGGGGTGTGTTGACGACATCGCTCTGTTTTGGTTCGTATCGCAGACTGCGGTTGCTTCAGAGTACTCAAGTTCGGCTAAGTCGAATGTAACGGTGAGATTTAGCCGCCATTACTTGTTTGGCCGTTTTGGCAGGTTAAGGCTTCATTCTGATTTCATGTTTGCACTGTTCGTTTTGTTTTATTTTTTAAAAAATAATAATTGTGGAGTGAACATTTGGTAGCAACATCTCCTGAATGATTTCGATATATATATATATATCGTGGTTGAAGATTTTATAACCCGTTGGATCGATCGAGTGGATCTGCACCATTATGGCAATGTGCGGTGTATTTGGAGTTTGAATTCATTAATTGTCGTGGTGCATGGGTTACATGCACTTGATGATCGAGCTCCGGAAAAGCGTTTGAGTCATTTCTACTGGATAGATGAGTAGGACGGGTGCGGGATAGATCTGAGTAATTTGAAAACTTCTTGGCGCTCAAATTCTGTGACCGTTTTGAGTTGTTAGAGTTGCATCGCTTCATCGAACACAATCACATCGAGTCTACGAATATTTTCACTCTAGTGATCAAGGTTGAGCGGTGGAAAGGTCTTTTATGTATTGGCAGCTTTTAATATATCCGTTATTGTTCACTTGGAGGCTCCCCAATGAATCTGGGCAGAACCCTCTGCTGTCGATTGTAAACCTTACAGATGTAGTTTATTGCTGTGTTGGAAACAGTCTTTCGTTCGTAGGCGTGGTCTTTGATGGAGTTGTCATGACTTCACTTGGCAGGACGTCCCGTGCCTTGAAAATCTTCTAAAGTTACAGCAGATTATTGCCTTCTTTTTGTTTTGTTCTTTTTTGTTCTTTTTCTTGCTGATCCTTGCATGAGTTTCAACTTGTAGCATGCTGTCTTAATTTCGCACCATGTATGAAACAGTGGCCGAAGCAGCTCAATGCCGACATCTCCGAGGTTGATCCCGAGATCACTGACATCATTGAACACGAGAAGAATCGTCAATGGAAGGTATGAACATCCGCTCCTGTGTTTTTGTAACCCCTCTTTATTTGAGCTAAAATTTGTCTTGTATTTATGTTGGAGTATCAAGTGACAGTTGATGAGTAATGATTGATATTTGAATGAACTTATCTAGGGCTGGGTGATAATTCTAAGTTGCGTTGCGCTTTCCAGGGACTTGAGCTGATCCCGTCAGAGAATTTTACGTCCGTATCAGTTATGCAGGCAGTGGGTTCAGTCATGACCAATAAGTACAGTGAAGGTTACCCCGGTGCTCGCTATTACGGTGGCAACGAGTGCGTAGTTTCTCATTTTCCTCTCTCTCTTTAAAATATAACTTGTCTGTATTCTTTTTCATAAACCTTTATTGATTGAGATTTTTGCTCTGTTCATGAATAGTTAGGTATATTGACACCTCTACACAAATGTAGGTTCATTGACATGGCTGAAAGACTGTGTCAAAAAAGAGCTCTCGCAGCTTTCCGCCTCGATCCAGAGAAATGGGGAGGTCGGTATCTCCATCTTGGCGTACACAATTTAGCTTACGTCTATTCTGCACATGGCCTCTTCTCTTAGCTGTTACATGCCCTAGTCCTTGAAGTTGTTCCTGCGACTTTTAGAGAAGCATACAGCGCTGATACGCAACACCGGTTGATCAGTGAATGTGCAGTCTCTCTCTGGGTCCCCAGCCAATTTTCAGGTCTACACAGCTCTCTTAAAGCCACACGAGCGCATAATGGCCTTAGATCTTCCTCATGGTGGTCATTTGTCTCATGGATATCAGGTGTGATTCCTAATAAACTCTACCTGTACCATCTTTTGCCACTCGCCTCAGAGCGTCAATTATTATGTACCGCTGCTAAAGATAGCTTATTTATTTATGTATAGCTGATGTTTTCTCCACTTGCCTTACATCTACTGGCTCTGTTGTCTGACATGGTAAACAGACGGACATGAAGAAAATCTCGGCGGTTTCCATTTTCTTCGAGACTATGCCATACCGATTGGACGAGTCTACAGGTTACATAGACTACGATACGGTACTAACTGCAAACCATTAGTTGTGGTCCTGTATAATGCTCTTATGCATGTACATCCTTTTGATGTATATCCTTGGATAATATTTTTGATGTGATTTTGAGGATTGTTTCTAGCTATGATCACTCTCCTTTTCCTAAACATGCGTTGAAGTTGTGAGTCTAATTTAACAGATCAATTTGGAAATTTGCAGATGGAGAAAAGCGCAGTTCTTTACAGGCCAAAATTGATAGTAGCTGGTGCCAGTGCCTATGCTCGCCATTACGACTATGCTCGTATGCGCAAGGTGTGTTTAAATTTGATGTTTGCGGCCTTTGCATTATGTGAAATTGCATCATTTGTATGTTTCTACAGTGTAATGTTAACTATCCGATACTCTACTGTGTACCTGCTCCTTCGAGTTCATATGTGATCTGCAAATTGTCTTTCTCATGCAGGTTTGTGACAAGCAAAAAGCTATTCTGCTTGCTGATATGGCCCACATCAGTGGCCTGGTAGCCGCTGGCGTCGTCCCGTCTCCCTTCGACTTCGCGGACGTGGTAACTACCACTACCCACAAGTCTCTTCGAGGCCCTCGGGGGGCCATGATCTTCTACCGCAAAGGGTTGAAGGAGACAAACAAGAAGGGTGAACAGGTATTTCAGATACTAGAAGTGTTGTGCGTTTTTTTAGTTACAACATGTGTTTTTATTGTGGAGTAAGCTTTAAAAACCATACATGTGATTGATAAGTTCCACGCAACGTGTCTTCACTCCAACGAAAGCATAGGGGCGATGCTGGTCTCGCGTATGCGGAGGTTGGTTACATTTCAGCTGAATGTTTCTGATCCATCCTGCTGTGCAGATTTTCTACGACTATGAAGACAAAATTAATGCTGCTGTTTTTCCAGGACTACAAGGGGGTCCTCACAACCACACCATTGCAGGACTTGCTGTTGCCTTGAAACAGGTAAACTTTCGTCATGCGATCATTTAACGAGGAGCATAACTCATCGATATTGGAAAGAGGTTTAAGCGAATCAAAATGCAAAACTTCACCTTTTTTAATGGCTTATAGGTCCGTTTATTTAGCTTTCAATTATGATGGAAGTAGTCGATGGAAGATTTGACTGCGGCGTGGACCTGCGTATAATGATATCTTATCGCTCTTTGGGGTGGTTACAGGCAGCTACGCCAGAGTTCAAGGCGTACCAGGAACAAGTTCTGAGCAACTCTGCACGTTTTGCCAAGGTCGTTGTCTTTTCATTTAGGCCATGCTATGTGATACCTGACAAGAAACAGTGTGATCAGTAGTATATTTTGTTGTACTACAAAGTAATTAGGTGATGATACTTCTCTAGTAACGTTTACAAGTATTTTATCCTTTTGGTATTAATTTGTGGGTGATTTATGCAATTGGTTTAAAACATGTAGGCCTTGATGAGCCAAGGTTACGAGCTGGTGTCCGGTGGAACAGAGAACCATTTGGTGTTAGTGAACCTCAAACCCAAGGTATTTCCTGTGCATTCCCTCTATAACATCATTTCATGCTATTGCAGCTTTCGAAGAAAGAACATTGAATAGTTATTAACGAAATCTTTCATTTTTTTAGGGTGTGGACGGCTCTAGAGTGGAGCGAGTGATGGAGCTTGCTCATATTGCGGCAAACAAAAACACTGTTCCTGGAGATGTATCTGCTCTAGTACCTGGAGGCATTCGCATGGGTAAGTTGCAAAAGTAATCTTTTGATCAATCCAATTTTGGTGATGAACTGACCGATGAAAGGTTCTTCGAAGGGTTAGTGACATGAAAGGGTGATGAATTTCATGTATTACATCTTGTAAATTATTAATCGCAGTTGCTTAGTTGGTTGCTGTTTGTGTTATTATTGTCTGTGGCATTTGAGAGGGTGAATTTATTCTACGGTCTCATGAAGTGGACTCTTTGCTTGGAAAAGGAACCCCTGCTTTGACAAGCAGAGGCTTCATAGAGGAAGATTTCGAGAAAGTTGCTGAGTTCTTTGACCGAGCGGTTGGAATCGCTGTGAAGGTCAAGAAGTCCACAGGTGAGACTTATACTAACTATTATTTTCTTTGAAACGACGGGCAGAGAAAGTGCTGGTTGTACACATCTTTGATGTATTAATCCTTCCGTTTGTAACTGAATCAATACTCCGCATTGTATTCTGGTTATAGGTGCAAAGTTGAAGGACTTTAGGGCAGCTGTGGACACTGATCCCGAGATCCAGGCAGAAATTGGAAAGTTGAGAACTGAAGTTGAAGAATTTGCCAAGCAGTTCCCCACAATAGGCTTTGAAAAGTCCTCCATGAAGTACCAAAATTAGAAGCGGCAGTCTTTGTATAAATATGTCCCCCGTGCACTGGGAAATCAGGTGACATCATTCACTGGCTGCGTGTAGCCATGCTAATTGTCGCCCTCCATGGCCAATTATATAAGGTCTTCAAAAGGATGAATCTTGTATCTAAGATGAGTTACTTTTTGAATTGAAGAGATGTGAATTGAAATCCCGTGCTGAGAAGCGGTGTTCTGCGGGCGCGATGCTGAGAATGCTTGATTTTTTTTTTCTTATCTTTCAGTGTGACATTATTATGGATGTCTGCCCGCGTTCCCTGTGTTCCTCTTTTCTTTTCTCTCTGTATTTAACAGGGTCTGTAATTGCATTTTTAGCTACTATGACGGGGATGTCTCATCAGAGAAGCACGATGCTGAGTGTTTCATCCAAAATCCCCTTTTATGGAAGAAATGTTAAGATGAGATTTGTTAAAAGAATTGAAAGTGGTTTATTAGGATTTACGTTAGCAGGTTTTGGATCATGAAAATTGGGTAAAATTGGACAGAGAAAATTGGAGGATTTGAGAAAGAAAGAGACAAGAGAAAGAAAGAAAGAGACCCATTAATGTAAAACTTGTTGAGGAAAAGAAGGAAGTTAATTTTCCAATATTCTCTCTTCCGTCCCTCCACTTCCTTGCCACCTTTGAGTTAAACTTGTGATTACTGTTTATCTCATCCATTCTCTCGCTCAATTCCATGATTTGTGGCCTGTAATTCTGGTCAAGTAGCCACTACCTAAAGAACAAACTTGAATAAGAATCTGAACATGGAGAACACAACAGTGAAACAACAATAACCATTGTAAAATTGTACTGTTGCATGGTTTGGTTTAAAAGTATTCATAAACTAGTATTTAAAGTTCAATAGACACTATAGCCTTAGTTTTTTTTTGTAAATATCTTTAAATGTATTTGATGCCTTTGGTGCCAAAAATAAAAAAAATGTTTACCCTAATGGTTTTGGATTAAAGTATATTTTAATAAGAAAATTAGGTTTCCAATAAGTACTAATTGTTTGTATCTTTGTTTTACATAAACATATCAAGCAAGGACTTAACAAAAAATACAAAAAGCATAGTGATAAAAAATATAAAAAATACAATAATACACTATTTTCATTACATGTATAATTAATTTGAAGATGGCATATCAAGCATGTGATGTGATAGTTAAGTTATTGTCTAAGCTAATTTTTTTGTCACATCTTAATTCAAGTGTTTGAAAAAAATGAAATAAAAAAAAGCTGTATATAATTCCATATGATATAGTTAAATTTTATTCAGAGTTGATTGTTTCAATTTATTCATCAGTTTTTAGGAAATTATGATGCAATGTTATCAAGAACAAAATTTAACATTTAAATTCATAAACTAAAATTTTCATATAAAAAACATAATAAAATATATACTTGATTATTTGAATTATTTGAATTAATGATATTAGTAATAATTAAAATTTTATATTCATATACAAAATAATTTTTAATCATATAATGATTTTTTTTTAATTTTAAGAAATCCTAATTTAAAATATTTGTCATACTTTAAATTGGTTTTAAATACTTAATTATCCTATTTTTATCTAAATATAAAATATATATCATAGATGGATAAAATGGATATATATATATATCTTTAAATGATTAATACTTGAATATAAAAGTGATATTTTTGTGATGAAAATGTATTATAAAATAGTTACAAAATATTATTGCAACTTTTAAAGGTTGTACAATATTTTACCAAGCTGGTGATTATTTTTATCCTAGTAGGTTAAACCAAGCACAAAAGTGCTTTGGATAGGAATTGAAAATATGGACAAGGGAGGGGGAGGGGGGGGGGGATGGATGTGGGGACAGGAACAAGAGAAACAAGACAAGGACATGAGACAATTCAAGGCGAAGTAGAACTATATTTTAATGCCTTGAGATATCTCAGTTGTCACCTCTCAAGATTTAATATTGGTTGCTTCAGAAATCATTGGAAATGCAAGGGAGTGGGAGAGAAGAGGAAAGATGGGGTGTGTGGGATACAAGGGAGAATGTGATGGTGCTTGCACAGGAATGCAAGGGATGTGATGGGATAGGTGGCCATGCAATCAGGGTGTTGGGATGCATGGGTCCTAGCCACCTAGCCCTGAGCACTAGATGCCTTGGGCAGTGAGATCACTAGACCTATGTCAAGGTGGTTGATCTTTTACATAAAATTATGTTTTGTGGTGGTAGTAGTAGTGGCTTGCAATGAGGCAGCTTGTTGAATTCCATATAAAGCACTATGAGAGAAGTAGTGCCTTCTTATAGTGCATAGTGATGTTACAAGAAGGAAAAATATGGGTAGGGTGGTGATGGGCACTATTAAGGTACAATGTTTAGGAAAAAAGTGTAAAAAAATTAATATGAGTATGGATAGTGGCCATTTTTTCATTACAAAAGAGAAATTGGTGGAAAGAATTAGAAATGGATATGGATGATGTTTTTATTTAGTACTAAAGAAAAACATGTGGTGAAAATGGGTAGAAAAGTGACCATTTTTTACCACCAAGGAAAAAAGAGTAATTTAAAATGGATGAGAAAAATAGGCAATAAAAAATAAGTGTAATAAATGGATAGAAAAAATTAGAATTGATCATGTAATTGTGAGTATTTTTTATTTTTCAAAAAACATGGGTAGAAAAAAATAGATGGAAAATGGTCACTATCAAGCTAACTTAGTAGTAGAGACTACTACCACTAAGTTTTAATTAAAAATATTAGGAATGATCAATGTAAAAATTTAGTGGTAGAGATTGCTAATAATAAGTTAATTATTGGTTTAATATAAAAATAATATACAATACTAACTATATTGTATGTGATTTATACAAATGAAGTATGAATTTTATTTTAGAGCTTAAAAGATAGGGATGTGATAGAAACTATTAGCAAAGTCTTTGAGGTACTTAATATCAATGGTCTTTATTTAGATGATAAAATTGACTTTTTCTGTCTTGCACTTTTGGATAGTGAAGGAGAAGAAGATAAAGAAGAAGTGGAGGTAATCAAAGATCTGAAAATTAACCTTCTAATGTTAATCCCAAAAAGATAGTATTATTTTAAATATGAATTTGAAGAGGAACATGAAAATCACCACACTTGATATTATCATTGGATTTAATATCATTTTTGTTTATCAAGAAGAAACTCAAATTCAAGTGTTCTTTAAAATTATTTTGAAGAAATAAAAAACTCTTAAAAATAGCTTTAAGATACTTAAGTTGGCCAATGTTAAATAATGATTGTTTAATAAAAAATATTTGGACGTCATTATTCTGTATATTGAAAAATAGACATTTATAGTTTGGAATGAAAATTGCAAAAGAATGTCTCATGTTATTAAAAAAAAAAATCTTTTAAAAATCTGTTATTTGAAACAAACAAAAAGAAGGAATAAATATGGAATTTTGAGGATTTACATCAATTAAGTCATTAAGATTTGTTTGGAGTATAAATTTAAAAAACCTAGATTTGAAAGAATGATTTGTCCGTAAGGTCAATGACTACAATAATACACCCAATATCATCAAAAAAGTTATTTTTTAAAAAAAGTATTTATGAATAATTTTAAGATCCAACATGTGTTGGTGTTGAAGCTAATCCATCAATATTAAAGATAGAAACCTTATGCCTTAGTGATAGAAGTTTTTATGTACCATTAAGGATAAAAATTCTACATAAAATCTTTTAATCTAATGAGCAATAATCAAAAGTTTAGACATTGGTCTTCTAAAAGGCACAACAGATGTAAGTTTTTTTTTATAAAATTTATAGATCTTGATGATGAAAGGCAAGGTATTGAAGTTCATATTAGTATAAGCTACAATAATTATGATCCTAGATTAAAAGTAAATTATTATTTTTTAGTTTTTCATCAAATTAAAATTAATAATTGAGCTAAGATGTTTGATAATCTTAATAACATCAAATTTTTATTGAAATATTCTAGAAAGTGTAAGGATATTATAGAAATAAAAGCTCAATTACATAAAAAACAAATATATTGCCTCTTTTTAGATCTAAAAGAAGTATCAAACTTATTATTATGTCTTCAAATGAAAAAAAGATGCAATAAAAAACAATATGATGTGGCAAGAAAAATGATCCCTAATTGGATCAAAAATGAAAAGATAATTTTTTATCAAGCTTATAATCCAAAAAATCCTATAGAAGAAAAGGAATTGTTTGTAATAGTAATGTAGACAAAAGGCATCCTTAAAAGAATAAAAGATATCAAATCAAATTCGTATAGGTTATAAACTTGATATTAAGACCAACCAATGGAATATACTATTATATGCTAAGATGTATTTTAATATAGAAGGATTAAAGATGCTAATTTTATTTATACTTTATATTGCTAACAAGAATAGTAGTAAAGAGTAAACAACTTTGTATTTCAAAATATGTACCATATTTCAAAACATCATTATAATTTGGCCAAATGCAACAATAATTGATAGGAATATGTGAATGATAAGAATTTAAGGAATGTAAAGTAAATAAATGAGATATTTTTCAAAGAAAGGTGATAAAAAAAGAATAAGTAATTTTTTATATTCAAGAAGAAATTAGAATGATTAATGGCAAAGATTAGGAAACTAGAAACTTTTGAAACTAAATTAGAAATAAAAAATTAATAAAAATTAAAAAGGCCTTGCTCTTATTTCTATATATACCATATAACTAGGAGCTATGTAATGACATTCTATACGACCTTCAATGCATGTCCAACTTGCAAGATATGTGTCTAACCTGCAAGATAAGTTTCTTATATGTGCACGACATGGCCAACTTATATTACAAGTGTCCAACATGTGGGAGATATGACCAACTTGTTGGCTAAATTTTTAATCTATCAGTCACATATAAATACATATAAAGTCAAATTCATATCTATGAAGATTCTAAAAGGCTTTTTTATAAGATATTATATAATTTATGTACTTTTAATGACTTTTATCTAACTCTTCTTATTTTGATAATTTAGTAGTATTGATTGTGTCTGTGATAAAGTATTATATTATATAAAGCTTTGATAAAATCTATTAAAAAAAACTATTGATATTAAAAAAATAATTATTTTTTAGATTTTAAACAAAGTATCATATACTTTTGTATTAGTTCTACCTAAAGAAATTATAGATAGAATATTTTTGCATAAATTATTTAAAAATGAGTCTTGTAGAATATATATAAGTATATATGAAGTATACCTTTTTATGTGAAAAGGTGAATTGATGACTTGATGAATTCATTATATTGATAGATAAGCCAAATATAAAACATTATTTTTGAAGAAACTCTTTGGTGCAATACAGCAATAATGCATATGCATTGACAAAATCAATAAAATATTTATTAAGAAGCCGAGATAAGTATTGAATAATAAGGTTGTAAAATGCCAAGTAGTTAATTGAGCATTACAAAAGAAACTAATTATCAAATTTAAAAGTTTTTAATATATATTGTATAGAGTTTATTTTTTAAAGCCAATATATTTTAACAAAATGGTATATTTTTAGCATATCTTATAAATGGTTTAAATTCAATAATTATGGTCATATGTATGAAAAAAATGTGGGCTATGAGATAAATTGATAAAAAAAAATATTTTCATATGTTAGATTTGTTAGTAAATACATATGATGATAGTTTATTTTTCAACGAAAAAAAAAATATTTGATATTAGTCCTAGTGATGGATGAGATGAAAGTCTAAATGATGGACGAATTAATGATCTAAGTATTAGAAGAGATGATAGAATTCAAATTTGTGGGTATGATTTTTAAGTCTACAAGTTGTTTAAAATAATTGATTTGATGACAATAAATAAAATGGAATTCTTGAAAATAGAATGATATGATATATTGAATAAAATATTAGAATCAATCTTGGCATTCTTAAGAGGTATAATAGACTTATTACCAAGAGCTCGAAAAAACTCCATACCAAGAAAAGGTAGTAGTATTATTTCTAAATAAGTTTATATTATATTATTAAAATTATTTTTAGAAGCCAATAATATAAATAAATAAATAAGTATTATAATAAAAAATATACAGTGGAAAGAATCTAATAGAACTAAGACTTGATAGGATCAAAGTTCTACAACAAAGATAAGAAGTTGTTCAAAAGAAGTGTATACAAGTAAGACTACTAAGTTGTACAAAGAAGCATATTCAAAGTGTAGTATCTAAATATATTTTTTATTTGGAATTACCAAAATTGAGTGCAAAAATTGCCAATATATGATTGTAAAATAAGATAAGAATATTGCATTAGATACAAAAAGATGCAATATTGACTAAGATATAGAGTTGTTTTTTAAAGATTTAGATTTTTATTATAAATGTGGATGTCAAATTTAATTCTTTATGTAATGATTTGATTTTATAATATTTTGTATGTAGTATTTATCATTAAATATAATAAAGATCTATTTTAGTGGTATTTTTTTATTCCCACTATTATGAATATGGTATCGGATGCCAAATTTCATCAAATATATGTAGTTTAATTTGATAAATGGTTTTTTATCCATTGATAGTTTTTCTATTAATTGACTTTAATCATATCAATTAGAATTTGAATACTTACATGGAAAAAAATCCTTGACTTAATATTCTTATCAAATCAAGTCTTGTGAGTGATTTTGAAAATAAAAAACTTTTTGTAAGGATTTGCTTAGCTATGGTGATTTAACCATTTTAATAAAGCTTTAGGATTTTTTTTTTTTTTTTTTTTTTTTTTTTTTTTTTTTAAATTTTTACACTTATATTCTTAGATTCCCTCTTTGTGGTGTAAGAGATAGCTTGATTTAGTTTGGTATAGATTTTTAATCTTTTATTTTATAAAAATATTCTCTCTTCTTCAAATTAAGGTAGAACAAATTGAGATGGAATAATTTTTTTAAACTATATATATATATATATATATATATATATATATATATATCTTTCTAATTTTTAGTTTGTTTTTGTTGTCGAGTTTTGAGCATTGCCATACTAGACATTGGAACCTAATTGGATTGTACTATTACAATTGTACTATTGATATAATAGTACTAAATATTGCATGTGGTATTTTGTGGTACATTATATTAGAATTGTATACTAGAGCTAGTCTGAGCAAATTGTAGTGTATGGATTTATGGTACTAGGCAATTGTAAGTCATAATATTAGGTGTAATATGAAGAGGTTGTAGAGAATAACAATAAGATATGAAGGCAAAGCTTGCAATGCACAAGGAACATGGTATGGCATTAAGATCTGGATTGTAGGACATTGCAACGTAGGAGTATTATGGCATTGTTATTTTTTTATTTTTTATTTTTTTTTATATTTAAATTTTTTGGCACAACAAAGCTTCAATTATGGTATGATATAGGAAGATTTAGATATATTACGACACATTAAACTTACCAAGTATCACGTGAATAAATAAAAGTGTTGGTATAGTACTTCTGCATATGAAGATATTTGGCATAAGACATTCACACTTATGATAGGAATGTGCATTGAGAATCAATGTCTTGTAGTGGCAAATGGTAGTCAACGATGGACCACAATAGGAAAGAAGTATCCTTCAATGGCTCAAGGTGCCAATCCACCATAATAGATTTTATCCATTAGAAATAAGTTTAATAGTAGGATTATATGTGATCATAATAGGCATAAGTTAAAAGGTCTCATTATGGTGATAAGATATGCAATAATAAGATCCTATTGTCATAGATCCATTGCACATTCAAATAACATTAATTTTTTTAAAAAATAAAAAAATATATTGTCTAAAATTCTTAAGTATCAAGTTTGGAAGCTCACTTCAAATGCATATGGAGTCCAAATTTGATTATTTTTTAGTCAATTTTATATAGAAGAGGTTTAAAGAATCAATTGGCATGCTGAATTTTTAGAGTAGAGATCATTTGGAGCATTGAAGTCATATTTAATAAATATTGATTGCTTTTTAAGTGAATTTTTGTTTTTCTTTTACTTCTCTACATTTCATTTTATTACAAGTATCTTTTACTGTCATAAGTTTTGAGATTTGTGACCATCAACCATAAGAAGTTGCCAATTGCTCTAATTCACTTTTGATTTATTGCTTATGTATTGTTTTGAATAAAAATCCAATGTGGATTTTTAGATTTTATTTTTGATATCTTTTTTTAATTGTGGATATTATTCCTAGAGGTTTTTTGTGGTTATCCTATTTTTTATTTGTACTAGTTTATGTTGATAAACATATTGTAGGGATGAAGTTGGATTGATGGCTAGTAAGAACCTTTTATTTGTGGATATGTTGAATATGTAGTAATCTAGAAGTGATTGTTAGTCAACTTTTAAGCTTGGTCATATTTGTAGGTGCATGTTGCCTTTTAAGCCTATAGATAGTTATAGGTATCTAAATAGTTCCTTTTATGGTACATACTAAAGTTAATATTATCAATTTCTTTCACCAAATTACTTGGATAGTAACCACATCAAGAAATTTAGACCAAGGATAGATACTAATAAGACTTTTTAACTTATTTCAATATTAGATACCACTTAGAGGCTTTGGATCTTAGAGGTGGGTACATTTTATGAGATTGAAAACAATTCTCATAATATAGTGAAGGATATATTTTCAGAAAGAATTGACGACATTTCTTTGCTAAATTAGAGATTCAAATTTTAAACATAGATAAAGAAGAAGAATCAAGGATCTCTCACTTTCAATAAGTAGTATGTCTTTGAGCTCTTATTATAATACTTGGAATACAAGGTGATCCAAACTATAGGAAATGGAGAGAGGAATACTTACTTCAGTTGCATAAAGTGAATCATTATTAGGAGGTTATCAAGGATATGAAACTCAAAGAAAGAAAATCTCAATATATTCTTGTATCACTCAAAAAGACTAAAAAATCAATTAAAGATGGTAATATATTGAACTAAAATGACTATTATTAAAGATAAAAAGATTAAAAAATCTTAAAATAAGATAAAAAACTAAAAAGGCATAATAAAAGTGAAGAAGACTTCACTTTTGCCTCGATATATATTATCTAATTATGAGCTATGTGGTGATATTCTATAAGTTTTTTAATATATGTTATCTTTACTAAATATATGTCTTAACTTATAAAATAAGTTTTTTATATGTGTGCCTCATAGTTAACTTATTCTACAAGATACTAATATGTATAACACTTGGCTAACTTATTGACCAAGTTTCTAATCTATAAATATGTGTAAAATCAAAGCTATGTCTATAAAGCTTCTAAGAAGCTTTCCTAGAAGATATTATGAAAATAATCTAGTATTGCATACTTCTATCTCATCATGTATTTGTAGATAATTAATAGAATAAATATATATGTCCATGATAAAAGCATGCATATAGCTTATTCAGCTTTTAAGGAAGGTACTATTTCAAACTTAATGCCTACAATAAAGGAAGAAGATCCAATCCATGGAAAAGTTAATATATCTTTAAAAGATACCAAAAAAAAAGAGTAGCTACTTCTTTAGCCAACACTTCACTTACTTTGTCTTTCAAGGCTTAAGAAATGAATGCAATATTATCTATAATAGGAGAGCTACCATCGTTTGAGCCTCTCTAAATATTTATCAAATACTTAGAATATAAGTATGGAGGTTTTAGGCATGATTTGATGCAACACATTCAAGACTTCCACTTTTGTATTACATAAATTCTTACTTGAGTATGCACTAAGTACTTGATTATGGAAGATAAAAGAAATTTTCAACAAGTTCTAAAAATTCTATTATAATCATATATAAAATTTAATTAAAGCTTAACAAACATAATCTAATATTGATTGAATCTAATTAAATTTTCAAATAAATTATAAAAAAATACAAAAATGTCATAAAGAAACTCTAAAGAAATTATAAAGAAATAATAAAGAAATTCAAAAAAATCCTAAAAAAATCCTAAAAAAAACTTTAAGAAATCTTAAGAAATTTTAAATCCTAAATCAGTCCTAATTAGATCCTAAATCCTAAATCAATACTAATAAAATTTCTAAATTCTAAATCAAATCTGAATTAAATCTTAAATCCTAAACCAAATTCTAATCAATCTCTAAACAAATCCTAACTAAAATCTAATCAATTCAAACCAATCCTAAGGCAAATTAGGACCTCAATATCCATTGATTAAATCATTGATCTTTCTTAAAATTTTATACATCTCTCAATCTTTTAGTTAAAAATAAGCATAAGAAATTTAAAAAGAATTAAATTTATAAAATAGAAGAAAAGTATCATTATCCACTTAGGTGATATTCAGCCTCTATCTTTGACTTTAATGTATATTTTCTAGCAGCAATAACTCCTAATTTAACTATTTATTTATTCTCAATTTTTTTTAAAATTTTGGAAGTCAAGCCAATTATTAGTTCTAATAAAAATTACAACAATTCAATTAGCAAATTATTGCAAATCTTAGATGACCTTATTGGACCTAAAAATCCAATTTCTAAGATCATAATTCACTTAAACTTCAAAATTCTCTAGTCCAATTATTTAATTAAGTTCAAATTCATAATATACGTTTAGCACAAAATATTCACAATTCTAAAAAATTTCATTCATAGATCTGCTTTAAAATATACAAAATTATTTAAATTATAAATCCTATTTTATTTTATAAAATTCAAAGTCACCTAAAACAATCTTGACTTTGAAAAGCTCTTATAAAGTCATTACAAATTTCAATCTTTGGTTTTTAAAAGAATCCTGAAATTGCCATAGGTATCCAATTTTGTGCCTTAGGGTCAAACTTTGACCCAAGTTGATAACTTGTCATCTTGAGATATCAATTTTTATCTTTTTGAGATAATTTTTTCTAAAATAAACTTCTAATTTTCTCCTACAAATTTTTATATCTTTTTTTTTTTTTTTTTTTTTTTTTTTTTTAATCTACCTTATTTTATCTTATTTATGATCCTACAAAGTAATTAAAAGCTTATTTTGTAAAAACATAGCATTTACACTTTTAATTTACTACCTTTTGATTATTATTTATATTTCTAAGATATTTTTTTATAATAATTTGAAATAAGATCTTCTAAAATATATATATATTTTTTATTCTTTCACATATTAATTGAATTACATTACAACACCCCCATAAAAAAGAAAATATTCCATGTGCCATATATACTTCTTTGGATTGATTTGCAATAAAGTCAAGAGATGTGTTTATTGAAAGTCAACTCATTAAGATTTTCTTATCTAAGATTGACAAGAAACTCTGAAATTTAGCCACATCAAGAATTATACTCAATTATAACAATAAGACACCATTGATAAAAGTGTTTGCTGAAGTTAAGAAATACAATTAAGCACTTTGGTAACATGATACTATTGACATTGTAGCTTAAATAATGGATGTGCCTAAGTCCAAGAAGGTTTCAATAGTGTGGCCTCATTAGACCAAATCACTGAATTTCATGTGACTTTTAGAGGTGGAATAAGCTTCTTTTTTTTTGAAAAATTATATATTTGGTGCATTAAGATAAATGGTGGTTGCATTTGCTATACGTGTCCACACAATAGCTAAGAATAAGACACCTACAAAAAGTAATGTATTAAAAACTTTGTTTGGCCATCCAAGCAATTGTAGAGATTCTAATATTCATGTACAATTGCCTTTAGATTTGGTCTTATGGATATTAATTTTGTGGCAAAGCCTTCTATTTTAACTTCAATATAAGATAAATATATTAATATTAAAAATACAATATATACTTTGGCTTACAAAATATTGAATATGCCTATATTTTTTGATGTTGACTTGTTGGCTTTAAAATTTAAACTAGTAAGGATCTTTCAATTGGCTCTTAAAATGTTGAAAAACAAAGGGCTTATACTATCATTACAAAGGGCTCAAATAATTACAAAGCCTTCAATAAAAAAAATTTAACTAAGTTACCAACAAAGCTTACAATTAAAGCTATTTCTATATTTGATGAAAGTCACTTAAACGTAATAAATATAAATCCTTCAAATAAGGTGCTATTAGCTACAAAAGTAGTATTTTTATTTAATATTATAGCTAGATATACTTAAAAATATCAAAATTTGTGTTCAAAAATTATATAGTCAGTTAACAACGACATGCTTGTTGTTTGCTATATTAGAAGTAATGCCACTTGTACTATACTTAAATATTTTATGTTAGATTTTATGTCTAAGCGAATTATGATTAATAAGCAGTTTTTTAAAGTATTAGGTCTCATTCCTATAGACTTAGAACCATGTCTTTTTACCATAATAAGCTACTATCAAAGATTTGTTAAAAACTTTAGTATTGTCGTAATATGTGAAATCTTGCTTGAGAATGCTCCGGACACGTGGTTGTGGAAAGATGAATGGAAATTGTAATAACAAAATCCCCATTCTAATAAAATATTAACAATGCTCTAATTAGACCATAATAATGCTAAGTAAGCTTAATCAAATTCAAAAAAAATCTCAAAGAAATTTCAAACAAACAATAAGAATTCTTAAAGAAATATTAGAAGGATCACAAATATCACTCAAATACATCTCAATTCAATCTTAATTTAATTCTAGTTAAAATCCTATTGAACTTCATTCAAACTTTAGGCCAAAACTAATTGAATCTTAAATCCTAATAAAATCCTAAATCCTAAATCAAACCCTAAAAAAACCTTAAACCAAACCTCAACCAAATCCTAAACCAAATCCTAATCAAATCCTAAACCAAACCCTAAACCCTAAATCAAATCCTAGCCAAATCCTAATCCAAATCCTAAATCCTAAACCAAATCCTAATCCAAACCCTAAATCAAATTCTAAACCCTAAATCAAACCCTAACTAAATCCTAAATCCTAAATCAAAATCTAACCAAATCCTAAATCCTAAATAAAACCCTAACCAAATCCTAAATCAAATCCTAAATCCTAAACCAAATCCTAATCAAGCCCTAGATCCTAAATCAAATACTAAACCCTAAACCAAATCCTTGCCAAATCCTAAATCCTAAATCCTAAATCAAATCCTAATCCAAACTCTAATCAAACCTTAAACCAAATCCTAAACCAAATCCTAACCAAACCCTAACCAAATCCTAAATCAAACACTAGTAATTTCTACAACAGATTTAAACCTCAATAACTAATGAATAAACCGTTGATCTTAACTCAATTTTTTCTCACTTCTTAAAAATTAAGTTAAAAATAAGCATAAAAAAATTAGAAAGGATCCGAATTACCCAATTTATGATAACTTCAAAAATGTGCTCGGGTATTGGCTTGCCTCCTTCTCCAATCTTGATGCCAATCTCCCAGAGCCAATATCTCTCCTTTGCACCATTCGATTGATCTCAAAATTCTCATGCACATAGAAAATCAAGTCTAATATCTTCTTACATAAGTTTCACTCCAATCCAAATAGTAAATTGCAAGAAATCTTAAAAATCCTCACTAGACCTAAAATTCTACTTTCTGAGATCTTAACCCACTTAAACCTTATTATCCTTCAATTCAACCGTTAGATCGAGCTCAAATTCACAGCACATATTGAACACAACTATAACCATAAACTTACAGAATTTCACTTATAGATCTGCTACAAAACTTTCGAAATCACCCAAAACATAAACCCTATTTTATTTCATAAAACCCAAGTCATCTGAAACAAACCTTGACTTTGCAAAGCTCTTACAAAGTCATAATAACTTCAAATCATCCAAAATCAATGCCTATAGAAACCATATCTAATCTTCTCTCAAACCACATTCTCCGATCTGCCAAAGATTCTTGGAGTCGTCGTCGAAACTCAGTTTTGTGCCTTAGGGTCTGATTTCGACCCTGGTTCATATCCGGCCTTTTCCGGGTATCAATATCTAGTTTTTTTTAAGTAATTTTTACTACAATTTACTTTGAACTTTTTCTTAAAGATGTCTATATCATTTATTTTTCCAATCTATTTTATTTTGTCTTATATTTGGCCCTACAAAGTAAGTAGAAGCTATTTTTTTTAAAAGGGTAGCATTACTATTAAAAGTTTTACTACCTTCCTATCTTTCATTCATATTTTTCTACCTTTTCTTTTAACTTGGCTCTTCTATAATAAGATCCATAGTATCATCTTTCACCATATAGATGTGTTACAACACGACAGCTTCTTACCAAGCCTTTAATTATTTTCATGGATAAAGATCAACAATAGACTTAAGGTCATGAGTAATAACATACATTTGACATATTGAAGTAAAAGTTGGGTTCAATTCCAGTGCTTTGTACGAAGGACATGAATCTTGAAGAAAAAAAGTCCTCAATACACTCTTGTGGCTTTGAAGAGAATTAGAAAGTCACTCAAAAGGTGATGTAATATTAAACTAAAATGACTATTGTCAAAAATAAGAAGATTAGAAAGTCTTGAAATAAGACTAAGGATTAGAAAGGTGTTGCCAAGAGTGAAGAAGGCTTCATTCTTGCCTCCATATATACTCTTAATTAGGAGCTACATGGTGATGTCTTATAGGACCTCAAAAACATATTGACTTTGCAAGACATCTATCTTAACTTACAAGGCAAGTTTTCTATATGTGTGCCACATAATTAGCTTGTTTTGCAAGCTATCAACACGTGGTTAATTTATTGACTAAGTCTCTAACCTACCAATCAACTACAAACACATGTAAAATAAAACAACATTTATAAAGCTTCTAAGAAGCTTCTCTAAAAGGTCTTATTAAATTAATCTATTTTTAATTACTTTTACCTAGTCCTACTTAATCATATAGGTATTTACTAGAATACTTATATATGTCCGTGACATTACATTCCTTTCTAGGAATGAGTTTCAAAAGGAGCGGTCTTCATATGTTGAGAAAATTTAAAATATGGCAAATTGTATTTGCCACATACTTCGATCTTTGTTCTCTTCAAAGATAGTTGATAGGCCTTGTCATCTATTGATAGTATCCCATATGAGGGCAAAACAAATACCCTATTATTTGGTCGTTGTTGAGGCCTTCGTAACTTCTTTCAAATAAAATATTTGAAACACCATCAGGAATTGTTCCTACCTCTAATAAAATTATTAAGCATCAAGAGTCTCTTTCAAAGTTGTGATACCAAACTCGTTGTATCTCACTATGTATACAGGGAAGGACATGTTGTTCTTGAGGATCTTTATCTCAATTTTATTGTCTTTAAGGTTGTGACAAACATAATGTCTTGTCTAATGAGTCCACAAATGAAAGCTCTTGAGTTGAATCTGCATCTCAAATACACAGAAGCTACAAAGAAAAATAGAAGGTAGAATGTTATTTTTGTTTGATCTTGTTTCTTTTATAGCAAAGATTTGTTATTCTTTATCTTTATTTTGATGGATGTTGTTGATGAAAAGCTTCAATTTTCTTTATTCCATTTACAAGATTCTTTGATGGCTTCTATGTACATTCATTAATATCATATCCATACCAATGAATAAGATATTCTAATCTATTTTGGCACCGCCTTGAATCTAAGACTTTTTCTACTTCAAATTCTTTATTATTATCTACTTCTATACAAGAAGGTATTATTTGTCTTCTTTTTGAGATATTCACTTTCTTATACGGCTCAACAAGGGACACATGAAATAGAAGGTGGATCTTTATAGACTTTGATAGATATAATCAATAACCAACAAGATTGATTTATTCACAAATAAGAAAAGATCTTAGCCTATAATAGTCCAACTTATTACACGGATGAGTAGTCTTGATATTGTGACAATGTAATCATATTTTATCACCTATATTGAATTGTGGTTGCTTCTTGCAATATGCATCTATATTAATCTTTTGTCATTCTCGAGCTTCCTTTGATTGTATCTTCATTGTTGCATGTAGCTTTGACAAATAATTTGCTAAATCTTCTGCTGCAAGATTATGAATATTTGAAAAGTTAAAAATATTAAGTTGTAGATGATAACCATAATTGATAAAGAAAGATGTTTGTTGAATAGAAGAATGTACTGAATTATTTTATATGAACTGTGTTAATGGCAAAAGAGTTGTTCAATCATCTTGATGATAATTGATAGTATACCTCAAATACTACTTCACAACTTGATTCACCGGTTCTATTTACCTATCAGTTTGAGGATGAAAAGCCAAAGAAAACTTTATATCCACCTTTAAAATCTTGAATAGGATTCTCCAAAATTTTGATATAAATTGAATCTCCTATCCAATATAATATCCTTAGGCAATCCATGATAGTAATAGATATTGCCAATAAAAAGCTTAGCTGTTTCTTCATCTAAAATAGATTTTGTATATAATACAAAATATGCCATTTTGATAAAGCAATCTATGATTATGAATATAGAGTCATATGAATTTGAATTTGGAAGATCTATAATAAAATCCATAGAAATGGAAGACCATAGTTGTTTGGATATAGACAATAGTTGAAAAAGTCTATAGGATCAATAATGAGGAGTTTTTGATCTTGAACAAATATCACATGACTGAACAAAGTCTTTTATCACCTTCTACATTTTTGACCACCTAGAATCTTTAGATATAAGTTCTAAAGTCTTATTGTATCTAAAATATCTTGTTGTTGAAAAGTTGTGACATGCTTGAAGAACACGTAAATGTACTTCTTTTTTAAAATATATAGTCATCTTTCAAAGTACAGTAGGTTGTTCTTGAACTTGAACTGTGAAATATCATAAGACTTAAAAGAAAGATTCTTGATATTATGAATAAGAAGATCAAAGGACATACTTGATTGAATTTATTTGACAAAGGTGGAACCAATAGTCAATGTTGATTTCATTGGTCAAAAATGAAAATGCTCTAATTTAAAGAAGATTGTTTTTTACTGATCAAAAGATACGTCTCCTTCTTTTGATACAAGATAAGATCATTTAGAAAGAGCATATGATAAACCTTATTATTTTTTAAATTGATATGTAATCTTGAAATCAAATCTTGATAATGACATGTTCTAAGCAACTTGGTAACAATTCAAAATATATGTCGACATAAAGTACTCAAGGTTCTTTTGATTTGTATATACTATAACTTAACTTGAAGCACCCTCTAGATAATGATGCCATTTTTGAAATGAATCCACAATTGTAAGAAGTTCTTTATTGTGGATTTCATAATTAATTTCAAATATTGAAAATTTCCTAGAATGAAAAGCTATTGGATGGAGTTTGTCATCTATTTCCATTTGTCACAACACTACATCTAAGGCAAAATCTAATACATCTATTTCTATAAATAATGCTTTAAAAAAGTTAATACAATATAAAATTGATGTAGTAATAAATTCCTTCTTTAAAACAACAAACAATGTTTTGGTTTTTTTTATTCTACTCAAGTTTGTTTTTATAAGTCAAATGTATAAGTAGAACTACAACTTGAGAAAAATTCTTAATAAAGATTTGGTAATAATTCACAAAGCTCAAAAAAACATTGTACATATCTTATTTTTCTTGAGATCTTCCAATATATGATAGTTTGGACTTTCTTTTGATCCATCGTAAGGCCTTCATTGGAAATGATGTACCTCAAAAGGTCAACTTGAGTAGTGTGGAATACATACTTATCCATTTTTATGTAAAATCATGTTCTTTTAGTTTTTGTAACACATGACAAATATAAACTTCATGCTCTTTTGTATTCTTAGAATAGATTAAAATGTCGTTTAAATAACAAATGATAAAATCATAAAGAAACTCATAAAAGACATCATTCATTAGATGTTGTAAAATTGATGATGCATTTGTGAGTTTAAAAGGCATGATATTATATTCAAAATTTCTATACTTAGTTTGAAAAGAAATCTTCCATTCATTTACTTCTTTGATGTGAATCAGGTTATATGCTCTTCATAGATTTATTTTTTTATAGACCTTTGCTTAATTTAATTGATCAAAAAGTCTTAAAATCAAAGATAAAGGATTTCTATTCTTGATGGTGATCTTCTTAAGTCCTCAATAATCCATATACATCTATAGAGATATATCTTTTTCTCTTCACAAATAAGATAAGAGCATCGGTTGAAGATTTAGAATGGCATATAAAGTTCTTAGCCAAGTTCTCATCAATATACTCTTTGAGTGCAACTAATTCATTTTTTGATAGGCTATAGATTGGTCCAAATGGTGGTTGAATTCTTTCTTAAAGATTGATGGTAGAATCATAAGGACAATGCTTTGGAAGAATATCTACATTCTTCTTTCCAAAAACATCTTGGAAATCTTGATATTGGTTAGAAATATCACTAGATATTTTTTGACCATTAATAATGGATATGGCATATATAGCAAAAGATGGCCCTTCATTTGTGGCATGTATGAAAGCTCTTACACCTATTGATAAGGATTTGGATATACTAGACTTATGGATTTTTACTTGCCTAGTAAGACCTTGGACTAAATTGTGGAAAAAATTAAGATTGCAAGAAATCTAATCTATCTAAGAGTATATCTTTTTATCCACAATAATCCTAAAATAATTGACTTAAAAAGAGATTTAATCACATTAAATATTACTAAACTATCGTGACCACTAGTTGCTACTTCTATAAGAATAGTTTCATATGTAATATCCTCAGAAGATAATGAACGTCTATCTATTACTTCTACATGCACAAAATTGATTTTCTTAGCTAAAGATATATCTTATTTTTTAACAAAGTCTTCATCTATAAAACAAGCTGAGGCTCCTGAATCCAACAAGACTAAGACTTTGTGATTTTTTGGTTCTAAATAGACTTCTATTATAAATCAAGGTGAAGGATCAAAGGAGAAAATAGAACCTTTACTAGATGTTGTACATAATTTTAGCTTCACGGTCTCTATTGTAGCTAGAGCAACTCATTTTTTAATACATTGTCTTTGTTGGCAATTGTGCTTCTCATTTTGTAATTACATTGTTTCTTTGAATAATGTTAAGTAGTGTGATTATCTTCTCTACAATATAAGCATAAATCTTCTTGACATTGTTGTCTTTTCTTGCTTTGTGAGGAATTTAAAACTTACTGTATGAATTTGCATTAGTTATGGCGTTGATAAATAAGTTTATGAAAATTTAGGAACTACCATCATTATTTGATTTGTTCCATTCTAGCCATATCTTTGTTCTTGATGTCTTTCAACTAATTAATTGTCACATACAATGGCTTAAAGAATAAATTATTTCAAAGATTCTGTCTTTGGCATTGTCAATAAGAAGTCTTTGACATTATCCTTTAATCCATATCAAAATTGATTAATAAGGGCTTTATTATTTTAGTCCACATCACAAGTAAGGTTTTGGAATTGAGCAGCATATATAGTGGCTAATTGTGATCTTTGCCATAAAGATAAGAGCTTAGTCTTTGCTACTCTTTTTCAATCACTTTCTTTGAATGTGGCCATAAAAACTTCTAAAAATAAATTCAAATCATAAAATAGTTATAAATCTTTTTCTATAAAAGATATTAAGTAAGAAAGAATACTTTCTATGAATCTAACTTGAATAAATCCATCCAAATATTAGATAGGATATAACTTTAGATAGAACTTGACTTGTTGCAAAAATCCTCAAAATTTTGATCTTGTTCCATCAAACTTTTTAAGCATACTAATCTTTGTCTCCTTCATTCTTTTAAAAGCATAACTCCCTAGATTTGGTTGTGAGGTTGATCTACTTGCTTCCTTCAACTGTACAACTTCTTGTGGCAAACTTTGAACTTCTTCCATAGCCATAGGTATAGTACCTCCATAATTCACATTAGAAATACGTGAGATTTTTACTCTTAGAGTATTGACAAATTCATGAAGATCTGCAATAGTTGCAAATCTATTCTCACTTCCATTGAAAATAGCATCCATAATTTTTCTTCTCACAAGTAACTCAAAAAAATTCAAAAAGTTAAATTTGAGGAGGATAATCTACAACTTCTGATAAAAATTTCTACAAAGAGGGATAATCTACTCTCTTTAAGGAAAATATTAGAATTAAAAAATAAAAAAATAATTTAAAAGTGGATAGTCTGCAACCTTCAAAATAAAACAATAGAAGTGGAATAATCCACTCACTTCTAAGTAAGACAAAAATAATATATCAGCATTCTTATCAAACTGTCAAAGATATGGATCTCAAAGAAAAGAAGTCCTCAATATATTCTTGTGTCATTGAAGAGAATTAGAAAGTCATTCAAAAGATAATGTAATATTAAACTAGAATGGCTATTGTCAAAAATAAAAAGATTAGAAAATCTTGAAACAAGACTAAAGACTAGAAAAGCATTGACAAGAGTGAAGAAGGCTTCACTTTTTTCTCCATATATACTCTTAATTAGGAGCTACATGGCGATGTCCTATAGGACCTCTAAAATGTGTTGACTTTACAAGAGACATATGTTAATTTGCAAGGCAAGTTTTCTATATGTATACCATATAATTAGCTTGTTTTGCAAGCTATCAATACGTGGTTAATTTATTTACCAAGTTTCTAATCTGTTAATCAACTATAAATTTATTTAAAATAAAATAATAACTATAAAGCCTCTAGGAAGCTTTTAAAAAAGATCTTATAAAATTGACTTACTTTTATCTATTTTTATCTATTTTTATCTATTTCTAACTAATGATATAGGTATTTACTAAAATATTTATATATGTCTATATTATTTTGATATCTAAATATCAATAGATCTTTTTAACTATGCTTAAATTAGAATATACTAGAATTAGAAGTATTCTTAATATACATGGATGATATAAGATAAGAATATATTATTACATTTTTTTTCTAAAAAAAATAATAATACAAAATCAAATTATTCATCTTATGAAAGAAAAGCTTTAACAATAGTTTGGACTATTATTGACTTTCAACATGTCTTGTATAGTCAATGCTTTATATGAGTAAGTATCCATTAATCTTTGAAGTAGCTTATGGAGTTTGACAAACTTACTGGCAAGTTTGCAAGTTTGACTTTCTTGCTTCAAAAATATAATTTTAAAATATATTTAGAAATCATCCTAAGGTAGATGGCTTAATTGACTATATTGTTCAAACTATCAAACATAGTTACAAAAATATAGATTATTTTATAGCAATCATCATGATTGAGATTTGATTTTTTCATAGATTATAAATAATTATTGCTTCAATATACAAGTATCTTTGGTATTTTATAGGTTGTTGTATGAATGAGAGCCAATTCTACCTAACTCAATATTTGAAAAGCCAACTATAATTGTAGATGTAGATGATCATAATATTTGGATTCAATGTCTATATGACCAAGCACAATTCTTTAAACAAGCCATACTATGGCTATGAAGAACTTATCTATTATTCAACATTGCGATACTTTTTGATATGCTTACATTTGTAGTTGAGCTTATGGACCTCAATTGTAAAAAAATTCTAATAGAGATTATATATATTTGTAACATGAAGTACATACAATATTTGATATTAATATAGAATGCACAATTCTATATGTAAAAGATGTGTTGCCTAGTCGTATTTTGTTGTTTAAAGGCAATGATGGACAAAAGTGCTGGAAACATTCAAAGAATTATGTTCTTTATCATCTTCTCATTCTTCATTCTATATAAAAGATATAAACCTCAAAGAATTAAAATGTCAATACACTCTTGTATTACTCAAAAAAACTAAAAAATCATTCAAAGATGATAGAATATTAAATTAGAATGATTATTGTCAAAGACAAGAAAACTAGAAAGTCTTGAAATAAGAAAAAGGACTAAAAAGACATTAATAAGAGTAAAGAAGGCTTTACTCTTGCCTCCATATATACTCTTAACTAGAAGTTATGTGACAATGTTCAATAAGTCTTGCAAAATGTATTGACTTTGTAAGACACATATCTTAATTTACAAGAAAGGTTTTTTATATGTATGCCACATAATTAACTTAATCCATAAGCTATTAATATGAGATTAATTTATTGACTAAGTTTTTAATCTATTAATTAACTATATATATGTATATATATATATATATATATATATATATATATATATATATATATATATAATCAAAGTAGCATCTATAAAGCTCTTAAGATGCTTATCTAAAAAATATTATGAAATAAATTTATTTTTATCTATTTCTATTTAATCATGTAGATATATATTAGAATAAATATATATATTCATGACATTATTTTTCTTTTTAGGGATGAATTCCACGAGGAGCAATCATCATATGTTGAAGAAATCTAAGATGTGACAAATTATATTTGCTACATACTCGAATCTTTGTTCTCTTCAAAGATGGTTGATAGGTACACTTAGTAATTGATAGTATCTTATATCAAGGTAAAAAAATCATCTTGTTAATTTTATCATTGATGAGGCCTTGGTAATTTCCTTCAAATAAAATATTTGAAATACCATCAAAAATTGTTCTTACTTCTAATAAAATCACCAAACATTGAAAGTCTCTTCTAAGGTCATGATACCAAACACATTGTATCTTGCCATCTATTCAAAGAAGGACATATTATTCTTGAGGATCTTCACCTCAATTATATTATCTTTAAGGTTGTGATAATTATAATATTTTATTTAATAAGTCAATAAATGATAGCTCTTAAGTTGAATCTATTGGTTGTTGATTCTTTATCTTACTAGTGTTATTGTAATACGTGTTGTCTTATTTGGAAATGAATCTGGTACTTGGCTATAGAAAGTGAAGTTGAATTTTACAAATATTCAAGAAATCCTAATAGATTTTATCCATATAAAATCTATATAATTTGGATTTTAATTTAAAAGTGCTCAAAAACACTCTTCTTAATAACCTCAACCATAGATAAATTCCAATTGCCTTATTACTTTCATAATTAGGTAATTTTGATTTCTCTTTGTAAGCCCTAATCTTAATTAGTGAGTTTTGGTGACCTATAACTCCTAATCAAATCATCCACTTGGTACAAAATTTTGCATATAAATGCTACTATAAGTCTTTTATATACTTAGAAAAATTTAGTCCAATCTAACTTACATATTGTGAGAAAAAGTCCAAAAATCATACTAATGTTACTTGATTGCCAACTTAAAAGTTAATATAGAAGTTCCAATAGTCATTTCTCCTTGTCCAACTATTAACTTGAACTCAAAATTGGTGTGTACTTTTATCTTGAAGTTCTTTAATACCATGCCAAATTTCACTTTAATCCAATAAGTAGAGCTTTAGATATAGAAACTCTACTTGACTCCAAAGTGCCAACTTCTAATACCTTCTTGTATCAAAACCCAGATATCTCTCAATTGCATTCTTAGATTAATACAAAATTTTACACCTACTTAGGATACCCAATCAGCCAAGCACTATCAAATTTTGAACCATAGATGTTATACCAATTATACAAATTAGCCAAAAAAGCTAATCCTAATTGTATTGCATAAATTCCAAGTTGTAGATATAAATCCTAATTTTGAATCACAATTGCAAGGTCATTTCAAATCCTATGGAAATAAGCCTTATAATTTTGAAATAAACTTAAAGCTAATTCACAAATCCTAATTATTGGTCTTTGAATGCCTCTCTACTTTATTGTAGGCAACCATTTTAGTAGCTAGAGGTCTGATTTTGACCCTGTCTTATAAATAGTCATTCCTTGGATATCAATCTAACGTATCCTAGGGATTTTTTAGCTTGACACTATCCTCAACTTAATCTTAGTATCAACTATATTAATTATTTATTTCTTTTATTCTATTTTTTATTAATATATATTATTTTTAAAATAATAAAAGAAATTCTATAATTTAGAAGGTAATATTAATAATGAATCTTTAATTCACTAGCTATTAAGACTAGAAAATAAACTAAAAAGCTTTTATAAAATTAATGTTTATATATCTTGAATTATTATTGAAGAAAAATGATTAAATATTAATTAGAAATTTATTTTTGATTATATTTTCACCATATAGTTATGTTACAATATGACACCATGTATATGGATCATAAGAACCTTGAATACTTCATGTGAGTACATATTTTGAATTGGCACTAAGCTTTTTGGACTATTTTTTTTTATTAAGCTTTGATTTTAAGATAACTTATTAATACAAAAAATAACAAGATTTATTAGATATCTTTTTTAAATATTTTTATATTATACCAAGAAAAAAAAATAGAGCCTTTGATCAACAAAGAATAATTGTCTTGAAGCTTGAGCATTTTCATCTTTGAACAATAAAATCAATATTGATTGTTGATTCAAACTTTTTCAAGCATATTCAATCAAGTATGTCCTTTGATCTTCTTGTTTATGATATCAAGAATAATTTTTCTAAGTCTCATGATATTTCTAACTTTGAGTTCAAGAATAATCTATTCTATTTTAAGAGTCAATTATATATCCAAAAGGTGAAGTATAATTATGTATTCTTCAAGCTTATCATAACTTTTTAGCAATCAAAATTTTTAGATATAGTAAGACTTTAGAGTTAATATCAAAAAAATTTAGTGGCTTTAAATATAGAAGACAATTAAAGACTTTGTACAATCATGTGATATTTATTCGAGATAAAAAAACTCCTCATCACCAACCTTATGAACTTTTCCAACCATCATCTATTTCAAAATAACCATGGTCTTCTATTTCTATGGATTTTATCATAGATCTATCATTCTCAAGTTTATATGATTCTATATTTGTAATAATAGATCATTTTATGAAGATGGCCTATTTTGTATTATGTATAAAATATATGACAAGTGAAGAAATGGCTAAATTTTTTTTTTAAAATATTA
The DNA here is from genome assembly GCF_059467195.1 of Physcomitrium patens. Taxonomy (NCBI): domain Eukaryota; kingdom Viridiplantae; phylum Streptophyta; class Bryopsida; order Funariales; family Funariaceae; genus Physcomitrium; species Physcomitrium patens. Next base: position 6,301,432 of record NC_143423.1, read on the forward strand.
TTGCTATTATGGATTATTATTATATTAAATAGGGAGACTCAATTTATATCAAGATTTTAAAAAATCCTTTTCAAGATTCTAAAGGTGGATATAAAGCTCTCTTTAGCTTTTTATCTTCAAATTGATAGACAAACAGAATAGGCAAATCAAGTTTTGGAGCAATATTTGAGTTGTACCATCAATTATCATCAAGATAATTGAATAATTATTTTGCCATTGACACAGTTTGTGCATAATAATTGAGTATATTTTTTTATATTTTTCTTTGCCAATTATACTTATCATCTATAACTTCATATTTTTAACTTTTTAAAAGTTGATAATCCTATGGAAAAAAAATTGGCAAATTTTTTCTTAAAGTTACATATAATAATAAAGGCACAATTAAAAGAAGCTCAAGAATAACAAAAGATCAATATAGATGCCTATTGCAAGGAATAACTACAATTCAATGTGGATAATAAAATATGATTACTTTGTTGTAATATCAAGACTATTTATTTTTGTGACAAGTTAGACTATCATGGACTTATATATTTTTCTATTTATAAATAAGTCAATCTTATTGCTTATCAATTACATCTATTGAAGTCTATGAAGATCTATTTTAAATTTCACATATTTCTTCTTGAGCCATACAAGATAGTAAATATCTTGAGAAGAAGACAAATACCACTTCCTCTTATAAAAGTAGATAATAATCAAGAGTTCAAGCTAGAAGAAGTCTTAGATTTAAGATAGCACTGAACCAGATTAGAATATCTTGTTCATTGATATAGATATTATATTAATAAAGGTACATAAAAGCTTGCAAAGAACTTTATAAATACAACAAAGAAGGTTGAGGCTTTTCATTGACGACATCCATCAAAACTAAGATACAAAAAATAAAAAACTTTATTATAAAAGAAATAAGATCTAGAGAAGATAGCATTCTACGTTCTATACTTGTTTATAACTTTTGTATATTTTTAATACTGTCATATTGTAATATAACTATATGATAAAAATATAATCAAAAATAAATTTCTAATTAATATTTAATCATTTTTCTTCAATAATAATTCAAGATATATAAACATTAATTTTATAAAAGCTTTTTAGTTTATTTTCTAGTCTTAATAGCTAGTGAATTAAAGATTCATTATTAATATTACCTTCTAAATTATAGAATTTCTTTTATTATTTTAAAAATAATATATATTAATAAAAAATAGAATAAAAGAAATAAATAATTAATATAGTTGATACTAAGATTAAGTTGAGGATAGTGTCAAGCTAAAAAATCCCTAGGATACGTTAGATTGATATCCAAGGAATGACTATTTATAAGACAGGGTCAAAATCAGACCTCTAGCTACTAAAGTGGTTGCCTACAATAAAGTAGAGAGGCATTCAAAGACCAATAATTAGGATTTGTGAATTAGCTTTAAGTTTATTTCAAAATTATAAGGCTTATTTCCATAGGATTTGAAATGACCTTGCAATTGTGATTCAAAATTAGGATTTATATCTACAACTTGGAATTTATGCAATACAATTAGGATTAGCTTTTTTGGCTAATTTGTATAATTGGTATAACATCTATGGTTCAAAATTTGATAGTGCTTGGCTGATTGGGTATCCTAAGTAGGTGTAAAATTTTGTATTAATCTAAGAATGCAATTGAGAGATATCTGGGTTTTGATACAAGAAGGTATTAGAAGTTGGCACTTTGGAGTCAAGTAGAGTTTCTATATCTAAAGCTCTACTTGTTGGATTAAAGTGAAATTTGGCATGGTATTAAAGAACTTCAAGATAAAAGTACACACCAATTTTGAGTTCAAGTTAATAGTTGGACAAGGAGAAATGACTATTGGAACTTCTATATTAACTTTTAAGTTGGCAATCAAGTAACATTAGTATGATTTTTGGACTTTTTCTCACAATATGTAAGTTAGATTGGACTAAATTTTTCTAAGTATATAAAAGACTTATAGTAGCATTTATATGCAAAATTTTGTATCAAGTGGATGATTTGATTAGGAGTTATAGGTCACCAAAACTCACTAATTAAGATTAGGGCTTACAAAGAGAAATCAAAATTACCTAATTATGAAAGTAATAAGGCAATTGGAATTTATCTATGGTTGAGGTTATTAAGAAGAGTGTTTTTGAGCACTTTTAAATTGAAATCCAAATTATATAGATTTTATATGGATAAAATCTATTAGGATTTCTTGAATATTTGTAAAATTCAACTTCACTTTCTATAGCCAAGTACCAGATTCATTTCCAAATAAGACAACATATATTATAAAATAAGTATTGAATTTGATATAAAAATTTGAAGTGGAAGGTATTGGATTGTATTTTTGGTTATTTGGAATTGATGGCATAAGAAAGTAAGAAGATTGAATTTGGAGTTTTTGATGGAATTTTGGATAGAGCTTCAAGTAGATCTTCAAGTGGAATTTCAAGTAGTTTTTCTACTAGTAGACTATGTATGTGCATTGATCCGAATATTATAAATATGTTTTGAATAATTATAATATTTATGCAATAAGAATAGAGCAAGGATGACAAAGAGCCTTTGGCAACCAAAACATTAGTAGCAATGGTTAATAAAATTGATCATTTTGATAAAAAGAATATTTTAAAGTATTTGAAATATTATGTAAAGAAATTGGAATTGAATTGGATTTTTGAAAAAAAAATGATTGAACTATTTGGAATTGCTATAATTTCAAAGATAAGAAAATAAGTTAAATCAATTATAGAGCATTTGGAGATTCATAAGAGACATTTTGACATGTATTAAAGGAAAAATATTTTTTAGAAGACATTGATTAGATTATCAAGAAATTATTTTTGAAATGGGTTGAATGGCCTATTAAGAATTTGCAAGCTACGGAGCTTTTGAGGAGATTTGAGAAGCAATATTCTTGATTATGAAAGATGGAAAAATTAACTATAGAGCCAAATAAGATTGAATTGTTTCTTCAAGTAGCTGATGGAGAATTCTAAGAGAAGATGGAAATTATTCTTGAAAATAAAAAAGAAGATGAAGGATTGATAAAAAAATGGAAAAAAATTAAAGATGTTGTGGAATTTCTTGCAAAGAAGGAAAGAAGAAATGATAGAGTTGGAATTCAAGGAGTTGGACAAGTATCTAAAATTCAAGTACCTACTTTATGATTGACAATATCTATTATCTAATCTCCAAAGACTACATCAAAAAAAAGATATTAAACTTGAGGTGATTATACATGGAATGTAAGATCTTCAAATCAAATTTATAAAGTTTTAAGAAAAGAATTCTACAATAAGTTCAAAGGCTATTCCTAAAAAAAAATATATGCCAAGATATATTTGGTGTGATGATGATTTTTATTTTTAAAAAGATTATGGTGAATTCAATGAAATAGAAGAACAAAGTATTATTTTTTGGAAAGATGGAAAGATGGAAAGATGGTATTGAAGGATACTAGTAATCTTCTTCAAATCAACTTTGATAAGAAAGATATAAAAGTATTGATTAAAGATTATTTGACTATACATAAGATTGCAGCAATAGAAGCTGCAAGTTATAATACTAGAGTGGATGATAATAACAAAAAAGATTTTTTTAGAAATATTATATTAAGTAGACTTTGGTCTTCTATTATTTCTATAATGTAAAAAAGAAAGATGCCATTAGAAGCATTGTTGAGGATTGCTATTATGATTTGAGGAACTACAGGTTAGAAGGATCTTGTGGAAGCTTTGTTAATGCATGCCTATAATGCTAAAAATCAATATGAAGCTGCAATAAAAGAGAAGAAGAACCAAGATTTCAAAGACACAATACAAAGAAGTACTTCTAAGAGACAACTTCGAGGAGACAAGGCTCGTGAAATGACTTCATAAGAATTATCAATGGATGATGCTTGGAAAAATTAAAAAAAAATCAAAAGTTATAGAAAATAAACATAAGTTATTATATAAACTACTCTCTGATATTGAAGTAGCAACAGATTTAAAGGAGGTACTTGATGAATGTATGCTCAATGCTAAGGTTGAATTCACATTCAAGGAGATTTTAAAAATTGCCAAGAAAATATTCCATAATATTTTTATTGATAGTATTAAATGAAAGAAAAAATTAATGGAAGAAGTTGAATTGAATCACACTATTGATGCATGCATATGTGAGAATAAAAGAAATAAAATTGATAATTATTATAAATAATTAATAAAAGAAGAAATGAATCATAATCAAAGAGTATGTTTTGATGATCAAAGTAATAAGAATAAAGATGTTTAAAGTCATTATACTTAAAAGAATTGGATTAGAACAACTACAAAGGCATTAGTAAAGGTTGGAGATATAGATGAGCTGATTGTTACTTTTATTGACTATGGTTTAGAAATAAATCTTATGTCAAAGGATCTTTATATTAAACAAAGGTAACTAATTGATATAGAACATGAATGGATAATATAGGAAACTAATAATACATGAGGTGATTTATATGGTACTTGTTGAAATATAAAAAATTGAATTGGTGATGTTGAAATGGAATAAAATTTCTTTGTTCAAGATACAACATCTTATCCACTTATTTTAGAATAATCATATATTAATATAACTTAGATGGAAATAAAAATACTTCATAATGGTTTAGCTTATACATAAATTTGTAGTGAAGATGGAAGAAAGACAATACAATTTTCGATTGTAATTCCAAATCATGAACAAAATTAAGAAAAATTGAAAAAAAGACTATTTTTAAGAGTTATTAAAGAATTCAAGGATTTTTAAAGAGTACTACTATAAAGTGAGATTATAGAAGTATAATATGGAAGATATTCTTGCAAGGTGTAGGTTCTTTTGATACAAGATTTATTGAAATTTTTGAAAATAGAATTATTATGAATAAGAGTATTGAAGATTTAAAAAAATAAAAAAAATAAAAAATTGTGGATTAGTATTTATGAAGAAAATCGATTAGAAAATTCTTTAAAATTGATTGCATCTATTGGATTAGGTGATGATGATAAATTTATAAAAATTCATTTAAGAAAATTTTATTATATGATTGAATATTTTCAAGCATCAAAGATCATGGTTGAAATAAAATATAAGACAGTAGATAAGAAAGTGAAATTTGTTGCTGGACCTTTGTCAAAAGATTCTAAAAAATAGATAGAAGAAGCGTAAAAAAAAAAGAGCTTAAGAAATCTAAGGAATATTAGACACAAGTTCACTAAAGAGGCTTTTGAAGAATTAAAGATTGATTTTGATGGTTCTTTATTGCCAAAAGAAATTAAGTACTTCAAAAAAATGTCAATAGAATAAGATAAGTCATTTGTCTTTGAATCTAATGAAATTGGATGTGTAGATCTAAATATTGTAATACCTATGGTTATTTTCATTTTACTACATGTATCTTAGAATTTGATGCTAATTCTAGTTCTAAAGGCACATTTACCAAGCTTGGTGGAATTATTAAAAAAAAAATGAAGATGAAGATTTTTGAGCTTTTTTTGCATCATATTCTAATTGATGGTTTATAATACCTAAAAAAAATAGATCATTATGATTTATTTAAGATATGCAATGACTATCAAAAATACAAGAATTGGATCAATAATAGATGAGTTTGTTGAAGCATTTACAGAAAGGCCAATCTATTCAATGAGTGACTTGTGTTCAAGCTATAATTAATTTTAACTTATAGAAGAGAATAGAAATATGACAATGATGAAAATACCACTTGAGCTAGTTAGAATGTGTGCCCTTTTTCAAGGTGTTATTAACTTAGTTATATATATGATAAATTACATGAATAACGTATTGAGGGATTTTATTCCTAAAAAGTCTGTCTTTTTTGGATGATGTTCCTATTAAAGGGTGCAAAAAAGAAGACAAAGATGAGACTTTAAATAAGAAGAGATGTCCTAAGTATATTATTTATTATACATAAGATTATAAAAAAATATTGTCTTAGTTTGATGAAATTTATCTTACATTATTGGATATAAAATCTATATTTGGAATATAAGAAGTTATAATTAATGGATATTTATGTGGATTTTATGAAAGAAAAGAAAATTCAACCAAGGTTGATGGAATTGGAAGAATGATAGAAAATTGCAGTTCTTTAATAGATGTACATAGATTTTTGGACGTATGTATATTTTATCACATTTGGATTTTTCACAATGTTCACATAGTAAATCCATTGTATGAGTTACTATGCAAGGATTATTATTTTAAATAGAAAAAAAAAAATTAAAGTACTACAAAGATTAAAGAAATTATTGACATCACGTCCAGTGTTGAAAAAAATTGATAATAAGTATAATAGATTAGTGATTCTTATTATGGATACTAGTCCAATTACCATTAGATAGACTATAGATCAAGATGATTTGAATGGATATAGATTTGTAGTCTAATTTAGAGCCAAGATTTTAAATATCCACCAATATGGATATTCACAAGTGAAAAGAGAATTATGGAGGATTATTTGAGCTATGAAAGCTAAAAAAGATTATCTGATAAGAGCAATGATAGTGATTGAAATAGATTATTTGGCTTTATTTAGAATAATAATTAATTATAAAATACCAGATATTTCAATATTGAGATGGATTTCTTATATCAAGTCATTAAATCCACAATTTAGGCATGTTGCAAGAAAAGAAAATTCAATAAGAGATGTGATATTTTGAGCAAAATACAATAGAAAAGATGAGATGATTGAAGATATTGATGATGTCGATACAAAATTTTGTTTAATTTTACAATTAAAGAAGAAAGATAAGTCATTTTATGAAAAAAATTATAAATGAGAGTTATTAAATATTAGACATTATTTGAACATATAGACCAAGCATACTAATTGGTCCATTGAAAAATTTAAATAGATATATAAAAAAAAAAAAAAAAAACATATAGGTTTATATTATGAGGATTTTTTTTGAAGAGGCCAAAATCAAAGATTAGAATGCCACAACAAGTAGTAGGTACTAAGAAAGATCAATAAAAACTACTCAAGGAGTTTTATGATAGTCTATGGATAGAGCATAGAAGAATTTGGGCTACTTTGCTAAATTAAAGGAATAATATTAGTAGAAGAATATATATTAAGATGTAATTTTTTTTGCAAAATCTTGTATAACTTATCAAATGTATTCAAATATACAACATCAAAATGGTCTACATCCAACGTATTCTTTAGCTATTCATTTCAAATAGGTTATAAATTTGATTATTATGCCAATAGAATTATAGTAAATAAAATATTTAATTTTGATTTTTAAAGATTTATTAAACCAAGTGGAAGGCAAGGCACTAAGAATAAAATCTATAGAGATAATTTGTAAGTTTTTACATGAAGATATTATTTGTCACTATAGATGTATGAAAAAGATTACTATAGATTATAAAAAATTAGATGTTCATGAAACTCATGAATTTTTTAAGAGATGTGGAATTAAATTATTATTGATTATTTCTTATAATGTAAAAAGAAATGCAAAGAATGAACATGGACATCCACTAATTTTAAAGCCTTGCTTAAAGCTTGCAATAAAAGAATAAAAGAATGGTTTCAACTTCTACCTTATGTATTATGGATTGACCAAACAACACATAATTTAGTAATAGGATATATGCTTGTAGAATGGATATTAGTTTGTTTTTGTAAGATATTGATAAAATAGACTAATAGTCCATAGAATAGTCAGTTCAAGAGGACAGATGATTGATTTAGTTATTAAAAGCGGTTAATTACAAGATTACGGTTAGAATCTGGAAATCAAGAGCAAATATATAGGAGTTGTAGAAGTTTGTTGGAGGGCCAGACTATGATAGTCATGAACTGAGGTAAGCTTGGTGCTACCTCTTTGTTTCTTTGTTTTCTTTGTTGTTGAAGAATAATGGATGGTTTTTGAATACTGAGAAGTGAGTCTGTGGAATAAATCAGAGACTGATTTATGAGTTATTGATTATGTAATTGGAGTATTGAGTGATTGAATTATATGAGTTATTGAAAGATTATGATTGTTGTTTATTGAGAGTTGTGTGTGTTTCGACAGAAGAAGTCTGTGATTACAGAAATTATGTGAATTCAGATTGTTGGAGTGAAGTCTATTATTCCTAGTATTGGATAGAAATTATTATGTTTTGAGTGGTCTTTTGAAAGTGTAGGATTGCATGCTATTGTTATCAGTTGATGAAGGAGTATTATTACTGGAAGAAAGCATTATAATATTTCTTGGTATTTTAGTGGTTTAGAATATGGTTAATTATGTGTCCCTAACAAGTAAAACTCATGCACTTAGTCTTTTCCTGTGTTTAAATTCCCCTATACAGGTTTATTCAAAAAAGAATTGTAGAATAAGTAAAACGACAATCATAATGCTAATAGAACTCATGATAAGTCAAAAACCTATCATGCCAATTGAAGCACATGTATTAACTTGAAGTATTGTCATGGACATACTCATGTAAGCTAGTAATTACATATACAAATAGGTGGAAGTAAGTAAAAGTAGATAAAAGTAAGTTAATTCTATAGTATTTAATATGAAAGCTTCTTAGAAGCTTCATAGATGCTGCTTTGACTTCATAGATGTCTTTAATTGACTTTTTGGATTAGAAACGTGGTCAACAAGTTGGCCATGTGCCACACATGTTGTTAGCTTGAAGATCAAGCTAACTATGTGGCCCACACATAGAAAAACTTGCCTTGTAAGTCAAGGCATGTGTCTTATAAAGTCAACACATATTGGAGGTCCTATAGAATACCGCCAAGTAGCCCCTAGTTAGATAGTATATATAGAGACAAGAGTGAATCCCTCTTCACTCTTGTCAACTCCTTTCTTGCTTCTAGTCTAGTTTCAAGGGTCTTTAGTTTTCTTGTCTTTTGGTAAAACCCATTCTAGTTTTTCTTTCAATATACATACTTGTTTATTTATATTTTGTTATCTTTCCTTGAGTGAAGGCTCACTTGTCTAAATTTCTTTTTTATCGAGTTCTTGTCATTGACAAATTGACAAGAGTACACCTACAATATTAGAGCTTTATCTAATCTTGATTAAGAGTGGGTTATCCTTTTTTCTTGATAAGTTATAAGCATATTAGAAGTTGCGGATTACCCTCTTCTAAACTGATATTGTCCTTAGTATTTTCTTTATTCTTAAATCCTCTCTTCTATTTGTCTTGAGCGATATTAGACACCTTTTTTTTCTAAGTATTATCATAGCAGAACTTGTTGAAATGAAGGGTACAATGGCACAAATACAAGAGCAATTGAGAGAGTTAATGCTTGCGATGCATCAACTCAATTTACCACCACAAAGAGTAATAAGATTGGCAGGAAGTAAAGATATAGAAATGATTGAAGCTGCTTCAACATCTACACCAAATCATGTCCTTTTTCCTATGGTGGAATGTCCTTCCAATGTTAGAGAATCAAGAATTGTCCTACCAGAGAAGTTTGAAGGCACCAGATCCAAGTTTTGAGGATTTATCAATCAAGTGCAACTTGTGATTGAAGTTCAACTCCAAAGCTATCCAACTCCAATATCGCAAGTTAGATTCATTAGTACACTTCTTTCAGGTTCACCACTATCATGGTTTTCATCTTTTCTTGAACGACGAGATCCAATATTAGATAATTTAGAGGTTTTTTTGATGGAGTTTCGATCCATGTATGGAAAACATGATGTAATTCGTGTTGCAACCAATAAGATCCATATTTTACAGCAAGGCAATCGATCAGTAACATTGTACGCTTCACAATTTTGACAACTTATAACTGATATCAAGTGGGATGATGCTGCACTTATTAGCCAATTTCTCTACGAAGTACAATATGAGGTAAAAAAATTAATGCTCAACTTACTTGATCCTCAAACATTGAGTCAAGCAATTGGCTTTGCTATGAAGTGCGACAATTACCTTTTTGAATTCCAATCTGAGAACCGTACAAGTGGACCTCAATGTTACTATAATTCAATGGCAACACCAACACCTCTTCAACACATATATTTGGAAGTAGAAGATATGCAAATTGATGCAGTACGTTTCAAACTTCTTACTGAACAAGAAAAGACTCGTCGTCATCAAGAAGGATTATATTTATATTGTGCAGAACCAAAGCACACTGCTCAACATTATCCAAAGAAACAACGTAATGACAAAATGAGGAGTATGGCTGTAAAAGAAGACAATATGTCAGAAAATGAGTTTGTCTAGCTACAATAGGGACCGTGCGGCTGGAACCTTGTACAACATCTAGTGAAGATCCTATTCTCTCCTCAGAGCCCTCTCCTTGTTTTACATTAAATGTTATTTTAGGACCTAAATATCACAAAGCCTATGCCTTATTAGATTCAGGAGCCTCTGCGTGTTTCTTAGATGAAGAATTTACTAAAAGACATAGCATATCTTTAATAAAGAAAACTAAACCTATTCATGAAGAAGTCATAGATGGTCGTCCATTGTCTTCTGGGGATATTACTCACAAAATCCTTCCTATAGAAGTAATAATCAATGGTCATAATAGCTTTGTAGTATTTAATATCATTAAAACTCCTTCTAATCCAATCATTTTAGGTTTATCGTGGTTAAAAAAATACAACCCTCAAATAGATTGGATTTCTTGAACTCTTAATTTTCCTAAAAGTATAACTAATAGTGTAATTAATCAAGTAGAGAGTCATAAGTCCAGTTCAATTAAACCCGTATTTATAGGTACAAAAGCTTTCTTGCATGCTACTATAAAAGAATCACCATATATTATTTATGCCACACTTGTTTCTACTAGTGGAAAGACTTCAAGTGGTACTCCAAGCCAATATCAAGAATTTTAAGATGTATTCAAAAAAAAGAATGCGGATACACTCTCGAAACATCATCCCTATGATTGCTCAATTGACCTTCAAGAAGGAACACAACCGCTATTCGGACCAATCTATAATTTATCACAAAATGAGTTGACTGAACTCAAGGAGTATATTGAAGAAAATCTAGCCAAGAATTTCATGTGCCATTCTAAATCTCCGGTAGGAGCTCCAATTCTATTTGTGAAGAAAAAAGATGGATCATTACGGATGTGTGTTGATTATTGAGGACTCAACAAGATTACTATCAAGAATAGATACCCATTACCTTTAATATCTAGACTTCTTGATCAGCTGAATCAAGCTAAGATCTATACAAAAATAGATCTCCGTGGAGCATACAATCTACTAAGCATCAAAAAAAGAGGTGAATGGAAGACTGCGTTTTGAACTAAGTATCGACATTTTGAATACAACGTCATGCCTTTTGGACTTACAAATGCACCAGCAGCTTTTCAACATCTAATGAATGATTTTTTTTGAGAGTTTTTGGACGATTTTGTGCTCTATTATCTAGATGACATCTTGATCTATTCTAAGAATCCAAAAGAACATGAACTTCATGTTTGTCGTGTATTACAAAAATTAAGAGATGTAGGACTCTATGCTAAGTAAGAAAAGTGTGTATTCCACACTACTCAAGTCGATTTATTAGGTTACATCATTTCAAATGATGGACTTATGATGGATCCTAAGAAAGTTCAAATTAGTATAGATTGGAAGATCCCAAAAACGATAAGAGATGTCTAATGTTTTTTGAGATTTGCCAACTACTATCGAATCTTCATCAAGGACTTCTCTCGAGTTGCAGCTCCACTTACACGTTTGACTTGTAAAGACAAACTCCAATGGAATCAAGAAGTGGAAGTTGCTTTTGAATCTTTGAAGACAGCGTTTGTTTCTGTACCAATCTTGTATCGCGTTGATTTTTCCAAAGCATTCTTTATGGAAAAGATGCATCAGACTTTGCTCTGGGTGTAGTTTTATCACAAATGGAAATAGATGACAAACTTCATCCAGTAGCCTTTCATTCAAGAAAATTCTCACTAGCAAAAATCAATTATAAGAGCTATGACAAAAAACTTCTTGCAATCGTGGATTCTTTTCAAGAATGGCATCATTATCTAGAAGGCGCTTCCAGTCCAGTCACCATATATATGGATCATAAGAACTTCAAGTATTTCATGTCAGCACGCGTATTAAATCGTCTTCAAGCTCATTAGAGATGTCTTTATTAAGATTCGAGTTCATCATCACTTATTGGTCAGGAAAACAATAAGGTTTGTTCGATGCTTTGTCTAGACGTTCTTATCTTATACCAAAAGAAGGACATGCAGCTTTTAAGCAACAAAGAACGGTTCTCTTGAAGTCGAAGCAATTTCATCTTTGAGCAATAAAATCAACATTGACTGTTGATTTAACTTTTCTCAAGCAAGTCTAATTAAGTATGTCTTCAGACCCTCTTGTTCATGATATCAACAATAATTCTTCTAAATCTCATGATCCCTCTAAATTTGAATTCAAGAACAACCTACTCTATTTTGAAGGATGCCTATACGTTCCAGAAGGAGAAGCACGTTTACGTATTCTTCAAGCTCGTCACGACTTTCTAACAGTAGGACATTTTGGATATAATAAGACTTTGGAGCTGATATCTAGGAATTTTTGGTGGCTTCAAATGTGGAAGGCAGTCAAAGATTTTGTATAATCATGTGATATTTGTTCAAGATCAAAAACTCCTCGTCATCGATTTTTTGGACTTCTTCAGCCATTACCCATTCGAGAACAACCATGGTCTTTTGTTTCTATGGACTTCATCACGGATCTTCCAATCTCAGGTTCTTATGACTCTATATTCGTGATAGCAGATTGTTTTACCAAGATGGTACATTTTGTACCATGTACAAAATCTATCATAGGTGAAGAAACAGCTAAGCTCTTTCTTGACAATATCTATCGCTATCATGGATTATCCAAGGATATTACATGAGATAGGGGAACTCAATTTGTATCAAGATTTTGGCGGACTCTTTTCAAGATTCTTAAAGTGGATATAAAACTATCTTCGGCATTCCATCTTCAAACTGATGGACAAATGGAGCATGTTAATCAAGTTTTGGAGCAATATTTAAGATGTACCATTAATTACCAACAAGATGATTGGACAACTCTTTTGCCATTGGCAGAGTTTGCTTACAATAACACGGTACACTCTTCTACATAATGAACACCTTTCTTTGCTAATTATGGTTATCATCCACGACTTGATACTTTTGACTTTTCAAAAGTTGATAATCCTGCTTCGAAAGATTTGACGATTCATTTATCAGAGCTACATGCAACGATGAAGGCGCAGTTAAAAGAGGCTCAAGAACAACAAAAGGTCAATACGGATGTCTATCAAAAGGAACAACCACCATTCTTCTTAGGCGATAAGGTATGGCTACTTCGTTGCAATATCAAGACCACTCGTCCTTGTGACAAGTTGGATTATCGAAGACTTGGATCATTTTCTATTTCTGTACAAATCAATCCAGTTGCATATCGTTTACATCTACTGGAGTCAATGAAAATCCATCTAGTACTCCACGTATCTCTTCTTGAACCATACAAGACAGTGGACATACCAAGAAGATGACAAGCTCCACCTCCTCCTATAGAAGTGGACAATAATGGAGAGTTTGAAGTAGAAGAAGTCTTAGATTCAAGGCGGCGTCAAAATAAATTGGAATATCTTGTCCATTGGCGCGGATATGATATTAGTGAATGCACATGGAAGCTAATAAAGAATCTTGCAAATGCAACAAAGGCTGTGGAGGCTTTTCATCGACGACATCCATCAAAATCAAGATAAAAACCTTCTTTATAAAAGAAACAACATCTAGGGAAGATAACATTCTACTTTCAATCCTTATTTGTAGCTTCTTTGTAGTTGTGACGCTTAGGAGATGCAGAACCAACAACCAACGGATTCGACCTAAGAGCCTTCATTTACTGACCTGCAGGACGAGACATTATGATTGTCACAACCTTCAAGATGACACAATCGAGATGAAGATCTTCAAGAATGACATGTTCTTCCTCGAATAGATGGCGAGATACAACGCATTTGGTATCACGATTTGGGAAGGGACTCCCGATGCTTGGTGATTTTGCTAGAAGTAAGAACAACTCCTGATGGTGTTCCAAATGTTCTATTCGAAGGAAGTTATGAAGGCCTCAACAATGATCAAATAACTGGGTGGTCTTCCTGCCCTGGTATGGGACACTACCGATGGTTGAGAGGCCCTATCAATCATCTTCGAAGAGAACAAAGATCAGAATATGTGGCGAATACAATTTGTCGCATCATAGATTTCTTTAACATATGATGACCGCTCCTCATGCAACTCATCCCTAGAAGAGGGGATAATGTCATAGACATACTCATGTAAGCTAGTAATTACATTTAGAAATAGGTGGAAGTGAGTAAAATTAGGTAAAAGTAAGTTAATTCTATAATATTTAATATGGTAGCTTCTTAGAAGCTTCATAGATGCTGCTTTGACTTCATAGGTGTCTTTAATTGACTTTTTGGATTAGAAACGTGGTCAACAAGTTGGCCATGTACAACACATGTTGTTAGCTTGAAGATCAAGCTAACTATGTGGCCCATACATAGAAAAACTTGCCTTGTAAGTCAAGGCATGTGTCTTACAAAGTCAACACATATTGGAGGTCCTATAGAATGTCGCCACATAGCTCCTAGTTACATAGTATATATAGAGACAAGAGTGAAGCCCTCTTCCTTCTTGTCAACTCCTTTCTTATTTCTAGTCTAGTTTCAAAGGTCTCTAGTTTTCTTGTCTTTTGGCTATAGCCATTCCTGTTTCTTTTTCAATATATATACTTGTTTATTTATATTTTGTTACCTTTCCTTGAGTGAAGGCTCACTTGTTTGAATTTCTTTTTTATCGAGTTCTTATCCTTGACAAGTATGCTACCTTAGAAAGATGGGTTGATAAAGAAAAAATTGTTGGCTATTAGAATTTGACAAATTGAATAAAGATTAAAAGATGTTGAGCTAGCATTGAGAAGATTATAAAAGGCTAGGATAGCAAATAAGATTTGATTTGATAAACAACATCAATTGAGGCCTAGAGCAATTAAAGAAGGTGATTGGATACTTATTTGTTATAGCAATTTAGATAATCAGTACAATACTTTGTAAAAAAATTTGAAAAGTTACTTGGACCATATGTAATGGTAGAAGTCTATGATAATGCCAAATATTCATTGAAGAGTTGGATGGTACAAGGTTGAAGATATCTATTGCTAGAAAGTGAGTGTAGATTTTCAAAAGACAAGATAGACAAATCAAGGTAGAGGATCATGCTGAAGATATTAATATTTTTAAATAAGATAATTGTACTAAAATGGATGGTGAAAATAATAATGAAGAAATTAATGCAAAAAATAAAAAGAAAATATGATGCCAATTATGACATAAGATTCATTTGGCACAAATTGGATGATGTGTAGTTCAGAGGAGGTAGATGTTATATTATAATACAACTATATGGTGAAAATATAATCAAAAATGAATTTCTAATTAATATTTAGCCATCTTGATTCAATAATAATTGAAGATATTTAAAAATAAATTTTATAAAAGATTTTTGATTTATTTTCTTATCTTCATAGCTAGTAGATTAAAGATTAATTAATAATTTTATCTTTTAAATTATAGAATTTCTTTTATTATCTTAAAAATACCATAAATTAATAAAAATATAGTAGAAGAGATAAATAATTAATATGGTTGATACTAAGATTAAATTGAGGATAGGATTGGACTAAAAATTTCTTAAAATATGTTGGATTGATATATAAGAGTCGATGATTTAAAGAACAAGATTAAAATCAAACCTATAGCCACTAAAATGGTTGTCCAAGATAAAATAGGGAGGTACTAAAGATCAGCAATTACAGTTTGTGAACTAAATTTTATTCCAAATATATAAGGCTTATTTCTATAGGATTTGGAATGACCTTACAATCATAGTTTAAAATTACGTTTTGTATCCATGACTTGGAATTTATGCAATATAATTAGGGCTTGTTTTATTTTAGCTATTTTGTGTAATTGGTATAACATCTATTGTTCAAAATTTGACAATTCTTAGTTGATTGGATATGCTAAGTAGGTATAAATTTTGATATTAATCTAATGATGCAATTGAGAGATATTTGGATTTTGGTACAAGAAGATATCAAAAATTAGTAGTTTAGGGCCAATTAAGATTTCTATGATATCTAAAGTTCTATTAGTTGGATTAAAGTGAAATTTGACATAATATTAGAAAATTTCAAGATACACATTAATTTTGAGTTGAAGTTAGTAGTTGAATAAGGAGAAATTGCTACTAGAACTTTTACATCAACTTTCAAGTTGGCAATCAAGTGACATTAGTATGGTTTTTGGACTTTTTTTCACAATTTATAAATTGGATAAGGATAAATTTTTCTAAGCATATAAAAGACTTGTAATAACATTTGTATGCAAAATTTTGTACTAAGTGGACAATCAAATTAGGAGTTATAGCTCACCAAAGCTCATTGACTAGGGTTAGGGCTTGCAAAGAGAAATCAAATTTATCTAATTATAAAGTAATAATACAATTGGAATTTATATATGGTTGAAATTACTAAAAAGAATATTTTTGAGTACTTTTTATTGATTTTAAGTACTTTTGAATTGAAATTTGAATTGTATTCTTCTTATATAAGTGAAACCTATTAGGATTTTTTGAATAATTATAAAACATAACTATACCTTCTATAGCCAAATACCTAGTGGATTTCCAAATAAGATAATATATATAATAACAATGGTGACTAGATTAGAAGTACTTTTTAAATAATGATGCTAATCTTGAAATGAATCCATGATTATATAAAGTTCTTTGTCATAGATCTCATAGTTAATCTTGGCTACTAAAAATTTCTTAGAATTAAAAGCTACTATGTGGACCTTGTCATCTACTCCCATTTATGACAATAGTATCCATAGTAAAGTCTGATGCATGTGTTTTCTTAAAAAATGCCTTCAAAAAATCAATACAATAGAAGATTGGTACAAAAATAAATATTTTCTTTAAAGCTTCAAAAGATGCTTTAATTTTTTTATTCCACTCAAATTTATCTTTATATAATAGTCATGTAAGAAAAGCCACAACTTGAAAAAAAATTGATGAAGATGTAGTAATAATTAGCAAATTTTAAGAAATATTATATATTTTTACTATTTTTAGAATATTTTTATTTATAATAATTTGAACTTTCTTAAGATCCATCATAATACTATCATTTCAAATGATATATCCTAAAAATTCAACTTGAATAGTATAAAATATACACTTTTTTAACTTGGCACATAATCTTATATCTCTTAGTTTTTGTAACACATGACAAATATGAATTTCATGCTTTTCTATATTCTTAGAGTACATCAAGATATTGTTTAAATAACAAACAATAAAGTCATCAAGAAAATCATAAAAGATATCATTCATTAGAAGTTAAAAAGTAGCTGGTGCATATGTAAGTCTAAATGGTATGACAGTATATTCAAAATATCCATATTTAGTTTGAAATGTAATTTTTTATTTATCTCTTTTTTTAATGCATATCAAATTGTATGCTCTTTGTAGATTTATTTTTGTATAGATCTTTATTTAATTCAATTGATTAAGATTTCTTAAAATGAAAGATAGATGGTACCTATTCTTGATGGTGATCTTGTTGAATTTTTGATAGTCCACACATATCTACAAAGATTTTTTTTTTCTTAATAAATAAGGTAAGAGCCTTAGTTGTAGATTTAAAATGGCGTATAAAGTTCTTAGCCAAATTTTTATTTATGTATTCTTTAAATGCACCCAACTCATTTTGTGATAAGCTATAGATTGATCCAAATGATAATTAACCTCCTTCTTGAAGATCAATAGAACAATCCTAAAAATAGTACTTTGAAAAAATATTTATATTTTTTTTTTCAAGGATGTCTTGATAATCTTAATATTGGCTTGAAATGCCACTTGAAATCTTTTTTCTATCAATAATAAGTGTGGTGTATATAACAAAAATTAATCCTTCTTTTGTAACATATATGAAATTTCTTGCACCTAATAATAATAGTTTAAATATGTTGGTCTTATGAGTTTCTACTTGCCTAATAGAATCTTGACCTAAATTATAGAAAAAATTAAGATTACAAGAAATCTACTCTATTTAAGGATTATATCTTTTTAATCACAATAATTCTAAAATAATTAGATTAAAAAGAGTTCTAATCATATTAAATATTATTAAACTATTATGATTACTAATTATTACTTCTATAAGAATAATTTTATGTATAACATCTCTAGAAGATAAAAAATTACTATCTATTACTTCTACATACATAGGTTTGATTTTCTTAACTAAGGAGATATCTTATTTTTTAACAAACTCTTTGTCTATAAAACAAGCTAAGGCTCTTGAATCCAACAAGGCTAAGATTTTGTGATTTTTTGATCGTAAACAATTTCTATTGTAAAACAAGATATGAGATCTGAAGAAAGAATAGGACCTTTATTAGTAATTGAATAAGATTCTAGCTATTCAATCCCTATTATAGCTAGATAGACTCATTTTTTGATACATTATCTTTTTTAGTAACCATGTATTTTTATTTTGTGATTGTATTACTTTTTTGAATAATATTGAGCAATGTGCTTGGATTCTCAACAATATAGGTATAAACCTTCTTAACAATGACAAGTCTTTTTTTGCTCAATATAAGATTTAAAATGTACCATATCAATTTGTATTGGTTTTGGCCTTGATGAATAAGTTTTTGAAAACTTAAAAGCAGCCATTATTACTTGATTTGTTTCTCTCTAGCCAAATCTTTATTTTTGTTGCCTTTCAAATAATTGATTGTTGCATACAATAGCTTGATTAATAAATTATTTTAAAGATTTTACTTTTCATATTATTGATAATAAATCTTTAACATTATCCTTTGATCCATATTGAAATTAATTAATAAATACTTTGTCATTCTAGTCCACATTGTAAGCAAGGTTTTGAAATTCAATACTATATATAGTAGCTGATTGTTATTGTATAGTGTGATTTACAATCTAGAAATACACTGGATATCTAACTATAGAGATTTTAGTTTCAATTTATTGGCTAATCTTTAATAAGTGATTGATTCCACTTTTAATTTATATACAAAGTTTTGGCTCTCAAAACCTCCACTTTATATAAAATACCCAAATTATAGCAAAATCCCTCAAAACATATTTTTTTCCCAAGAAATTTCTTTTTTTCAAACTTTAGAAGTTCATATCTCTTGATCCAACTGTTCAATTTTTCTCAAATTTTTAAATAAGATAGATATTATTTTTAATCTATACTACAAAAAAATGAACTATAAAATTGCTACCAATCTTCTACGATCTTAGAAATCCTAGCAGGTACTTTAAATCCTAATTTACAAGTATATGAGTACTATTTTCTTCATATCTCAAAACTCCAAAATTTAAATACTACAAAATTTGTACACAAATTTTATTAACATGACTATACACATTCTTAGAAATTTTGAGCCAAAATCTCATCAAATTGCTCAAGATATACGTCAAAACACAACTACTAGTGAATCGGGTCACTTACTACCTTTAAATTTATAAGCGCTGACTTTGACCTCCAATATCTCCTTTATTTCAACTTATAATCCATCAAATAGTATACAAAAAGTGTAGCCAAAAAAGTATTCTTTTTAATTCCAATTTTTGAGCTTTTATTAATTTCTATATTTAGAAGTTAATATTAATCAAAACCAATCTTAAAAGCCACTATCAAAAGTAAATTAAAGTTATACAAATTCTATAGTAATCTTTTTAAACAACTTCTTCTCAAAGTAATAATCAAATTATATTCTATAACCAACTAAAATCTACTAGCATGGCTCTCACCATATTACTTAGTAAATTATATATTAAGTATATAATTACGTTATTTTTATATAATAGCCGAACCACAACATGACAATGGAACAACTCAACACGGAACCGAAGCCTTCGTAATTGGTACCTCATTGGGGTGCACAATCAATTCAAGTCTTATACTGAGTAAGAGGCCTATATCAAGACCTAGATTGGATGGCCCCATAATTATTTTCAATTGGCCCTTCGCTTCAGGATCGTCCAAATGTTGAATAGGTCCTTTCTCCTTTTGCTGACTTCTTGTATAGATAGCTTGGACTACTTCTACCCAATCAAATGGTGATTTCTGTGTCTCGTTATTTTTTTCCTCTACAATTTGTACAGTCGATTGTATCTTCTAATCATGATTATTAGGGTTAAATGGAACATTGCATTGATAATGAAAATGACCCAATTGCTTGTAATTTCCACATACTTGAGTATATTCGTCTATAAACCTTGAATTAAGGCATTCACTGGCATAATGACCAATTTGTCGGCACCGATAGCAAGGAAGTGATTTTCGACCCATACCATCAGGTACACTTAGAGTCTCCACTGGAATATATCTACTAGGCCGATTCCATGAAGCTATAGTAAATGATCCTGGCTGACTAGTTGCTACTGGTCAAGAATTGGACTGTTGAATTGGTATAGTTTGGAGATTACCCCCTTCATTATTTCCACCGTTCTGCATCTTTGTTCCATAAATTGGATTATAATTAGTATTTTAAAAATTTCCAAAGCACGATTAGATCAATTTGAGCGATTACTATTTCAACCATCCATATTTTCAGTCTGTATTTGATTAACATTCCATTGAGTTGGTTGTATCGTCTAGTTATTGAACTATTGTTGCCTGTATAAATGCCAGCAATTTTAGGTAGGGTACTTTCCTCTACAAAATGTACATTAAATACTCGTTTGTTTGGATGATGGACATTCCGTATCAAAATGACCTTGTCCCTTACAATTATTATACCATACATTAGGTTTCGTATTAGAAGGCTTATGTCATTTTTCCTTGTTTTTAACCAAATTTACGGCCAATTCTTCTATCTTCTTTGTTAGATTTAACAACAAGGCTTCATTTGGATCTCTAACAGTTGCATTTGTGAGCAACTCCAGTTGTTGATAGGTTGGCAATGTAGAATAAGGTGTCATTGTTATTGGCACTATTGCTTGGAGTGGGGTAGCATTAATTGGTTTTTACAACATAACATTCTTCATATTGGATGCAACCATTTGTGGATAATTATCCATCAACACATTTTCTAATTATATTTATTGGCTTCCTAAACTTGGAATCATCGTGGCCCCCATTGTTAACAATTGGTCATAATGCCATTCTTCCCACACCTTTGCTTGTGCCAATGATGCCTCTACCGTAGCTAGTCGAGCCTCTTTTACAAACATTTTCAATTCTGGTGGATACAAACCATTAATTAATATCGACAATATAAACGCATCTGGCATTTGATTATTTACCCATTTATGAAGTATATCTATGATCCGGCCATAATATGACTCCATTGATTCCCCTGCAAACATCTTGCTATTCATAAAACTTTTTCTAAGCCGATCTTCAAATCCAATTGGTCTAAAATGTATTAGGAAGGCATTCTTCAAGGCCTCCCAATTGAAAAATCTACCTAGTAGTTGCCAAATATACCATTCAAAAGTTATATCTTTTAAAGTTGCTGGCAACCATCTCAACCAAATGTCTTCGATTCTACCATTATTAGCCATGCAGGCTATCAAGAATTGAGATATATGGTGATCGAGATCAGAGCCCGGGCAACCACTAAAAGTAGATAATGGTACCACACTTGTAGTTCGGTCTCTTACTACTCCCATTTTTATTGCAATTGGTACTTCTAGCACTCTTGTGGCCATTGGTATTATCATTGGTCTCTTTGCTATTTGAATTTGAATTTTTCTTCCTTTAGTTTTACTTGGACCTACAATTCTTTTTTGTCATTCTCGTAAGAGATTTCTTATGCGTAATTGCTCTTGTCTTTCTTTCGCTTATCGATTAATTCTTTGATAATCCTCCCTTTCATGATTATCACTCATAATCTTTCATTCTTCTTTATAAAATCAATACTGCCTTAAATTATAACTCACATATTTGTAACCCTAAAATTGATTCTTCTCACGTTCTCATTCAATATATAATTCCATCTCCTATACAATCAATTTCTAATATTTCATATTATTATCATTTCTTCAGCACAGGCACCAAAATGTTGTTCTCGTTGTGTTCAAGCTTCAATATATCAAAGCAATTGAACTCATAGAGCTGGGTTCGAACACGGGGAAAGACTGGTTATATGAATTGAGTCTGTTAGTATCACAATTGACTGTACTCAAGCTATTTGAAATCGATTATCAAACTACAAAACACCAAGGCTTACTACTTCCATCTTAATTCAACACCTAATCCATTCTATGACTATGAATTCAACAATACTTCCATATTCTTATTCGTTCATCTCCCACTTACTCTCTTTGTGATTTACATATATTGAATTAGTAATCTCCAGCTTACCTATTGTATTCAAATTCTCAATTCATCACACAGAATTCAATATTTTGGCTTACGACTCTCACAGTCTGGCACTCCAGACTAACTTCTCAGTATTCAAAAACTATCCATTACTCATCAACAACAAAGAAACAAAAAAGAGGTAGCACCAAGCTTGTCCTGGCTTACGACTATCACAGTCTGGCCCTGATCTCCCTTTCCTCAACCTCTTTATCCTACCAAAAGATGGATCGTAGACCAGCAGATTCCAAAGGTTATGACCCTTTGAATTCTTAACCATTTATTCTACTAACAACCTACTATTACCAACTAAACTGCCTAACCATCAATCTAATTCTCAAGGTTATCAATAACTAACCAATAACTTACTACAAAGTTTATTTGCCTATTCTACAGTGACTAATGTAATTACCTTTGAAATTTGATTACATATTTTAATTAGAAAAATTACTTGGAATTTTTTCAATAAACTATAAAAAAATTTGAAAATATATATGATAGAATAAAACTATGAATTTTATTTAGAAGCTTTTAAAGTGCTTTAGACAGTACTTGTGATTGTAATTATATATTTTTGATAATTTGGAATAATTTTATTTATTTCAAAGAATCCTTTTAAAAATTTTTACATTCTAGAAGATTTTAATTATATCTTGATAATTTATAAATGGTTAGAATAAAGTATATGTATATAAAAGTAACATAATCTGAGTTATTTTTAATCTAGATTTTTTATAATTTAATCTTTTATATCTTATAAATAATAATTTATTTATTTTATCATAATCTATAATATTTCTATGTCTAATTTCTAATTATTAATTTTTTAAAACGACTTTAATTAAATAATCTTATTCAATTATTAATATGTATGTATAAAACCTTTTCAACAAGAATTTTTATATACAATTTATACTTAAATATTGTAAGAGTTTATTAGGATTATATGAAAGGAACATTATAAAAGTCAAATTTTATAAGAAAAATTAATCTAAACATTTATTTTTATGATAAAAATATAATTAATGAACCAAATATAAGAAAAAAATTAAAATCTACATTCAAATCATTATTAGAAAAAATAACTAAAATTTGTATTAAAATTATAATTATAAATATCACTAGTTCTGATTTTTTATATAAACTAATACATAAAATAAAAAAGCACAAAAAAAGATAAAGATATTGCATGTGTTAATATAATAAAAGTAAAATGATTTTTTTTGTATAAATTTTGGATAAATAAATAATATACATAATTCAAACAATAAAAAAAGACCAACTTAAAAATTTATGAGTATTATAATTTAGAAATGCATTTATTTAGAATTAAATATTAAAAATTAATTTGTATCTATAATAATTATCAAAAATCATATTTTAAATATTTTAAATTATCATGTAATTATATTACAAGCTTTTATTTTTTGAATAAAAAAATAACATTATATAATATAAAATAAATTAATTTTTTAATATGTATTAATAAATTGATTGATTGTATTTCTTAGAAATTAGTACAAAAAATCTTTATTTAAAAAAATGTATCAAATTTTGTATATGCAAATTATGTTTGATCTAAAATGATAAGAAAGGCATAATCTATTTTTTGACTTCTTGCAACCTTGGTGGATAAAACCAAGTCTAAATCAATATTCTAATCACAATTACTTGTGAATTTTTTCTTCAAATTTAAAAAAAAAAAAAAAACAAACAAACAAAACAAAAAAAATTACATCAATTTCTTTGACAAAAAGACTTTTATTATATTACAAAACTTTAGCAACTGATTTTTTCTTATCTTTTAATTTATATTCTTCATTTTTTTTTCTTCATAAAATTTTCTTATTACTAAAGTACTCTTATTTTAAGGCTGATACAATTATTGACACCATTTCTACTTAGGTATCAACTTCAATCCAATTAAGTCGAATTATTTTTGTAAGTTGATTTTTGGATATGAATTTGGCCAATAATAGGTAGTTGAGTGTGCTTAAATCATTTGAATAAGATATTGATTAATAATAATCTAAATTTTATAAAAATAGTAATCTAATCAATAAAATCTAATTATCATCTAGTCAATATTTTCATTCAAAGTTTGATCTTCTAAGAAGAATTGGCCTTAAGTACTTCTATTTTAATACAAAGTTAGACAAGTTTATTTAAAATTACGTGCATCTCATGCATGCAATGTACTTTTCTTTTAATTGATTTTAATATTGTATCAATAAATTTTATATTTCATATTATAACTAACTAATATAATTATGAATTTATTTTTTATATATATTTTTAATTTTTTAATTTGTAAATTTATTTTATATTTATTAATTAATTTTTGGTTTTTCAATAATAACTTTTCACTAAGTCGAAAAAATTCTATAACATACTTTTATTGAATTTTTTATTGATTTTTTTTCTTTATTTAAGTTTATTTTTTATTTTTTACTTTTTTTTAAAAAACATTATTTCATATCATAATATCAAATTTTATTTTTATTTATTGTTGAGTAAATATGATATTTTTTAAGCTTTTTATTAGTATCTTAAATATATTATACTATTTGAAGTTATTTCTTAGGTTTATTTGTCTCATCAACTAAAGACTATATTTTTTAGGTTTTTATATTTAAATAATTTTATTTAGAATTTTTAATTAATTTTTAATTTTAATTTTTTATAAATTATTTCTAAAAATTAATTTTTTTTTATTGTTTGATTCTCAAAGAAGATACATAAAAAAATGAAATGAGTATCACAAAAAGATGACAAAATGAAAATAAAAAAATATGTATATTCAAGAAGAAATTAGAATGACTATTGTCAAAGATTAGAAATATAGAGATTCTTGAAACTAGATTAGAAGCAAGAAAGGAATTGATTAGAGTAAAGAAGGCATCATTCTTCTCTTTATATATATTATATAACTAGAAGCTATGTGGCAACACTCTATAAGACCTCCAACATGTGTCCAACTTGCATGACATGTGTTTAACTTGCAAGAAAAGTTTCTTATATGTATCCCATATGTTTAGCTTGTACTACAAACTACCAATACATGTAACATGTGATTAACTTGTTGGCCAAGTTTTTAACCTATCAATCATATATAGACATGTATAAAGGTGAAATTTTATCTATAAAGCTTCTTAGAAGTTTCTTTATAAGATATTATCAAATTTAACTACTTTTATCTATTTCTATCTGTTCATATAATCTAGATAATTATTAGAATAAATAAATACGTTTGTGATAATAATCTTTTAATTTATTTTTTTTGTAATTATGGCTTTTATAGAAATTTTATTATAGTCATTCTATATAGCATTTAAGATCTTTTTTGAAACAAGACTAGACTATTCCAAAAACCCAAGATCCTTCTATTCTATAGTAACATAAAACCTCATGACAAAATAAGACAAAACAAACCAAAACAAAATTAAATGGAATTAAACAGAATAGGACATGAAAGACAAATTGAGCAAATAGAAACATAATAGATCAGAGCTAAACAAAAGAATGCAAAACCAAACTTTACTAAGAGAAAGGATCTAAAGCCATACCTGACAAGATGCCTCCAAAGGCCCTAGTTAGTCTTATTTATACCTTATCCTATTACCTTGAACTTTCTAGAATATTCTTAGGTAGTAGACGTCATCTAGATAATTTTCCAAAGACTTTTTTAGAAGGTTCCATGATGGACCCTATCTAAATAACAACCCTAAACTCTTTTTAGAATATTCTACCATAGATCCTATATTGTCCACTAACCTAATTTCAATTCTAAAAACTTCCATGGTTCTATCTATCTATATAATTATCTTATCTATACCTTGTTACGATTAATCCCACTTCACTAATATGGAACATCATCATTTCACTCTTGATGGTATTTCAAAATTGTTTCTTGGCAATGGGTGAAGTTTTGTGGAAGTTCTTATGTTACATTTTGAATGAGATAATCTTTCTAAAGAACTTTGTACTAGAATTGTAGACGTCCATTGCCATGACAAAGGTAGCAATGCTCCAAAATGTTTTCCACTTTATATTCTTATTGGTCATCAACTACAATTGATATTGGTCGTGGCAGTGGTAGCTGATGTCAATCCAAAAAGCACTTTGGCTCGGTATAAAATTCCTTCAGTTATAAAATATAAAAGACTGAATGGACTTGAACATGTGGCAGAAGCTCAAAGCAATATACAACAAATACATAATGAAATCCATAGTCATCTACTCCCAACGTGCCATAGATAGCAAAATTGGTTGCAATAGTCTAAGAGATGATGCGTTGTCTGCTTTGTTATGTTGATATGACTTGCAAGAGCATATAAAGACTCAAACATCATAATCCAAACCTGCCCAAAATCATGTCCTTGAGATCCATTTTAAAGTCTTTTCTTGTCTTAGATATCCAGATATTAGGATATCATGTCTCTCCTAAAGTATGTGCACCCAAAGTTTAGCATTGTTGGGTATATAAATTTACTTCTTGAAATAGAGCAAGCTACCACTAAGAATGTAATCTTAATATTATATATTTTCTACCTTCAACCAATTACTAACCATCTTGAAATAAGCATCTTGTTGCCTAGCTTCCTTCCATTCTACCTCTTTGGTTAGATTTGAAATGATATTATTAATGGTAGTAAAATCTGCCTTGTCTTTTGATTTGTCCTTCAAGTCTAATCTTCGCGATAAACTATCTGGCATAATATATTGTCACCTTTACTTGTACAAAAGCTGAATATCAAAAAGTTGCAACTGTTCTTCTTAATAATAATGCTCCAATTTCATATTTTTTAGATGCAAATTATGTAGCAAGGATCAATAATTAGTCCTAATAACTACTAGCTTCTTCAATAGATAGTGTCACTACATATTTATCGTGTGTACAATTGCTAATTGTTCTTGATCAGAAGCAGAGTAATTGCGTTCTACCCTTCTGAGCTTGCATGATTCATATGCCATAAGTTGAAGGTCCCTACCAAAGTCTTGTTGAAGGACCCTTCTAATAGCAAAGTTAGAAGCTTCAATGTCAAGCATACAAGAGAGATTAGAATCATATGGTTGCAATATTAAAGCAGTAATAAGTACCTCCTTCAATTTATCAAAGGCATTTTGCTCCTCCAATTTCCATTTAAATAGAACACTCTTCTCTAATAGGTTTGTCAATGAGGCAACAATGTAAACAAATCACTGAATAAAATGATGATAATATCCAACAAGGCCTAAAAACAAACAAACTTCAAAATCATACTTATGGATTGGCCAATCTTCCATTGCTTTTATCTTATCTTGCTCTATACGCATGCCTTTGAAGGACACCACATGCTCCAAAAAGGTGACTTCTGACTTCCAAAGTTCACATTTTGATTACTTGCAATAGAAGCGACTATCTTGCAGCCAACGCAGCACCTCTTGTAGGTATTGCTCATGCTTCTCAAGGATTTTACTATATATGATGATATCATTTATGAAGATGACTACATATTTAACTAAAAAGTCTTAAAACAATCTGTTTATGTAACCCACAAAAGAGACTAGAGCATTGGTGAGGCAAAAGGATAAAATCAGCCATTCAAAATATCCATAGTATATACAAAATGTCATCTTTTTTGCATCTTCTCTTATAACAGATATTTGCCAATAGCTGCTCCAAAGATCTAATTTACTAAAGATGATTACACTTTGAAGTTGATTAAGAAGATCATCTATGCGTGGAAGTAGATATGCATTTTTAACAATCTGCTTATTGAGACCTCGATAATCAATGCAAGAGCAAAGTCCGCCATCTTTTTTAGATGCAAAGAATACAAGTGTTCCTCATGGTGATATTCTTTCTTTAATGAGGCCTTTTTTTTAAGAGTTTGTCCAATGTCTTTTATAGCTCTTCAAGTTTTTTTGGTGTTAGGTAATAAATTGGTCAACTTGTTGCTTTGGCTCCAAGTAATAATTCTATTTAAAAGAAGACACTTCAATCAAGAGGTACTTCATTAGATAGGACGATTGAAAAAACATCTTGATATTTTTATATGAATTGCTCTGTCTATTCTATTCTTTTGGCTGTCTTTCCTACCACTAACGCGAGATTTGGAACAACCATATATACCAATTGCTCATGCTATAGTTGCTTCTTCATATAGGTCGTTCCTATAATGAAGTCTTTAGTTATAGACTGTTTTTTTTCTTCACTTAATGTGGAGGTACAAAGAATCACCTTAGGTCTTCAATCTTTAAAAAAGATTGTCCTTGCTATCCAACCAATTTTTTTATTTTCCATCTCTAGCCATGGCATACCAAGGATAACATCATACCTTAGTTTTATCACCTTCAATTTTTCTCTTAAGACATAAGTGTCTGTCAATCTCAAGGTTTCTTCTTCACATGTCTCACTCAATATGTTTTTTTGGTCATCTGTAAGATATATAATTCTTCCATTGATTTCCTTGATTTTAATTTTAAGTCAGTTGACAATTTCAGTTGAGATGCAAATTTTTGTAGAACCACAATCTACAAGCACTCAACATGGTTGTCTACTTAGTAGTTCCATTAGATGTACTAATTGACTCTTTTTATAATTGTCCAAGGCTATGCCATTTGTCTTTCAGAGACAATAGCTACTCTTAATATTGGCCTCCGACGCCTTTATTGGATAGCCTCATTTTTTTTTATCTAATTCATTATCAGCTTGGTGAGTTTCAAGACTAAGAACCCACCTTGTCTTGTTAATACTTGTACTTTGATGTTTTGGACAACCTTCGATCTAATAGTCTAGCTCTCGACAATAGAAATATAATTCTTTTTGTACCAATATTTATTATCTTTGTGGTGTTAATGATCCTTGTAAGGCATCAATCTCCATTGGCGTTAGTTGTTGTGACATAATATTAGATAGAAATATAAGACTTCATGCTATATGTCTTACTCTACAATTCTTGAAATCTATAGCATCGACTCTCTTTTTAATCCAAAATAGGTGATAGGCCCCACCTAAATAACTACCTTAAATTCTTTTTAGAAGGTTTCATAGTAGATCCTACCTAAATAATTATCCTAAGCTCTTTCTAGAATGTTCCACGATGGATTCTATATGGCCTACTAACCTAACTCCAATTCTAGAAACTTCCATGGTTCTATCTATCTATACAATTATCTTATTTATACCCTGTTACATTTTTTGCTAACAAAAGCTATCAAAAGCAATCATTTTTTTCAACTTTCATAGAATATTTGCTCTTGTTTCTTCTTTAAATATATACAATGACTCTACTTCCACCATAATAGTATTTATCTTTTTATCTTATGAAATATCTTATTATAGTTGCACTTCTTGACTTTGTACTTAGATTTAATATCTTATAAGAATCTCTTTCTATTTTATGCCTTATATACTTATGATCCTTGATTTTACATGAAAAAAATCCATAAAAAAATAAATTGAGGCTATTCAAGGTTTTTACTTTATTTTGTATTTAATCCTTCTAACTTTTCTTCAATTATGTCAATGTGGAATTGGATTTAATTAAGTGTGGAAACATAACATCTAGTATTTATTACCATGTTTTTTCAAAAATTAAGTAACTGGTGATATAACTTTATCAAATAAACTTACAAACAAATTTATAAGAATGTCATTGAAATTAGCCTTAAATATAGTGAATTTTTTTCTAAATTGTATTGTAATATTTGAAACAAGCTTAGAAATAGTGGATCAAATTTAAAATTAAATCTAAAAGAATTAGATGAATCTATTAATAGTAGGAAGAATCTATAATCAAACATCTAGTAATTTTAGAATGTTAGATCTATTAATTGAGAATTTATTCAAATTAAGAATCAATGCTCTTTTTATAAATTTTACACCTTTATGAAGCAACAATCTAAGTTTGAGTTTAAAATTTCTAAGTAAATTTTAATAGAATATTTCAACATGCTCGCTCTCCAATTTCCTATGTTTTTTCTTTTTTTTTGAAAAAAATTGGAATAGTAATTAGGATTAAATCTAAGAAATAGCTACAATTTAATAGCACATAATGGTGGAGCCAATCAATTGAGTTAAGAGGTTTTGGACACAATTCTATAAGGCTCCCTCCTACCCTCCTCTTTCCTCTCCTTCTCTCCCTCCATTGAAACATGAAACACAAAAAAAAAATATTAAAAACCTTTATATAAAAACTTGGTTTGTGAAATACATTTTGAAATATTAAATGGATATAATTACTTTGATTTACTTCTATTATATTAAAACTTTGGATTTGTATTTAAAAGACATTAAGTTTTGAAGCAAGTTGGATGTATAAGATAATAGTTTTATAATATAAGTTATTATTTTATTAAAAATAAAAAATAGAGAAGGCTTTTAATTTAAGATCTATACTTCAGTTGAATTTATGATTATTTAAAAAATTATTTTTATATAAATTAACTTTTGATACATAAATTTTAGAATTTTTTGAACTTACTAGTTTATGAAATACTTCTTGAATATTTAAATTTTAGACTTTCAAAGTATATAAAGAATTTTGTGTAATGTATTATTACACTTTCAAAATATTATTTATAATATACTATATTTATTATTTAGAGATAGTTGGTACATTTTAAAGTCTAAAATCAACCATATTCTTCTTAAAATATTCACAAATTATAAGACTATATTTATATATTTTGGTAATACATGTTGAATATGAAATCTCAAATATTCATTATTATTATTATTATTATTACCAAAAATAATATATATATATATATATATATATATATATATATAGATTATTTGAAAAAATTATCATTCATGCTATTGAAATAATAATTAATATACAAACACCATGTTTAGAATCAAGTCACTTAATTAATCCTTTGTATTAATAAAATATATCAATTCACATACTTATTTATATAAGTATTTTTATCGTTTTTACTATAAAATAACCTATCCAATTTTCTTCTACACTTCCTAAATTCTCTATTTAGATTTCTTTTGCTACAAACATATCATTTACAAAAAAATTATCTAAATATATAATCTTGAGATTTCTTACAAATTCAATTCAATTTCATTTCAGTTTGGTCAACCCATTTGAAGATTTTTGAAATACACGTAATAAAAAATTGCTTCTACCAAGTTCCACTTACAATCCAACTTCATTTTGTCTATTTATCATTCACAATGCTAGTTTCTATGCCTAGTCTCAGCACACATGGCGACTATCTTATTTATATTTTGTGTGCATTAAAGTAGACGAAGACAGAGCTTTTGAGGTTGCTGACCTTCATCGAACACACAAAGATCGGAACCTGTTTTGAAAGTTTGGCATTTCATTCTTGCCAAAACGCTGTTGGAAGCAGATGAATTCATTGTTCATGCACTGTCTGCTAAACATGGAGGCAGAGGAGTGGATGGGTGTTGCAGGAATGAGGCCCAACAACGCACTTCTCAACACTCAACACACGGTTTGCATCAGAATGAATCGAAGTGAATCGAAGTGTGTGATGTGAGTCAGAACCGCTCTGAAAACATCGCCGGGATGCCTCTTTTGCATTCCCACAGTAACGTCTCTCTGTGCATCTCGGGACCTGTGCCCTGATCGAGCCACAAAAATGTTCTCTGATTGCCATGTCTTCACTTCTGCCAGTGCCAATCAAAAACCACAACAAAAACAACAACAGCAGCAGGCATGTGTGAGAGGATGCGGTGATGCGTGTAGAATGGGTTGGGAGTGGAAAGATAGAATGAAGCACAGACGAATTGAATTGCATTGCATTGCAGGGCTGGAGAGACAGACGAGTGAGTTGGTTGAGGTTGGGGGCAGGCCACGGGGGTTGAGGTGTGCGAGAAGGAAGGCTCCCTCCTCCCATAGGGAATGGCGGAGAAGAGGGAGGGAGGAAGTAGAAGGACGAGGGAGGGAGGCGAGTGAAGGTATGTCTTTGAATAAACCCAAAGACTGCAGCAAAGTAAAGATATACTATTCCACGGGGGATGACACTTGGACCCATCCGGCATCCCACATGCCGGATACAACACCCTACAGTCTGACGTGGAAGGAAGCCCATTCATTCAACACTCTCCATCCGTGTTGTGTAGTGTGGTGGAACTGCGAATGTCTTTAGGCTCTACGATGTGTGCAACGTGCACTGTAAAGAGCTTAGTCGGGTGCTGTGCTCTGAGGCATGCCGCAGTTTGGCAGCTGGATCGAGTGGGAACGGAGAAGAAGATACAGAGCTGTGCAAAGAACTGCAAGTGCAGAGCCGCGCAGTGCATGGGGCTGTCCAGCTACCTATTCAATGTGTCACCTTTGATGATTTATGACCTTTGATAATTAATATTTTTTCGTGCATTAGATGATATTGATTAAGGAGAGATACATTATATATAGTAGCCAAAGTTTAATCATTACAAAGATACTGATAAAAAAACACTTACAACTTTACAATCATTCAGCTTGCTAAAGAGTTTAATTTCTTGTTTGTGTGAATATATATATATATATATATATCTATGTGTGTGTGTGTGTGTGTGTGTATATGTATTGTGCTTTCTAATTAATATAAATGTAATACATTGTGAATATAACACCGGCCCATTGAAATGTTCACGTTCCCACAGCGGGAGTTGGGTCGAGGTTATACCGGGGCCTTGCCGTTCACGTTGATGGCGTCATTGGGGTAGAGCCCAACGGGATCAGGCCGGCAAAAGAAGAAACCTTTCTCTTTCTTTCCACCTTCTTCGCTTGAAATTGCCCTTTCAGCTATGGAAATCTCGCTTGATCGCACTTCGTAATCCGCACCTGGTGCCTGGACGGGGATAGAACAAGCAAGAGCTACACTAGAGTCTTTGTTTTCTCTGTTGGGTTGCTTTTCTCTTCTTTTTTTTTTTTCTTTTTTTTTTGCACAGTCTTCTGGGTCGACAATGAGTGAGAGCCAAAACCAACCCAAGCTGTTGCTGCGCAAGCCCAAGAAAGGATTGCATCCTCCTGGTACTTGTGTGCCCTTGGTGCTCCCGATGTTGGGGTTTTGTCCTTCGTATTCATCAAAATGAGGGTTCTCTAGGTTCTACTGTAGATTATGACTCTAGCAGGGGCTAGCATTTGAGGTATTGAGTTTATGGCAATGTTATGCGGTGGCAGGGGGTGAGATGGCCGACTCCGCAACTAGAGTGCCTGTGCAGCAGCCTGCAGTAGCTGTTCCAGCGGTTTCAGCGAAGCTGGCATCATATTATCGTTACAGGGCAGGCGTTGGAGCTCTGTTGCTTGTTAATCTCGGTATTGGAGGTTTGTTTTCTCTCGCCCTAATTCTGCACATTCTCTTGAGGATTTTTAATTTTTCTTTCATTGATTGCATTCGTGCGTTGGTGTTTTAGTGAAGAGAGTGATATCGTGGCATTGCTGAGAAGCAGTTCTTCGCATATGTTTGTGGAAGTCTACCTTGCTGGTTTAGAAATGGTTTATTTTTTTGAGCCCTTGGAATGATTTGAACTTGGAAGTTCACGAATGAGGTCGTGGATCGCTCATGAGCCTAAGCTTGAAAGATTTCAAAGACCTTTCACGATTCGGTTCGTGTTGCAGAGGTGTGATCTAGCCATATCGTGAAAAATAAATCTTGGGGATCCTGTTTTAGTTTAACTGTATATGCGTACTTGGTTTCGATTTTGACCTAGTCTAGTTGTGGGAAAGGTAAAGTACTTTGGCTGGACCAAAGAGGAGCCACTTACATTCAACTTTCATTCTCTTTTATTCTGTGTCAAGTTTCGAAAGAAGTGTTTACAGTTGCTTTTTTCCATCGCTAGGATTTTCAGTCTGTTGCATTTCAAGAGCATGTTCAAGCTATTAAAACTTGTATATAGGGACATTGAGGTTTAGGATTCATTCGGTAGAAATAAGTACGAGAAGTCTTATTAATAAATTCTGTACGACTTTCAGCAAAACACACTAGGCAAAATGTGATATTCGAGTTCATACCAGGGTTTATTTTTTTTCAAATTCAAAAAAACTTGATATAACGTGGTTATCATTACAATGCACGATATTTCTCTAGAGCCGAGAATATGTATATTTATGTGGCAACTTCCAACTACTATTTTGAGGTGCAACCGAAGTTACTTTTCTTTTCGTTTCGGCTTCTACTCTTCCGAGTATTTAATTGTGTGCTTGTTATTGTTAGGTTACGTCTTCTACCATTCGAGGCCATTTCTTGATGATCAGACTCATCATATAACAGATAAGCCAGTGTCTGCCGTTCCTGGAGCACCTGTGGCATCTTCTGTTGCAGATAATGCCGCTCATCCATGGACACCGCCACCCAAAGTACCCGTCTCTGAGGATGAACAACGGCAGGTATTGCAATGGATGCTTGAGGAGATGCGGAAAGTAAACACTCAAAACAAAGCCGAGAAGGCCAGGATTGATGAAGACAAAAAGCTGTTGAAACAACTTTTGAGGGAAAGACACCTTCCTTCGCTTCCTTAGAATTCTAGGAGAATATTCTTGGTAAGACTGCATCCTCCAATTGGATGTTCTCTAGAGTTTTGGAATGAACTGATACCTTGTGACATGTTTTTGACTTGGAGGTCAGCAAAGATGGAAGTTATATAAGAAATCAGGGAAAGTGAATCAAAAGTGAGTCCATTAAAAGGATGAGATCTTGCAGAAGAGCCAGATTCATGTAGATGGGCTCCTAGATAGGTCTCTACAGTGATGCCTTTGTATTGAATTCCAATGTGTAGTCGCATTTTTGTAAATATCACGTTTGGGTTCTGTTTTTAATTACCTGTATCTGTTTCCTTTCTTCTTCTTCTTCTTCTTCTTCTTCTTCTTTTTTCTTCTCTTTCTCCTTTTCCTTCTCTTTTTTCCACTGCTTGAATACAATGGATAATGGTAGTCGGACAAAAAATGTTGCTCTTAGCAAGTAATTTGTTTGCACCAATGCACTTGATATATGGACTCCTTCCATGGCGTAGATTTTATTGACTTCATAAATTTCACAATCATATCTACTTGAACGGAAACCGATCAGTGATGGGTCTAGTAGAGCGAATTGCCTTGTTATATCATCAGATCCAGCGTATATATATGATAGGCAACTTCTGTCTTACAGATTTGAAATGCTACTGCCAATTTACTTCTTCGTGTGACGCCTCTTAAGCATTCGCCAGTTCCTGTTGTACAGATGAGACTTCAACACCTTTTCTTGCACATTTTACTGACCAACCGCAGCAGTCTGGCTCCGAATGTCCGCCAGGAGGTGATGGAGATTCTTGTTGCTGGCAAATATACCACCACCCTTGACTGTGAACACATCTTTGCTATTGCCAATGCTATCTGCCAGAGCTGTTCCCTCTAGATCTACAACCTGACCCCCAGCTTCTGAAACGCATATAGCCCCTGATGCATGATCCCACACCTTCAAAGGCGTTGAACGATCAGCTTGAAGAAGGAATGCAGATACTCCACCAAGAGCTACGGCAAAGTACTTGCACAAACTTCCACAGCATAGTGACAGGACTTGCATCTTTTCTTTCATCAAATGCTTGCCCGCATGGCTGGAAGCCAGCGCATGAGCCAGTGGAGATTTGGACCAAACCTCATTATCGGAGATACAAAACCAGGAATCAGGAACTGCTTTGGAATTATCCACTTCACTCTTCAACATAATGCTGTTTGAGCTAGTGCTCTCAGCGAGGGGCTGCACCCAGCAGCCTTCTCCCAAGCTGGCAGCCATTACAAGCCCACGTTGGTATATCTCATCAGGCTTGAAATGCTCTGATTTGAAGTATGTGCTTGCCATTTTAATGACAGTCCTATCTTGATTAAACTGTATTGCCACATTTGGGCAGCCCATCACACCAAGCACTGGTTTCCCATCATCAACTAATGCAAGACCCACTACATACAGAGCATTCCCACCTCTCAGAAATCCCCGTGTTCCATCGATAGGATCCAAAACCCAGTAAGAGCGTTGACGATCAGTGGCAGTAGAAGCAGACATAGCACCTCTGTCAATAGCATCTAGAACAATGTCACAATTCAACTTGCCAACCTCTGGAGAAACAACAGGAGCTAGGACATCCACAACAGTCTCTATTATTGTTTGCTTCCCCCAATCACCGCTTGCTAATTTCTCTTCATGCTCAGCACGCAACTGGCTTGCATTCTCCTCACCCACCAAAGGAATGCCAGGAAAGAGTCTTCCTAACTCTAAGCTGACAAAAGCTTGTACACTAAAATCCGCAATTGTCACAGGTGTATTATCAACCTTGTCTAGCTGCCCCTGCCCTTTCTGCATACCAGACTGGACAGAAGTGCATATTAGACAAGCTCGCTGAACCACATCCAAAGCTACCTGGAGCTTCTCGTGGTGTGCGCTTGCCTGTGCTGACGTGAATCCACGGTGGCACCTGAAAGGTCGTGACAAAGCCCGGCACGGGATCCTCAGGCACCGGCACTGCAGTTGCAAACCCTGAAATTCCTTACACACATTCAACCCTCTATAGCCAAATTCCGACACCGCAGCGAGCGCCATGATCCCCTACAACTCTTGTAAATTGTTGTACCCGTGCACAGCTCATTAAGCTGTATGGCCCTTCCCCCCTAGATATGACCCCAATTGAACGTACTGAACAATTGTCTGAACACAATCGTGGCATGCCGATTTAACATCACCATTTCGAATTTCGATACTTCATTCCGGTGGGTTAGGGTTTGGAAAGGTTTCCAAGTTCAACATGCGCGAAGCTCCACACTGTCCAGTTCGAAGTTACGAATGAAAACATCCGCACATTTATTATGTGTGTGCAAAACGATCCTAGACGCCCCTCAGTCGAAGATGGAGATGGCTACTCGATTAGGATGTATTTTACACCAGGTTAAATATCCTGTCTAAAAGCAGGAAAAGTGACCCACATGTTGGATGGGGTATTTGTATTTTGGAGTTCTGATCAGGTTAGACAAATGTTTCTTTGGATATTCCGTCGATTTTCGATCACCCATGTCTTTATCGGAATAATATTGGTGGTAAATCGTTGCTTCCGTTAATTTTACTTTCCCCTTCCTCATCTATCGAAACTATTTCGTGTTGCAATTACGAATTCAATAACATTACATGTCGTTGAAATAGGTCTCTTCTCCAATTTGTTACATCCAAAGAGTCAAAAAAACTGGTGGTATTATCTGAGTCGGGCCAGTGTTCACAGCACACTGCACCGCTCGACGAATACTGTCGACTAGCTATGGGCAGCAAGAGCATCAATGTCAGACCAGCAATAGGCCCTGTAGGCAAAACCCACAAA